>NC_041380.1:26312828-26321285 GCF_002162155.2 Triticum dicoccoides
CCCCCCTCTCTCTGCTAGCTAGGGTTCTTCGGTTAATTTACTTAGGTTTTAGTTAGGGCAGTAGGTTAATTAGGTTATCTATTTAGTTATGAATTTAGAAATTGTCCAAATCAACATCCCTTGTTAAAGCAAATTTAGGTAGGCTAAATTTATATGCAAATTTGAACTGGACATGTGATATGTGGATATGTCATGTTTTGGACATGCCATGTTTGGAATTTGAACATGTCATTTGGACATGTGATGTTTTGGTTCAATTTTGGTAAATGATCCGAGTGGCCTATGTTACGCCGGAATGTTGATTCATTTCCTTTCCGGTGAATTTTAGGCGCTCGATATGTCAATTTTTTAGCAAAGGTCATGCCGAAATTTGCCGTGAATAAAGGCATGACTTGTGCTACATAGTTGGCATATCGAGTGCTGGTACATAGATTTCTTTTTTATGTCATTTCTCATTTATTCATAATTTTAGAAATAAACGAGGACACTTAATCATAGGAAACATGTTGAACAACGAAGAAACTGAGCCTTCTGACCAAGATGCAGACGAGATGGATTATGAGGGTGAACAAGAGTATCTCGACTATTTGACTGCTAAGCAAGGTTTGCAGGTCGGCCTCGATGATGGTACTGACGCCGACATCGACACCGACAGCGCCGGCACCGATGGCGGCGCCGAGACCGGCGGGGAAGGTACCGGTGGGGAAGATACTGGCATGGAAGGTACCGGCGCCGATGCCGCTACCGAAAAGAGGAAGCATAAGAAGTAGAGGATACGAAAACCTAACAAACTAGGGATTGGACGACTTGTGATCACAAAGATGGCACCTGGCAAGTTTGAGCCATTAGAGCCGGAAGAACCTCGCAAGTGCTATGGGAACCAATTAGGATGCATCCTACGGGAATGCGCGAGCATCAACGATGATGACTTAAGGAGTAAAGAACATTTGACGCAGTTGCTCCTAACGAAGTTGCACAAGAGATTCAAGTTCCCCGACCGGGATGATAACATAGAACAACCGTGGGATGATCCGAAGATGAAAAAGATTAACAATCACACCATGGGGATGTTTAGCAATGATTTGGCCTCCTGGAAAGGGAGGGTAAAACGAGCTATTGAGGCTGACGAACCCCTGTCCAAGATTCTGGAGGAAAATCCGACACTTACGGAAGAGGAGTTCGAAAAGTTCAAGGACACTTGCGCTACCGAGGCAGCCAAGGCTAAGGCTGCAAAATTCAAGAGCCTTCAGCAAAGGAACACGGGGAAGCATCGCCTCGGAAGCCGTGGCTACCTCGGTAAAAGGCCCATATGGGATAAGGAGGACGCGGAACGTGAAGCTGTGGTTCACCAACCCCTTGGAGCGTGACTTCATCAGGGCCCGCTACAAGTGGGACAAGGAGAAAATTTTTACACAGACCAGATCACGAGGAAATTGATTAGACTACTGGAGAAGCATCACCAGCTTGCAGCCGAAAGCCCTACTTCTCCGATGAGGCCCAAGTGGGACATTGAGAGAGACACAATTGTTAAATGGGAGGTTGAGTTTACAGAGATTGATCCACAAGTTCTACAGAACATGGGAGAGACGGCAGTGAAGAAATGGGTGGAAAAAATTGGGGAGAATGTTGTTTGGGGTCCAGAGCAAGAAGTATCACTGTTGAGGTTTGATGATTGGAAAGGAGAGTATGTGAGAATAGAAGATGGTGAACAGATTGTTGAAGAAATCGATTGGCAAAACGGCTGGACAAGCAAACGGGCTAATTTTTTTGCTGAGCTCGTTGATCTGAACATTTTTTTGAAGGTTGGATATGTGCCATCACAATTGGCTGCGCAGATGGTAGATGATGATTGGGCTACACAGAGGCCATTGATTCCCATGTATACTGAACTTACAGTAATAGCCGAAGAGGGACAGGTGACTGGAACTGAAACTGAAACTGCAGCAACTGTTGATTGGAATGTAGTTGAATTAGATGAGCCTACTGATTTGGTCATTGCACCAATGCCTGACATTGAGATGGCCAAACTTTTTGGCATTCCAGTCGATGATAGAGATAAGCAGGAGAGGGGTGAATCTAGTTTGCCTGCTAATGCTGATGAAGAAGTAGATGGACAGTTGATGGAACAAGCTGCAGATGAAGTAGATGATGCACATGATGATGAGCTGGTGCATGTGTATGACAAAGAAAACCCTGTCATTGAAGTAGGCAGGTTGTTTCCAAGCATGAAGGAGTTTAGGATGTGTTTCAAGACTTATGTAGTGAAACATGAGTTTGATGCCAAGACTGTTTGGACTGATAGAAAGAAGTTTTATGCGAGGTGCAGAGGATTTGATGGTAGTGTGAAGCCTTGCAAGTGGTACATATCTGCTAGACTGCAACCTGATGGAAGTACTGTCAGGGTTAACCAAATCCCCAATCAACATACTTGGATTACAAGTTCACAGAGAGTATCAACCATGACATCACAACTTTGGGTTGCAGAAAAGATCACCCCAATTTTAGCCAAAACACCAAACACTACTGCGAAGAAACTCAAAGTAGACTTGGAAAAGATGTACCCCATTAAACTGAAATATACCACAGTGTGGAAGGCAAAACAAAGGGCAATGAAAAATTTATATGGTGATTGGACAAATACATTTAGGATGCTTTACAACTTCAAAGCAGAGGTGGAAAAGAGGTCATCTGGCAGTGTTGTGGAGATAGATACACAGGTATCAGCCAAAGGTGAAGTCAGGTTCTCCAAGGTTTTTATGGCTTTGAAGCCTTGCATTGATGGGTTCAAAGCAGGGTGCCGTCCATATTTGAGCATAGACTCATCATTTTTGACAGGCAAGTGGAATGGTCAGTTGGCAGCATGCAATGCTCTAGATGGACACAACTGGATGTTTCCTATTGCTGTTGGCTTGTTTTATTCAGAAACAGAGGCTTCATGGACATGGTTCATGATCCAGTTGAAAAGATGCCTAGGGCCAGTGTCACCTTTGGCTATACACACAGATGCATGTAAGGGGCTTGAAAATTCAGTGAAAAATGTTTTCCCACATGCTGAGCAGAGGGAGTGCTTCGGTCATTTGTGGATGAATTTGATCAAAAAATTTAGAGGAGAAGAATTTGGGCGCATGTGGCCAGCAGCAAGATCTTACAGTAGACAGACACACAAATATCATCTTGATAAGATAATGGCAGCATGTGATGAGTTTGGTCCATGGCTGAACACCTACCATTCTTTGTTATGGTACAGGTCAGCATTCAACACTGCCATCAAGTGTGACCACATCAACAACAATTTGGCAGAGAGTTTCAACAACAAGGTGAAGGAGTTAAAAGATTTGCCTGTGCATGACATGGTTGACCAAATCAGGATCATGCTCATGCGGTTGTGAGAATTGAGAAGAAGGATAGGTGATTGTCTGCAAGGTGATAAGCTTCCGGCAGGGGTAAAAAAGGTGGTCAATAGGAGCAGATGTCTTTCACATTTGTTTGTTGAAAAACTTCACCTTGGGGTGCTGAAGTTAGAGATAACAAAACAGGAAGGAGACATGTTGTTAACACTGAATTGCATGATTGCACTTGCCTCGAGTGGCAACACACTGGTAAACCATATGAGCATGCCATTCTCTTCTTAGCATCCTAACCGAAGATAAACATGCACCCATATTTGCATGAATATTATTCGGTAGCAAGATTCAAAGCTGCATATGCTACTCCAATTCCAGCACTTACAGATCAGTCTCAGTGGCCTGAAGTGGACATTGAATTTTCCATGTGTCCTTCCTTGACGAAAAGAAAGGCTGGCAGGCCTAAACAGAGTAGATTAGAGGCATGGTTTGAGAAAGGCGGGAGTAGTAAGAAGGGAAATAAAGTTGGAAAGCCAAAAAGGGCCCAAAAAGGTAACAAAAACAGATGCAAGTTGTGCCAGGAACTTGGGCACAGAGTGGGATCTATCAAATGCCGTTACACTCCTGATAAGCCAAAGTATGTTCTTGTTTATTTGTCTGTGTTTTGATTTGGTGCTTTTTTCCAATTACTATATCTATAACATTTTCCCAATGGCCAGGAGGAAGCGAGCAAGTCAGCCCCTTGTTGCTGAACAGTGTTGGCCAACAAAAAAAGCAAGAGTCAATGGCGGTAGAAAGAAGAGAAGTGTGCCTCAGCCTGAGCAGAGTGAAGAAAATCCTGCTGCAGTCAACATTCAGACTGAAGAAACTGCTCTCGAGGTTGAAACTGAACCTGAGTGTGTCGAGGTTCAGACTGAAGAAACTGCTCTCGAGGTTGAAACTGAACCTGAGCGTGTTGAGGTTCAGACTGAAGAAACTGCTCTCGAGGTTGAAACTGAACCTGAGCGTGTCGAGGTTCAGACTGAAGAAACCCATGTTGAGGTACACACCGAAGAAACTGAAACTGCTGTCAACATTGAGACTGAAGACACTAATCACGAGGGTGTTGGCGAGGTGTTGAAAAGACCAGTGAAAAAATCAAGATGATCAGTGAACTTGTGTGTGTAGTTGAACCAAAACCAAGAAGTGCTAAGGCGAAGAAGGGCACGCGACGTGGTAGGAAGAGGTAGAACAGAGAAGAGTTTGGAAATTTGCGGCATGTAATAATATTTGTAACTTGGTGCGTACTGGTAGTCACTATGTATCCCGTATTTCTATTCGAACTTGTTTGTTGGTACCTTGTCTAAACCAGCCAAATAAAATTCAAATTTAAATTCAAATTTGGGCTCAAATTTGAATTAGGGATGGGGTATTGATGTTTTAATGCTATCTAAAGTACCTCAACTGAAATATGTTTGTTTGCTGATCATTCCGAGCCCTTTTGGTAAGTTGAACTCATAGTCATGAAAAGTGTGTCTCAAATGACCTCCAAAGGTAGGGTAAACGGCCTCATATTTAAGCAAGTTTTTTTGCACCTTGTCTAAACCAGACAAATAATTTTTTCTACACATCTATTCTACCTATATAGTGTAAATCTAAAGTCTCACTATTTATTGAATTAATTTTCTATTATTTTCTTTTTTTTTGGAAAAACAAGGTTTAATAGAAAATTATATATAAAACAAGTTTAAAACATGAAAATGAGAAAAGTAAGTTAAGATCTTTCTTAGTCAATCCAAAATGAAGTTTTGGTGAGATTTTCACACTTTTCATTTTCAAAACACCACCTATACTCTCGGGTGCCCACTACTCTCTCCCTTGAACTCCATACTACATTGTTCGAGGAATGACAATTTTGTGAAGGATTTTTCGCAAAAATGTATGTAAATCATATTTATATTTTTTTCTCGTTACTAGACCACATAATAAGACTATGTGCGCAAGTTTTATATATTTTTGATTTTTTTTGAATTAGTTATGCTCAACCCTAATCAGCCAAAACCCCTCAAAACCCCTTTGAACCCCTCTCAAAACCCCTCAAAACCCCGCACACTACTGGGTCGTCGATCGTTGTGCGTGGACGGTTGAGATCATGCTCTAGGGTTAGCTACAGTGTGCATCGATCCGCATGAGACGCCCTGATTGGTTGAATCAGTGTGCATCGATCCGCATGAGACGCGCTGATTGGTTGAATCGGTGGGGTTTGGATCAGCCTCTCTCGTTGGGGCATCAGGACCGTTCATTTGAATCCAACGACAAGAGTTGACGCGGTGCATGGACCAAGCCTACGCAGTGCCCTTTCCATCGTTGCATGCGTGCCCGTGCCTACCCGCAGCATGCATGCTCACCCGCAGAACTGCGCCCGTGCTTGCATGCATGGCCTCAACGTAGCCCTGCTCCGCCACCCCTATGGACGCAGTAAGATGTCGCATGCCTACCATTACAACCGATGCATCGTCGCATCAAAGCATGCACCCGGCCACAATGCAGCAGCCCGATGAAGACAACCAAAAAGCCAATGCTGCATGGCGTGCTCCTCTTTGAGGATGCAATACTGGCATGGGGTATCAATGTGGGTATCGATGCAGTTCAAATGGCGTGCTGCCCGTTACAAGATGGGCAAATGAAGGCGTCCATTATTGTCACGTCTCCCATCGACCGAACGTTGCCCTCTAGCCAGGCTCTATCAAGATGTGCAAATTAATGGGCTACGACATGAATACACGGGCGGCACATGCAGAGAACCCGGGGCAGGCGTGTCCCCTTGACCCACGACGGCACAGACGCGTGCGTGAACCCGTACCCCTTGACCCACGGCCGTTGGCACAGAAGGATCGCAGCCCGTTTCCCACGCTCGTGCACACACTTTCATGGGCCACCACCAAATGCCGCCCGCCCATTAATTCTATGGGGTGAAACCACGTCGCACTTGGGCTATTTAAGCCGGGCACTATCGTCTTCCTCTCCCTCCTCATCCACACCCCATCCTCTGCCTCCTCTGCCCTCCTTCTTCCTTCTTCTCCATCAAACCCGATCGAGCCCTCGAGCCACCCCGCCACCATGCAGTACAATGGCCCCACCTACCGCTTCCTCCCAACCACGCCGGAAAGGCTCTACCCGGCCGGAGTGTATGTAGAGAGAACCCTTAGGGTTTGGGCGATCTCGAGGTGGAGGGGCGCAAGGGAGTTAACGGAGTTTTTCCTTGCGGCCGGCTTCCGCCACCTCCCCCGCGGCTCTCCTCGGATGTACCATCCTGAGGAGGTCAACCACAATGGCATTGTGGTTGGGCTCCTCGCCACGTTCACTAACCCTTTCGATGCTTTCCATCTCCTCGGGCGAGCGTATTGGGTTGGTTGTGAGTTCATAGCTTTCACAACCTACAATATCTTCACCGACTTCAACGGCATCTTCCCCAACAACGGCGTTATGCACACGCTCCCGTACCCCATCAACAACAGGGAGGGGGAGGAGTGAAGGGTGGCGCCCGGAGGAGCGAGGGCGCCCGAGGAGCGAGGTGGCCCCGGAGGAGGAGGAGAAGAAGTACCCGAAGAACCCGCGTTTGGTGCCCCCCTATCTATCTAGCTTGATATAGATCTATCATATTAGTTTTGTTAAGTTGTAATCGTTATGCTACTATTATTAAGTTTTATTAGTACTTTAAGTTGTAAGGCTATCATGGAGTTGTAAGGCTATCGTGGAACTATGGGTTGCAATCATTATGCTTCTATATAATCGTTGGGTATGCTACTATATATATTGTGTGTTTTGTGCTATTATTTGTGGATTGCTATGGGTTGTTTTTGCTTATTATTCGTGTATTGCTATGGGTTGCTATGGGCCCGGGTTTCTACACCCCAATCACCACACACAACATCTTCAAAATATTGGCCAAACCATGGACATGCAACTAGGAGCCCCATGCAAACCCACTATGGACATGGGTGTAACTAGGAAATGCAAACCAATTTACTTCGGGCACTTCATGCAAGCATGCAACTCATTTAGTTCATGGAACCGTAGACATGCATAAAAACAATTAACATTTAGCTTTAGTGCATCAAAAAATGATCCATCACAAAATTTAGTGCAAGAAAAAGGCAAAATAAAAGGACAAGTAACATTTTATTGGGCCCCATTTTATTTGCCGAAGTTAGAGGTGGGCTGGTGCCCCTACGCGGGTGGGCTGGTCTTGGGCATGGTTATTTTCTCAGGGCCCATTTTCTCACGGCCCAACATCTATTCGGCAGCCCAGTTTTGTTTTTTACTAGAAATTAAATTTGGATGTGTACTTTGTTAACTGAAGAACAAAAACAGAGGAAACAGAGCATGAACACTGAATAGGGCCCCTGAGAATATCATTACAATAATTCAAGCAAGTTTTGCTTCACACTAATTCAAATTCATCTAACAAATGGTCCCTGGCTAACTCAAACTACTGGGCACCCCTGAAATTAGTTGACACACTAACTGAAATTCTAACAAATTCTAGCGATTGATGAACATCAAGTAAAATAAACCCATAGCAATGTCACAACCATAAAATGCTCCAGCCATCATATTTGCTTGCTGCTTCAGATCGATCAGATGCTTTAGTTGCTTGCCAATTTTCTTCAATTCACACTTCAGTTCTGCACTGTGCATCATCGGATCGGCTCTGTCCGCCAAATTGGGGGCTTGTTCCACGGCAAGCCGCCCCCCAAAATTGAGCTCTTGGGTTCCGGTTGATCCCTCCAATTTCAACCTTTCAACATAGTCATCGCGCCACTCAAAATGCCCACATTTCTTCAGAACCTGGAAAACAGGGGGCCGGAGGTGCATGAATCCTAGATCCACCACCCAGATCCACCGCCCTAATTCGAGGAAAAAAGAAAGAAATCGGGAGAAATTAGACCATAGGATTGTTCAAGAACACAGATCTAACCTGCCCCGGCTGTGGCTTGCTCAAGCATTTCACAAACTCGCGCCCACGGTTGCCATTTTCTTCCCTCACACAAGTCAAACGCTTCAGAGGCTCCATGCGCGGGCAATCGGGGCATCTTGTCAACGGCAGTGGACCACAATGCGTCCATGATTG
>NC_041380.1:26321629-26372317 GCF_002162155.2 Triticum dicoccoides
GTGGGGGGCTGGCTCGGGCTTGTGGCTGGCTCGGGTCGGGACACGCTGATGAGCACGGGCATGCTTGCGTGGATAAGTTATGGGTCCCACCCGCATGCGAGTAACTGCTAGGTCCCGCGTGTCATAACTCGAATCGCTAACCCCTCGTGTTTTTCATTTCATGGTTAAACAGAGCCATGTCGCATTGGAGCTATTGTTTGCTTCTAAAACGTCGCATTGCAGCCGTTCATTCCAACAACGTCGCACTCCTTCCAAATCGCATGAAAAACGTCGCACGGGAGCTATTGGCCCGTGATATTTAGTGTATATATATTATTAGGGCGGCTATATTTTCGGAACATGACAATAGAGCAGATACAGCTAGCGACGAACTATTACCACCCACCGAGAAGCGACGAACATTATTCATGTTTGGAAAGGGAACAGAAAATGTTGTTGCCGTAGCTCCGTCTCTCTAGCTCGCCCTCACTTGCCGTGGCATGAACCAACGAAGAAAAAGGAAGTGGAGAAGAACCCGAGCACAAAGATGACATGGTGGTGTTTTTCCTGCAGCCCGAACTCCACCCGCCGCGCGTACAACGCCTTTTCCCTCGAGCACGTACTCGAGCTGAACCCACTGGCTACATGGTTTGGCAACCCCGTTGAGGAGAGAGTACAGGAGGGGTGGGTTTATATGGCGCTCTAGCTCGCACACGATGCCACGCCCACACACCCACGACGTCCATGTCCAGCACGCCCCAGCTCGCGCACACGACCCGCTCCAATGCGATCGACGCGGCCGGCCTCCTGCTGGACTTGGTCCTCCACTCATCTCGCTAACAACCTAACCAAACTCACACACACACGCGCGGCCACGGACCCGGCGCGCCCTAGCTCGCGCCCGACACGGCGTGCGGTGGCTTATGCCCAACACTCACCCCCCTAAGCCACAAACTCATAGGAGACCGACGTCCTCGATGCCGCCGTCCGTCCGCAGCGCGCGCTCCGCCGCGCCGTCGACGTCGTCGTCGTTGTAGTCGCCACCGCCCTGACGTCGCTGCCACGCCTGCCACCGTGCCACCGTGCCCTTCGCCGCGCACACCCCACGTCCTCGCGCTCCCGGCCCGCGCTCCCGCCGCGCACGTACGCGATCTGCGCATCAGGTCCAGCGCCTCGACGTGGTCCGCACCCGCAGTCCCGACGTGCCCGCCACGTCTGGCGCGCCCATACACGCGCCCGAGGCGGTGAGCCCGTCGCCGCGGCTTGTTCTGCCACGCTCCGCACGCCACCAGCCCGCGCCATGATCGCGCTCCGACGCGACCAACGCGGCCGATCCGGCGTGTCCCGGAGCTTGGCCTTCCGTCCGCCGAGCCGCGCCGCGCCACCGCAGCCTCTGTGTCACCGCGCAGGTCCGCCGCAGCCGCCGCGCTCTCCGCACGCCCGGCATCACCGTGCTCCTCCGCCGCACGGGACGAGCGCCATCGCCGGCGAGCTCCTCCGAACCCGATGCTCCGATACCAATTGTTGTTGCCGTAGCTCCGTCTCTCTAGCTCGCCCTCACTTGCCGTGGCACGAACCAACGAAGAAAAAGGAAGTGGAGAAGAACCCGAGCACAAAGATGACATGGTGGTGTTTTTCCTGCAGCCCGAACTCCACCCGCCGCGCGTACAGCGCCTTTTCCCTCGAGCACGTACTCGAGCTGAACCCACTGGCTACATGGTTTGGCAACCCCGTTGAGGAGAGAGTACAGGAGGGGTGGGTTTATATGGCGCTCTAGCTCGCACACGATGCCACGCCCACACACCCACGACGTCCATGTCCAGCACGCCCCAGCTCGCGCACACGACCCGCTCCAATGCGATCGACGCGGCCGGCCTCCTGCTGGACTTGGTCCTCCACTCATCTCGCTAACAACCTAACCAAACTCACACACACACGCGCGGCCACGGACCCGGCGCGCCCTAGCTCGCGCCCGACACGGCGTGCGGTGGCTTATGCCCAACAGAAAAGTCATCGACATTACTGTCATGACGACTCTAAGTTATGCATGTATCTTCATTATCCTCTCCAGCTGGGAGTATGCCATATGTCATATGTGTATGTTAGACCTGCCAGGCTAAGATAAGATATCAAACAAATACCGGTTTCCTGTCATGACATAAATGCATGCACGGGCCAATTCCACTAATACTGTACTTTTTTATACATGCAGCTTGCGGCTGGAGACTGATCAATATTGGTCGTTGGGTGGACGGGTCGAGGGGAGTCAGAGGCTGATGGTTCAGTTATATCTTATGCACACTCTGCAATTATGCTAGATATTGGATGATCATCATGGGCCAGCACACTTTGCATTGGTACTGTACCCATGCTAGAATCGACTTCTTTGCGAGTGTCAAGAACTCTCAGCAAAGAACAAAACACCCTCTGCAAAGTGTTAACCGAGTGTCACATCCGATAAACCACACTTGATAAACGTACAGATGATGAAGACATCTTTGCCGGGTGTTTTTTCGTCGATACTAGGTAAAGACATGTTTGTAGTGTTTTCCTGTGATACTCAGTAAAAATATCTTAACGAACAAGGGGGAAGACAGCGGAAGTCGATATACCAAGTGTTTTCTTAGTGAAACACTCAGTGAAACTTGACACTTGTAAAGATTTACCGAGTGTTTTCATATAATTGTAGTCATGAATTCTCAATACTAAGAAATCTTGTGCGGGAAAAGAGACAGAGGAATACCCGAAAAATGACAATGGAGCCGGGCTCCATGGAGCCCGGTATTAAAAATACCAATTTCCATAGCAGCAAAAAATATATTTCTAAAACGGGTGTACATACAGAAATACTTATATAACTCGTCTGAGAACAATTTCATAACATATAGTCCCATACGTGGCATCTATCTATTATGTATATATTAAAAGTACTTGACAGTTGACAGATTCATAAAAAAAGAGAAATAGGCTAGAAAATCCCAAAAATGAATATGACCATTTAAGCTAATTTATAGAATAAAATACAAAAACCATTAGATAAGCTTTTGGAGAAATAGGCTTAAAAATCCCACTAAAACCAGAAACATCCGAACATTTAATTTTTATATTAAAATACAATCGCCATTAGATAAGTTTTAATTGAAAAAATTACCCACCATTGCCATCTATAGCAAAAATGTTTCTCTCACCTTTGCCTATGGCAGAAAAAAGAAACGAGCCTGAAGAAATTAGCATGGGGCTCTCAAGTAAAAAAAAATCTAGCATATGATTCCCTCATGATAAAAAGCTAGCTTGGGACTCCATGTAAAAAACAAAATGACGTTGGACAAAGGGGACATGGAGTATCTGCTCCGGAGCTCAAATGCACCCTGATGAACAGTAAAAATGCAAAATTTCTGATTTTTTTGTGGTAAACTTTGACAAATGTTTTTGTATGTTTGAAAATTTCATAAAATGACATTCGTGGAAGTAGTGAAAAAATATATCGATGCTCGAAAAATACTAGTTTTGAAAACATTTTGGACTACTGATTCATTTTGCAATGATACCCACGAGTGTCATTTCATGCTTAAATTTATTAACCATACAAAACATTTGTCAAAGTTTACCCAAAAAAATCAGTTTTTTTGATTTTTTTATATTTTTCCCATTTTAGTGTTCATCTAGTAGTATTTGAGCTCGGAATCAGAATAGGACTTTCGGGACTAGGACCTTTCCATGTGATAAGAAAGATTTATTAGGATGGGACTTTCCAAGATGAGGGACTCAAGTAGGATGTTTTGGATACCGGGATCCATGGAGGGCGAAAATGCTGAAAAATATGAAATTCAAACTTTTTGGTTTTAAAAATTCTGAAAAATATGCATGTATATAAGGACGAAATTTATGTGTGTTAAAATTCAAGAGCAAATAACTTTAATTGTGACCTGTATGGAAAATCGAATTCATGGAGTTTGGGGATGATCAGTATCATGTGCAGAAAAGACACATATTAGTTTTTTGGCACCGCCCTCGTTTCAACATATTTCAGCGTGAAAATTTACACACATGTGCATTAATCCTCCATGTATGTCTATATTCTTCTCAGAATTTTTTGAGATGTGAAAATATGAATTTTGACCAATTTTGATTATTATTTTTAAACAGCCTTCACCAGGCTCAGCCTTCAAAAGCAATTTTTGGCGGGACACTCAATAGATAAAGTAACCAGCGTCGGACTCCATGCAAGAAAAAAAACGTGGGACTATCCCAGAAAATGGACGTCCAGTAAAAAAGTAGCATAATATGTGTGTTGATGCCATGCTATATACTCCCTCTGTAAAGAAATATAAGACGTTTTAAATCACTATTTTCGTTACAGAGGGAGTACATGCATGCATCATGTATTGAAATATGGATGCATGAAAAAGCTAGCATAATACGTGTGTTGATGCCTTGCTATTCCTCAGACCCTGTTGCCTATTGAGAGTCTCATGTTTCTTTCACCGCACGGAATGACCAAACGAGGAGTAGGCGCTCAAGGACCAAACTGGACCTGGCCACGAAATGACCAAAAATGATACAGGTAGAGGAGCTTGTTTTTCTCTGACAGACCTCGCTTCCGCCGATTCCATTAATCGCAACGCAGGACAAACTGGCTCTAGCCATACTCTAGGTGTGTTTTGTGACATCTATCTTCAAGGCGTCTCTGTTAGACTCTACTGCTTTCAGTCCCGCGGTTACTTTTTACCATCATTGTTTACTTCTACATCCGGGTCATGGGTTGATGTGTGTCGTTATACAGTTTGCGTTGAATATATTTTCTTCTTCTTCTTCTAGAAACCATGCTCAGACTTCTCTTCCAGTATTATTGTCCTATTCCTATGTTTTCGTATGCACTCTATTGTGTTTTGTATGCGACTAATAATCCTTTCTAGTATCATGGTTGTTGCTTCTAGGACACTGAACATCTTATTGTGCTTCAATTCATAATGTTACCAATCATTCACCGATAAACAATCTACCAAAAACATGGACATAGAAGCATGATATTTTAATTCCGTTACATAAAAGGTTTGATAAAAGCTCAACATCGCTTTTTGGGCATTGTCAATATTGCATACTCGTTGTTTTCGACGAGCAAACTAGATTAGATTTATTTGTCTAGCTAACATGTGGCTAGAGTTACCATGTGGGTGTCAATCTTGGATCTTGTTTGCGAGCTTTACTTCATGTTTTACTGAATTATAAATTTATTTTTGTAGGAGAGTTATGAAATTATTTATTTATTACCTTTCTTAATATGTACCTTACCATCTTTTTTATTCTATTATTACTCATGAATAAAATATTCAAGTACTTAGGTATTACTATTTTTAGTTTTCATTTAGGGATGTCTTTTCCTATGTTTACTAACATGGTCATTGTCTTGCAAGTCAAACTTTTTATTTTTCTTCTTTTCCTTCCGTTCTTACTCCCTCCTTCCATAAATTAGGTTCCATGTCATTTTTAAGGATATCTCAAATTGAAATACCAGGCCAGACAAAATTTGCAAATATTACAGGCACACACACCTACAACTAACAGGTTGATATGTCAACCTTTTTCTGAATGGAAAACCTTAAAACAAACCAACATGGTAGGATGCCAAGAAAATGGTACAAATATAAATTGCACAATAGGGCAGGAAAAATACTTGGAAATAAAACATCTTTACACTTATTATATGAATCAATATCATTTTTAGGCAAAGATGGAAATCAAGTTTTAGCACGATCTCGTAGTGGGAGCGGAAATAGTTTGAATTTAACAATATCATTATCAACATCTTTTTTCTTTTGCATATCACACAACTCAACGAAAGTATTTAGATGGGATGTGGCATCTTCATTAGAACTACTGAAAAATTGTTCTTTCGTAACAAGATTCAACAAAGCGGCATTAATTTAATAAGATTCCGCACTAGTGGCGGGACCAATCGAAGTACTAATAAAATCATTAATATTAGTGTTGAAGAAGTCACACAACTTGGTATTTTCTCGAGACATCGTGATAAAGCAAGCAATCTAGCACACAAGCAAACAAAAAGACGAAAGGACGAAGGATGAAGGACGAATAAAAAGGCAAATATATTTTTATTTTTCTGAAAATGTTTTAGAAGTGGGGGAGAGGAAAACGAGAGGCAAATGAAAAATAATGTAAGTGCAAGAGACGAGAGTTTATGATGGGTACATGGTAGGCTTGATGTAGAACCTCCCCGGCAACGGCGCCAAAAATTCTTCCTACTACTTCTTGAGCTTGCGTTGATCTTTCCTTGAAGAGGAAAGGGTGATGCAACAAAGTAGAGATAAGTATTTCCCTCAGTTAAGAACCAAGGCATCAATCCAGTAGGAGGCACAAGCAAGTACCCAATATATGCACCTGCACAAACAAACAAACACCTGCACACAACAGGAAAAAGGGGTTGTCAATCCCTTCACAGTCACGAATAAGAGTGAGATCTAATAGAGATAGGTATAAAAGATAAATAAAAGAGCAAACTAAAGTAAATATAAATAAATTATAGCAAGGTATTTTGTTTTTTTGGGTTTATAGATCTGAAAATATATGATGGAAATAGACCTACAGGCCATAGGTTTCACTAGAGGCTTCTCTCTTGAAAGAAAACATACGGTGGGTAAACAAATTACAATCGATCAATTGATAGAAAAGCGCATAATTATGACAATATCTAAGGCAATGATCATGATTATAGGCATCACGTCCGTGACAAGTAGACCGAAACAATTCTGCATCTACTACTATGACTCCACACATCGACCGCTATCCAACATGCATCTAGAGTATTAAGTTCATAAGAACGGAGTAACGCTTTAAGTAAGATGACATGATGTAGAGGGATAAACTCAAGCAATATGATATAAACCCCATCTTTTTATTCTTGATGGCAACGATACAATACGTGCCTCACTTACCCTTCTGTCACTGGGTGAGGGCACCGCAAGATTAAACCCAAAACTAAGCACCTCTCCCATTGCAAGAAAAACCAATCTAGTTGGCCAAACCAAACTGATAGTTCAAACAAAAATACAAAGATATATTGATCATGCATATAAGAGTTCAGACAAGACTCAAATAATATTCATAGATAATATGATCATAAATCCACAATTCACCGGATCTCGACAAACACACCGCAAATGAATATTACATCAGATAGAACTCCAAGAACATCGAGGAGAACATTGTATTGAAGATCAAAGAGAGAGAAGAAGCCATCTATCTACTAGCTATGGACCCGTAGGCCTATGGTAAATTACTCACGCTTCATCATAAGGGCAACAATGTTGATGTAGAGGTCCTCCGTGGTCGAATCCCCCTCCAGCAGGGTGCCGGAAAAGGCCCCAAGATGGGATCTCATGGGAACAGAGGCTTGTGACGGCGGAAAAGTATTTTGGTGGATGCTTATGATGTTGGGGGAATATTTGAGAATATATAGAGGTGGAATTAGGGTTGGAGGACTCCCGAGGGGCCCACAAGCCCTCAAGGCGCCCCCCCTGGGGCGCGCCCTAGAGGCTTCTCGCCTTCTTGGGACTCTTCTGGCCCTCTCTCCAAGTCACATATGTGTCTTCTTGTCCAAGAAAAATCATCGTAAAGTTTTGTTCCATTTGGACTCCGTTTGATATTCCTTTTCTGTAGAACTCAAAAACAAGGAAAAACAGAAGCTGTCACTGGGCTCTGGGCTCTGGGTTAATAAGTTAGTCCCCAAAATAATATAAAATATCATATTAATGCATATAAAACATCCAAAATAGATAATATAATAGCATGGAACAATCAAAAATTATAGATATGTTGGAGACATATCTAGTTCCCAAATCACATGCAGTTTTAATATAGTTTCTTTTAATGGAGCATGGTATAGTTGGTATTCCTGGATCTCCTAGTTTCTTTGGTATTCCATCTTTAAATGTATAATTAGCAAGCATGGTGAAAATTTCAGCTATTTGTAACAATTTCTTTCATATACTTAGCATAAGGAGACATTTTAAAAATATTAGTCAAACGCAAGCGCAAAAAGACAGGTCTAGAATTTCAACAAAGCGCTCAAATTCTTCATCATCATTTTTCTTGGATGGTTTAGGAGGAAAGGGCATGGGTTTCTGAACCCATGGTTCTCTTTCTTTACCATGTTTCCTAACATTGAAGTCTCTCTTATCACATCTTTTATTCTTAGGTTATGGGTTATCAAGATCAACAGCAGGTTCTATCTCCACATCATTATCATTACTAGGTTGAGCATTAACATGAACATCATCATTAACATTATTACTAGGCTCATGTTCTCCACATAATTATCATTACCAGGTGAGTCTACAATAGGTTCCTTAGAAGCATGCAAAGTCCTAGCATTTTCCTTTTTCTTCTTAGATGGACTAGGTGTATCAGTATTAATTCTCTGCGAATCTTGCTCAATTCTCTTAGGATGGCCCTCAGGATACATAAGTTCCCGAGTCATTTTACCACCTCTAGTCATAACTCTAACAACATGATCATTCATGTTATTATTCATTTCATTGAGAAAAAACATTTTGTGCCTTCAGAACTTGTTCTACTTGAGTTTTTACCATAGAAGCATGTTTACTAACAATCTAGAGATCATTGACAGTTCTACACATATAATCACCCAAGCGTTCAAGCATAAAAGCATTTTGCTTCAATTGTCTACTAACATATGCATTGAAGTTTTCTTGTTTAACAAATAATAAAGTTACCAAATTCATCCAAGCATTGACTAGCAGATTTATTATAAGGAATATCACCTTTATCAAATCTATAGAGAGAATTTACCTCTACTACCTATGTCGGGATATTGGGACCATGTATTTCTTTAATAGGTGGTAAATTGTTAACATCTTTAGCTTTAATACCTTTTTATTTCATAGATTACTTTTCCTTTTGCATATCTTCAGGACTGAGAAATAGAATACTTCTTTTATTCGGAGTTGGCTTAGGAGGTGGTTTGGGAAGAGTACAATCCTTATCATTACTCAATATATTATTCAGTAGTACTTCAACTTCTTCAATAGTTCGTTCCCTGAAAACACAACCAGCACAACTATCTAGGTGGTCCCTAGAAGCATCTATTAGTCCATTATAAAAGATATCAAGTATTTCATTTTTCTTGACAGGATGATCAGGAAAAACATTAAGTAATTAGAGAAGCCTCCCCCAAGCTTGTGGGAGACTCTCTTCTTCAATTTGCACAAAGTTAAATATTTCCTGTAAAGCAGCTTGTTTCTTATGAGCAGGAAAATATTTTTCAGAGAAGTAGTATATCATATACCGGGGACTACACACACAACCAGGAGCAAGAGAATTAAATCATATCTTAGCATCACCCTTTAATGAGAAAGAAAAAAAACTTAAGAATATAGTAATAGCGAAAATTTTCCTCATGGGCAAATAGCTAGGGTGGCTATGTCATTCAGTTTTGTAAAATGTGCCACAATAGTTTTAGATTCATAACCATGGAAAGGATTAGATTCAATCAAAGTAATTAACTCAGGATCGACAGAGAATTCATAATCCTTGTCAGTAACAAAGATAAGTGAAGTAGCAAACTTAGGATCATATTTCATTCTAGCATTCAACGATTTTTCTTTCAACTTGACTAGTAGTTTCTTAAGATCCTGTCTATCTTTACAAGCAAGAACGTCCCTAGCTACCTCTTTATCGATAACATAACCCTCGGTTATAACAGGCAATTCATATCTAGGAGAGCTAGGTCTAACAGGTGTTTCAAAGTGTTCAGTTTCAATAATTTTACCAGTTTCAGAAATATCATTAGTTTCAGCATTCTCAATATCTTTAGCTCTAGCAGGTTGTTCATCAAGAAATTCACCTAGTGGCACAGTCTTATCAAGCAAAGTAGTAGCATCATCATAAGCATCATGCATAGCAGAAGTAGAATCATCAATTACTTGCGATGTATCAGAATTAATAGTAGGTGGTGGTGTTGCAAGCTTACTCAAAACAGAAGGTGAATCAAGTGCAAAGCTAGATGGCAGTTCCTTACCTCCCCTCGTAGTAGATGGAAAAATCTTGGTTCTGGTATCTTTTTGATTCCTCATAGTGATCAACAGATATAAATCCCAAGTGACTCAGCAAAATAAAGCTATGCTCCTTGGCAACAGCGCCAGAAAAATGGTCTTCATAACCCACAAGTATATGTGATCGCAACAGTTTTCGAGGGTAGAGTATTCAACTGAAATTTATTGATTCAACACAAGGGAAGCCAAAGAATATTTGCGAGTATTAGCAATTGAGTTGTCAATTCAACCATACCTGTAAGACTTAATAGCTGCAGCAAAGTGTTTAGTAGAAAAGTAGTAAGGAAGTAACAGTAATAGTGGTAAAAGTAACAGTAGCAATTTTGTAGTGATTGTAACAGCAGTAGCAACAAAAATAATTTATCAAAGATCAATATGTGAAAAGCTCGTAGGCCTTCGATCGGCAATGATAATTGTGTTGGATGATATTCATCATGTAGCAGTTATAACCTAGTGTGACACAGAACTAGCTCCAATTCATCAATATAATGTAGGCACATATTCCGTATATAGTCATACGTGCTTATGAAAAAGAACTTGCATGACATCTTTTGTCCTACCCTCCCGTGGCAGCGGGGTCCTAATGGAAACTAAGGGATATTAAGGCCTCCTTTTAATAGAGAGCTGGAACAAAGCATTAGCACTTCGTGAATACATGAACTCCTCAAACCACGGTAATCACCGGAAATAATCCCAATTATTGTCACCTTGGGGTATGCGGATCATGACTCGTATAGGTGTCTACAACTTGCAATATAGGACCAAGAACTCATGAAAACATAATAGTTTCAGATATGAAATCATGGCACTCGGGCCCTAGTGACAAGCATTAAGCATAGCAAAGTCATAGCAACATCAATCTCAGAACATAGTGGGTACTAGGGATCAAACCCTAACAAAACTAACTCGATTACATGACAAATCTCATCCAACCCATCACCGTTCAGCAAGCCTACGATGGAATTACTCACACACAACGGTGAGCATCATGAAATTGGTGATGGAAGAAGGTTGGTGATGATGATGGCAATGAGTCCCCCCTCTCCGGATCCCCGAACGGACTCCAGATCAGCCCTCCTGATAAAGCACATGAGGCGGCGGCGGCTCTGTATCATAAAACGCGATGAATCCTTCTCTGATTGTTTTCTGCAAATAGGTACTTATAGAGTTGGAGTTAGGGTAGGAGGAGGTCTAGGGGGCCCACAAGTCTGCAGGGCGCGCCCCCAGGGCTTGTGGCCTCTGGGTGGCCCCCCTTTGGTATCATTTTGCGCTAGTATTTTTTAAATATTCCACAAAAATTCTCCGATGTTAGTTTTCAGGTCAATCCGAGAACTTTGATTTCTGCACAAAAATAGCACCATGGCAATTCTGTTAAAACAATGTCAGTCCGGGTTAGCTCCATTCAAATCATGGAAATTAGAGTCCAAAACAAGGGCAAAAGAGTTTGGAAAGGTAGATACGATGGAGATGTATCACCTAACAGATGAGCTTCATGAATACTACGAAGAGGATGAACATAAATTACAATGAGTAATCAGTTCATGGAAGAATTACAAACAAAATTGCATTGGAACATAAAAATTTATCAAATCAAGCGCCATGGAGGCAGTGCAATACCTTCAATTTGGAGATGCTCGCTTCGAATATGGGGTGGGTTGCAAGTCACTGTCAGTTCTCCGGTCGGCCAGTGCTACTCCGAAGCTGATTTCTATCCTGCCGATCCATGATTCGTTATTGAGGATATGGGCTTGAACCACTATTTCTTGGATGGCGCACCACCCATCTCGCCTGGGGAACACATCTGTGGCGTGGAGGATGGGATGGCTGGCCTGCACGATGACGACGAGAGAAGGAGGATCAGAGGGTCGACAACAAGGAGAGAAGGATTTGGAATAGATCGGTGACTTATTTCCTTATTTACAAAAACGGGGTAACTATTCAGCATCGGATTTGGAATAGATAGGCGATGTTTGACTGGTCTGACGTTGGAGTCTTATCAGACTATAGATACAAAGACTTTCCCTACTAACAAACACCATGGTTGACAAGGGAAGCTCCAGTTCACCTGCAACAATAAATATCAATCATGCATTATTACACTGGAAGTAGTAACATCCCTCACACTGGAACAAGCATGAAATAATGAATTCCTATACATCAAGAGATGCACTACAATGGACCAAAACATGCATTAGAGGACTACTCTTGAGATATATTTTAGAGCCAATTCTAGATATTGACTAAACCAACAACATTCTAATACTAATTTGCAGCACCAAATCAGTAGCTAGACGACCACCACCGCAAGAAACTAGCACCAAACTCATCCACGTGATGGTCAGCAAGGAACCAATCATGGCATGATAAGTCTCCAACGTATCTATAATTTTTGATTGTTCCATGCTATTATATTATCTGTTTTGGATGTTTTATATGCATTAATATGCCATTTTATATTATTTTTGGGACTAACCTATTGATTGGGGCCTGAAGCTACGTCGGTATTTCCCCAAAGAGGAAGGGATGATGCAGCACAGCGATAGTAGGTATTTCCCTCGGTGATGAAACCAAGGTTATCGAACCAGTAGAAAAACCAAGCAACAACACGTAAACGACACCAGCACACAAATAACAAATACTTGCAACCCGACGTACTAAAGGGGTTTGTCAATCACTTTCGGGCAACGATGCCAGAAATTGGCAAACAGACGTGAATAAATTGTAGTAGATTGATAGGTCGAACGCCAAATAAAATAAATCAGAATAAATTTCAGCAAGGTATTTTTGGTTTAATAGATCTGAAAATAAAAGCAAAGGAAAATGGATTGCAAAGGCAAATAATATGAGAAAGAGACCCGGGGGCCGTAGGTTTCACTAGTGCCTTCTCTCGAGAAAAATAGCAAACGGTGGGTAAACGAATTACTATTGGGAAATTGATAGAACTTCAAATAATCATGATGATATTCAGGCAATGATCATTATATAGGCATCACATCCAAGATTAGTAGACCGACTCCTGCCTGCATCTAGTACTATTACCACACACATCGACCGCTATCCAACATCCATCTAGTGTATTAAGTTCATGGAGAAACGGAGTAATGCAATAAGAATGATGACATGATGTAGACAAGATCTATTTATGTAGAAATAGACCCCATCATTTTATCCTTAGTAGCAACGATACATACGTGTCGGTTCCCCTTCTGTCACTGGGATCAAGCACCGTAAGATCGAACCCACTACAAAGCACCTCTTCCCATTGCAAGATAAATGATCAAGTTGGCCAAACAAAACCCAAATATTAGAGAAGAAATACGAGGCTATAAGCAATCATGCATATAAGAGATCAAAGAAACTCAAATAACTTTCATGGATAAAAAGAGATAGATCTGATCATAAACTCAAAGTTCCTCGGATCCCAACAAACACACCGCAAAAGAATTACATCATATGGATCTCCAAGAGACCATCGTATTGAGAATAAAACGAGAGAGAAGAAACCATCTAGATACTAACTACGGACCCGAAGGTCTACAAAAAACTACTCACGCATCATCGGAGAGCCACCAATGGAAGTAGTGAACCCCTCGGTGATGGTGTCTAGATTGGATCTGGTGGTTCTGGACTCTCCAGCGGCTGGAATTGATTTTGGTAGAATCCCCTAGGGTTTCTAGAATATTAGGGTATTTAAAGAGTAAAGAGGCGGTCCGGGGGGAACCTGAGGTGGGCACAACCTACCAGGGCGCGCCTGAGCCTCCAGGCACGCCCTGGTGAGTTGTGCTCCCCTCCGAGCAGCCCCTAGGTGCTTCTTAGGCCCATTGGTTATCTTATGGTCCAAAAAGATCCACAAAAAGTTTCACTGCGTTTGGACTCCGTTTGATATTGATTACCTGCGATGTAAAAAAAACATGCAAAAAACATCAACTCGCACTTGGCACTATGTCAATAGGTTAGTACCAAAAAATGATATAAACTGATTATAAAACATTCACGATTGATAATATAACATCATGGAACAATCAAAAATTATAGATACGTTGGATATGTATCACTTATTTACCTAGAGTACAGTGCCAGTTTCTATTTTTCCTTGTTTTTTAGCTTCGCAAAAAAGGAATATCAAATGGACTCCAGACGGAATAAAACTTTTGCGATGATTTTTCTTGGACCAAAAGACACCCAGGAGACTTGGAGTGCAAGTCAGAAGAGGCCCGAGGCGGTGGCAAGGGTGGAGGGCGCGCCCTAGGGGGGGCTCCCCTACCTTGTGGGCCCCTCGTGACCCCCAGACCTAGTTCTTCCTCCTATATATTCACATATGTTCCCGAACCTCCAGAAGCATCCACAAAAACACTTTTCCACCGCCGCAACCTTCTTCTCCCGTGAGATCCCATCTTGGGGCCTTTTCTGGCATCCTGCCGGATGGGGATTCGATCACGAAGGGCATCTACATCAACTCCATTGCCCTTTCGGTGAAGCATGAGTAGTTTACCACAGACCTACGGGTCCATAGCTAGTAGCTAAATGGCTTCTTCTCTCTCTTTGATTCTCAATACCATGTTCGCCTCGATGTTCTTGGAGATCTATCTGATGTAATCTTCTTTTGCAGTGTGTTCATCGAGATCTGACGAATTGTGGATTTATGATCAGATTATCTATGAATATTATTTGAATCTTCTCTAAATTCTTATATGCATGATTTGATATCTTTGTGTTTCTCTTCGAACTATCAGTTTGGTTTGGCCAACTAGATTGGTTTTTCTTGCAAAGGGAAGTGCTTAGCTTTGGGTTCAATCTTGCGGTGTCCTCACCCAGTGACAAAGTAGGGGTTGCGAGGCACATATTGTATTGTTGCCATCGAGGATAAAAAGATGGGGTTTACATCCTATTGCTTGAGTTTATTCCTCTACATCATGTCATCTTACTTAAAGCGTTACTCTCTTCTTTATGAACTTAATACTCTAGATGCAGGCAGGAGTCGGTCGATGTGTGGAGTAATAGTAGTAGATGCAGGTAGGAGTCGGTCTACTTGGCAATGATGTGATGCATATATTACATAATCATTGCCTTGGATATAGTCATAACTTTGCGCTTTTCTATCAATTGCTCAACAGTAATTTGTTCACCCACCGTATTATTTCACTACTAGGGAAAATCTTATAGACAGACGCTTACTAGTAGTGAGGGTCTATAACCCTCGCTACTGCTACTTACTAGTAGCGCGGGTTTTTAACCCTCGCTACTACTAAGTTGATACTAGTAGCGCGGGTTTTTAACCCTCGCTACTACTAAGCAGTCTCTACCGTGCCCTCCCGGGACATGCCATAGTAGTAGCGAGGGGTACAAACCCGCGCTACTACTAAGTTGATAGTAGTAGCACGTTTTTACACCCTCGCTACTACTAAGTACGAGGTAGGTGAAATCCCCGTATCCTCAGCCGAATCCCTCCTCTCTCCCTCACTTTCCCCCTCTCTCACTTTCCTCGTCTCTCCCTCATACTCTAGCGGTGGCCGCCGCTGGTACACTCTGCTTTCTTCGCCCCCTCCCTCTCCAAGATCCCTTCGGTGGGCGGTCGCCGGAGCTCCTCGCCGCTGCCAAGATGCGGAAGCGCGACCACGGCATCCTCCTCCTCGCCGCCTTCACCGTCTTCTTCTTGCTCTAGGTCAGCCCTCCTCCCCCCTTCTCCGATTCGATCCGAAACGCTAGCTGACCCATCCCACTCCTCCTCCGGCAGCACGAGGGCGACTTCTCGTTCCGGAAGACGTGGACCGCCTTCTGCCGCCGCTCATCGCCGACCTCAACGGCGACAGCCGCCGCGAGGTGTTGCTCCCCACGCACGATGCCAAGATGCAGGTCCTCTAACTCCTGGCCCACGCTGGGCTGGCCTCCGCGGCCGCCCTCGACGGCTTCCACGAGGCACACGTCATGGACGAGATCTCCCTGCTCCCGGCCAACGTGCGTGCGTCATGGGGTCGAGATTTTTTTTGGTTTTTCAAATTAATAGTAGTAGTGTGGGTCACAGACACACACTACTACTAACACACGTACTAGTAGCGCGGGATGTACCGCGCTACTACTACTAGTTAGCTGTAGCACCGTAGTAGTAGTAGCGCAGGCACCCGCCCTACTACTAGCTTTTAACCCGCGCTACTACTAGGCTTTTTCCTAGTAGTGTTTGCCTTCATAGAGAAGCCTCTAGTGAAACCTATGGCCCCTGGGTGTATTTTCCATCATATTAGTTTCCGATTTACTATTCTTGCAATCTTTTATTTTCATATCTATAAACCAAAAAATCCAAAAATATTGTATCTTTTGTTTAGTTTTATTTATCTCTATCAGATCTCACCTTTGCAAGTGACCATGAAGGGATTGACAACCCTTTTATCGCGTTGGGTGCAAGTGTTTGATTGTGTGTGCAGGTATTGGTGATTTGCGTGTTCTCCTTCTACTGGATTGATACCTTGGTTCTTAATTGAGGGAAATACTTATCTCTACTGTGTTGCATCACCCTTTCCAGTTTAAGGGAAAAACCAACGCAAGCTCAAGAAGTAGCAAGAAGAATTTCTGGCGCCGTTGCCGAGGAGATCTATGCCAAATCAAGATTAGTCTCCTGCCAACTTGCCATTTTTTGGTAACGTTGTCGAGGAGCTCTACATCAAGCCTACCAAGTACCCATCATAAACTCTCATCTCTTGCATTATATTATTCGGCATTTGCCTCTTGTTTTTGTCTCCCCCACTTCTAAAATAATTTTCGAAAAGATTTGCCCTTTTCTTCGCCCTTCTTTCATTCGTCTTTCCGTTTGCCCTTATGTCTTTCTTGGTTTGTTTGCTCATTTGTTTGGTATAATTGTGTGTTCATTGAAAATCAGAAGCAAAGGGTTTATGAATCCTCATCCACTTGCTAATATTTTTAAGAGATCCAATTATGATGAACCTAATGCTAGTGAGTGGAGTGCACTAGATTATCTTTATGAGGTTTAGCTTGAAATTCTTGAATCTAAAAATTGTGATGAAGTGTTGAAAGAAAAAATTAATGAAGTGATTCACGATAGCTCCTTGAATGAAAAGCATGATTGCAATGATATTATCATGAATTCTATTAATGTCAATTGTGTTAATGACATGCAAAACCGTAAGCTTGGGGATGCTAGTTTTGCTATGTCCACTACTTGTTGCAGTAATCATGATTGGGGTGATTCTTCTTATAATCTTGAAAAATTATTTAAGCTCCATGATGAATATGAGATTGATAATAATGTTTGCAATATTATTGAAAGTGGGTTTGGAAGAGTGTCAACTTTAGATCCCACATATTTGGAAAATGTTCAATCTTATGAAGTTTTTGATAAAAGTGGGTTTGAGGTCATGACTTTAGTTAATGATATTCCCACTATTTTGGAAGAGTGTCAACTTTGCATGCATGTGGATCATGTAGAGAAAATTTTATATGATAGCTATATTGTTGAATTTGATCATGATCCTACATGTAATTATTATGAGAGGGGAAATATGGTTGTAGAAATTTTCATGTTATTAAATTACCTCTCGTTATGTTGAGATTGCTATTGTTTCTTTCTTCTTCCTTGCATATAGTAGTTTTTGCTTGTCTTGATAATTTGTTTACTTATAAAATCCCTATGTATAGGAAGCATGTTAGACTTAAACTTGTTTGTCACATGTTTTATGATGCTCTCTTTGTGTTTCAATTGCTATCTTTCATGTGAGCATCATTAAAATTATCATTGCCTAGCTAAAAGGCTTTTTAAAAAAGCGCTTGTTGGGAGACAGCCCAATATATTTACTTTATATTTTTGAATAAATAATTCATCTAGCCTCTAGTTAGATGTGTTGTTGTGTTTTAATTAGTGTTTGTGCCAAGTAAGGCCTTTGGGATGACATACGGTGATAGTTGATTTGATCTTGCTGAAAAACTGAAACTTCTACACCGAGGAAAATAATTCTGATTTTTAACAGAAGCGTGATAAAATAATGATTATTTTTTAAGAATATCCATATATAAATTTCTCAGGCTTTCCTAATTATCAGAATTGTTGGATTTACAGAAGTATTCGAGAGTTATACATTGCTACAGACTATTCTGTTTTTGACAGATTCTGTTTTCTTTGTGTTGTTTGCTTATTTTGATGAATCTATGGATAGAATCGGGGGGTATGAACCATGGAGAAGTTGGAATACATTAGATATTACACCAATATAAATAAAGAATGAGTTCACAACAGTACCATTAGTGGTGATTTTATTTTCTTATACTAATGGATCTCATGAGACTTTCTGTTGAGTTTTGTGTTGTGAAGTTTTCAAGTTTTGGGTAAAGATTTGATGGACTATGGAACAAGGAGTGGCAAGATACTAATCTTGGGGATGCCCAAGGCACCCCAAGGTAATATTCAAGGACAACCAAGAGCCTAAGCTTGGGGATGCCCCGGAAGGCATCCCCTCTTTCGTCTTTGTCTATCGGTAAGTTTACTTGAGGCTATATTTTTATTCACCACATGATATGTGTTTTTCTTGGAGCGTCTTGTATGATATGATTCTTTACTTTTTATTTTTCCACAATCATCCTTGATGTACACACCTTTTTGAGAACGACACGTATGCATTGTGATTTATTAGAATACTCTATGTGCTCACTTATATCTTTTGAGTTGGGAAATTTTGCTCTAGTGCTTCACTTATATCTTTTTAGAGCATGATGGTTTTATTTTATAGAAATTATTAAACTCTCATGCTTCACTTATATTAGTTTGGGAGTCTCTCTAAACAGCATGGTAATTTGCTTTGGTTGTGAATTCAGTCCAAATATGATAGGCATCCAAGAGGGATATAATAAAAACTTTCATATAATGTGCATTGAATACTATGAGAAGTTTGATTACTTATGATTGTTTTGAGATATGAGGATGGTGATATTAGAGTCATGCTAGTGAGTAATTGTGGACTGTAGAAATACTTGTGTCAAAGTTTGTGATTCCCGTAGCATGCACGTATGGTGAACCATTATGTGATGAAGCCGGAGCATGATTTATTTATTGATTGTCTTCCTTATGAGTGGCAGTCGGGGACGAGTGATGGTCTTTTCCTACCAATCTATTCCCCCCAGGAGCATGCACGTAGTACTTTGTTTCGATGACTAATAGATTTTTGCAATAATTATGTGAGTTGTTTATGACTAATGTTGAGTCCATGGACTATATGCACTCTCACCCTTCCACCATTGCCAGCCTCTCTAGTACCGCGCAACTTTCGCCGGTACCTTAGACCCACCATATACCTTCCTCAAAACAGCCACCATACCTACCTATTATGGCATTTCCATGGCCATTCCAAGATATATTGCCATGCAACTTCCAACGTTTCATCTATTATGACACACTTCATCATTGTCATATTGCTTTGCATGATCATGTAGTTGACATCGTATTTGTGGCAAAGCCACCATTCATTATTTTTTTATACATGTCACTCTTGAGTCATTGCACATCCTGGTACACCGCAGGAGGCATTCATATAGAGTCATATTTGTTCTAAGTATCGAGTTGTAATTCTTGAGTTGTAAGTAAATAAAAGTGTGATTATCATCATTATTAGAGCATTGTCCCATGTGAGGAAAGGATGATGGAAGCTATGATTCCCTCACAAGTTGGGATGAGTCTCCGGACTTTACAAAAATAAAAGAGGCCAAGAAGCCCACCAATAAAAAAGTAAGAGAAAAAAGAGAAGGGGCAATGTTACTATCCTTTTTCCGCACTTGTGCTTCAAAGTAGCACCATTATCTTCATGATAAAGACTCTCCTATGTTGTCACTGTCATATACTAGTGGGAATTTTTCATTATAGAACTTGGCTTGTATATTCCAATGATGGGCTTCCTCAAATTGCCCTAGGTCTTCATGAGCAAGCAAGTTGGATGGACACTCACTTAGTTTCTTTTTGAGCTTTCATAAACTTATAGCTCTAGTGCATCCGTTGCATGGCAATCCCTACTCACTCACATTGATATCTATTTGATAGGCATCTCCATAGCCCATTGATATGCCTAGTTGATGTGAGACTACCTCCTTCTTTTTGTCTTCTCCACAACCACCATATTCTATTCCACCTATAGTGGTATGTCCATGGCTCACGCTCATGTATTGCACGAAAGTTGAAAAGATTTGGGAACACCAAAAGTATGAAACAATTGTCTGGCTTGTCATCGGGGTTGTGCATGATTTGAGTATTTTGTGTGATGAAGATGGAGCATAGCCAGACTATATGATTTTGTAGGGATAACTTTCTTTCGCCATGTTATTTTGAGAAGACATGATTGCTTTATTAGTATGCTTGAAGTATTATCGTTTTTATGTCAATATTAAACTTTTGTTTTGAATCTTATGGATCTAAACAGTCATGCCACAATAAAGAAAAATTACATGGATAAATATGTTCGGTAGCATTCCACATCAAAAATTCTGTTTTTATCATTTACCTACTCGAGGACGAGCAGGAATTAAGCTTGGGGACGCTTGATACGTCTCCAACGTATCTATAATTTTTTATTGTTCCATGCTATTATATTATCTGTTTTGGATGTTTTATATGCATTAATATGCTATTTTATTTTGTTTTGGGGAGTAACCTATTAACCTAGAGCCCAGTGCAGTTTTTGTTTTTTCCTTGTTTTTTTAGCTTCGCAGAAAAGGAATAACAAGCAGAGTCCAAATGGAATAATACTTTTGTGATGATTTTTCTTGGACCAAAAGACACCCAGGAGACTTGGAGTGCAAGTGAGAAGAGCCACGAGGCAGCGGCAAGGGTGGAGGGCGCGCCCTAGGGGGGGCCTACCTTGTGGGCCCCCCTTGACCCCCTTGACCTAGTTCTTCCTCCTATATATTCACATGTATTCCTAAACCTCTTGAAGCATCCACGAAAACACTTTTCCACCGCCGCAACCTTCTGTTTCCGTGAGATCCCATCTTGGGGCCTTTTCCAGCATCCTGCCGGATGGGGATTCGATCATGCAGGGCATCTACATCAACTCCATTGCCCTTCCGATGAAGCATGAGTAGTTTACCACAGACCTATGGGTCCATAGCTAGTAGCTAGATGGCTTCTTCTCTCTCTCTCTCTCTCTCTCTCTCTCTGATTCTCAATACCATGTTCTCCTCGATGTTCTTGGAGATCTATCTGATGTAATCTTGTTTTGCGGTATGTTTGTTGAGATCCAATGAATTGTGGATTTATGATCAGATTATCTATGAATATTATTTGAATTTTATCTGAATTCTTATATGCATGATTTGATATCTTTGTATTTCTCTTTGAACTATCGGTTTGGTTTGGCCAATTAGATTGGTTTTTGTTGCAACGGGAGAAATGCTTAGCTTTGTGTGTAATCTTGCGGTGTCCTCACCCAGTAACAAAGTAGGGGTAGCGAGGCACGTATTGTATTGTTGCCATCAAGGATAAAAAGATGGGGTTTACATCATATTGCTTGAGTTTATTCCTCTACATCATGTCATCTTACTTAAAGCATTTCTCTGTTCTTTATGAACTTAATACTCTAGATGCAGGCAGGAGTCAATCGATGTGTGGAGTAATAGTAGTAGATGCAGGAAGGAGTCAGTCTACTTGACATAGACGTTATGCCTATATTACATAATCGTTGCCTTGGATATCATCATAACTTTGCGCTTTTCTATCAATTACTCGACAGTAATTTGTTCACCCACCGTATTATTTGCCTTAATGAGAGAAGCCTCTAGTGAAACCTATGGCCCCCGGGTCTATTTTCCATCATATTAGTTTCTGATTTACTATTCTTGCAATCTTTTATTTTCAGATCTATAAACCAAAAAATCCAAAAATATTTCATCTTTTGTTTAGTTTTATTATCTCTATCGGATCTCACCTTTGCAAGTGACTGTGAAGGGATTGACAACCCCTTTATCGCGTTGGGTTCAAGTGTTTGATTGTGTGTGTGCATGTATTGGTGATTTGCGCGTTCTTCTCCTAGTGGATTGATACCTTGGTTCTTAACTGAGGGAAATACTTATCTCTAATGTGCTGCATCACCCTTTCCTCTTTGAGGAAAAAACCAACGCAAGCTCAAGAAGTAGCATGGCACCAAGGCCAAAGCCTATCATGGCAGTGGCCGGAGGCGGGGAATAAAGGATCGTAGAGGGGATCACAATGGGACTACTGTAGCCGATGCCATGCACAACCCCCACCGCAGTTGAGGGGCGGCCATCCTAGACCGTCACAGCGTGGGGGAAGCATCAATCCCGTAGACACCGGGCACATCAGCACCGTACATAGAGTTGAGAAAAGAAAGATGCATGGGAAAAAGATGTTAGCTTATTATTCATTGATGGTTGCGATCTACTACTACAAAGGAAATTCATTCGCACTCAATATGATGCCTCTATCTCTCTCTAGTTTCCACATCAACCCCTCTCTCCATCTCTATGTTGATGATCATGATCAGAATTTTGTAGAGAATAGACTAGAAATTCTAGTGTTGATTGAACCAAGTGGAAAGAAAGAAAAGAGACTAGCAACAATAGTGATCAGAGGAGGAGGGGCAGGGAGATGGAGGTGTTGTCTGCTGCGGTGGGTCATCGTGGCCAAGCTTGCTCGGGCAGGACCACTTGGTCACCTTGGAGCAGAGCAGGGCCGCTGGCTAGTTGCACCCCTCCTCCTCCTCCTCCTCCTCCTCGAGAAGGACAACGCCAATGCCCTCTTGCAGTCATTGCCATCTCCGTGCCATGGTGCCCTACAACAAAAGGAAGGAAAACAGATGAAGGTGAGATGAGGTGGGAAGGGAGAATCCAGGCGACGAAGGAGGGGAAGTACCGACCCAGCCATGCCGGTGCAAGATCTGGCACCCTCTGGCCTCACCGTCGTTGGATGTGGCGGATCTCGGCGAAGGTTATGGGTGGCCCCCGAAATCCTAGCTAGCCATGGGGGAGGTTGGAGGGCTTGAGCGCCGAATCTGGTTGGAGGGGAGGAGCAGACCGTGGGGAGCTTGGGGGCGTGGGTGCTAGCGACAGTGAGGGAGAGGGGTTCACAGGGGAGAGGGATTCGCGCGAGAGAGATGGGTTGCTTTGTGCGTGTGCAGTGGTGGCTCGTTTTCTTTTTCATTTTCTCCTTTTTAGATATATGGATGGGTGTGGGATGGAGAGACGAATGGATGGATTTGAGCCATGCATCAACCCTTGGTACAATTTTTTAAGCAGGCTGAGCATGTGGCGGGCGATTTTTGATGCCTGCCACTGGTATTTTAGTTACTAGTGACGGGCATGTACTATGGCCCGCCACTGGTATTTTTGAACAGATTTGCTGAGGGGCCAAAAAATACCAGTGGCCAGCATGAATTGCTGCCCGACACTGATAACATTTGTCCAACAAGAAATCAGGCCAACTGTTACCAGTGGTAGGCGTAAACTAGCACCCATCAACGGTAAGCCAATAGCAGTGGCGGGCCGAATTTTGCGTCCACGACTAATGTGAGATCACCTATAAAACCTTCTAATAGTAGTGTAGTTGAGTCATGGTTTGACTAATTTTTTGCCTCTACAATGAATGAATCAATGAAATGTGTACTTGTTCTATGTTTTATCAATGAAATTCGGAAGAATCGCTATAGCCTGTGATAAACTGGTCCTATCAGTACGATTTTATAAAGGCTCTATTATACTGAATCAAAGTTTACGCGCGGGCTATATAGGCTTTGTAAATTACAGTGATCGCCTCTATATTTTTTTTGGAAACGGAGGTAAAATCTTTTCTTCATCCCATTAATAAAGAAAAAGTAGAGTTGTCCGATTAATTTACGAAAAACCGGACGAAAACCGGCACAACAACCCACATGGGGTCACATCGGCCGACCTGCCTACCCACACGAAGACATACATGCCACCGACAGAAAAAAAATATTGTTAAGATTGCCGTCCAACATCATCATCATCACTCTTCGGCGAGGCAGCGACTTTAACTTCACCGTCGATGAACCACCAATCTCCTCCATATTACGGATGACGATCTAAACTAGGGCGATGTCGCTCTGCGATATCAGTCGATCCAAATCCATCCACCACCGGTTTCCTGTCCGCACATAGATGCATCCACGAGCCGGTTCCAGTATTGTACTACCACTACAGGTTGTCTCATACTACACGTGCAGTTTGAGGCTCCAAACTGATTAATACATGGCCTGGTCGCCGGGTACACCGGTGTTGTCTCACCTCGGCTACATAAATAGTACCCCCTTCGATTCAAATACAAAGTTGTACTAAAGATATGACAATTAATTTGAACTGGAGGGAGTACTATATTTGTAATTTGGCTACACGACACGGACGTATGTCAACCCAAGGACAGAATAGCCAACTTCCAAATTGATTCATTTCATGAAGGAAGTGACGCATGGACGTGAATACGTACGAACCACTACTCACACTGCCCTTCGTTCATTTATCATTTATGATTTAGCACTCCCTCCAATTTGGGTACATATTAGTGCAGCCCACCTTTCTTTTGAAACTAGTAGAGTAAAATGCATTAGTGCAGCCTACCTTTCTTTTGAAACTAGTAGAGTAAAATGCTTTTTTACTCCCTCAACTAATTACGAAGTGTGGCTTCTGTCGATGATTTGTTTTCGCAATCTTCGGCCCTCGGTTCGTAATACCATGTATTAGTGTTGGCAACAGTATTTACTTAGTCAAATCTGGTTTCAACTTTACGTGAACCGGTTTTCGTAACATTATCACTCAAAATTGGCATCCAGTTGCGATCAAGGATGGATTGCAATAGGTGCAGGCCCGCTCTGTTGTTTTCTTCTCCCCCCAGGCCCCTCCGGCGAAGACGAAGGTGCTCACAATGTGATCTCAGAGCCGGACGCATCCGCGTGCACTCCCTCTTGAAGGCACGTTGAATTATAAGTGCACCATCACTATCACTCTCATCACCGTCCTCCTGGCTAATGGACACGTAAACGGATTCCTCATCAGCCTTTGACTCAAACAGATACCGCATCTCTAGCGCCGGATCCTCCCCATGGAGTGGGGCATTAAGAAGAACGACCTAAAATTCGTGAGGCGAACCAGAAATTGGAAGCAACTTTTGCAATACTAATAATATCATAATTGATCAACCACTTTCAGAAATAGTCACGACGACTTCCACAAATAATTTGAGCATCAGGAATATCTGGTAACACTTTAGAAATGTCTACATATGTAACTTCAGCATGAACTATAGCATGCATATTATCATGAGTGTTATAGTCTGCCTCACTTTTCAGTTGTATTTGGTCTTTCCGCCATGAGCACAATAGGTCGTCTAGTTAAGAATTAAGGGACGAAGGTTACAGCATGACATGCCATGTCAAATTAAAACCAGGTTTGATCAATGAATACTGCTGTTAGAGAGACTAAATGTACTTTGCTCCAACTAGTTTGGGCATCGATGGAGTAATATTATGGCTAGTCTAGTTTTGTTGCGACCTGTTGCTGCTGTTTTTATGCCCTGCCTTTGCTGGCGCGGATCCGGTGGCCCGGGGTTAGGGGCGGCGCGGCCTTGAGCTCGCGGAGGCCTGAGGGGCGCGGGCGCGCGGCGAGGCGCGCGTCGGGCGCGAGCAGGTGGGGCGCTGCGGCTCGGGCGTGGGCCGGGCGGTGGGGGCGAGGAGCGGGCGGCGATTTGGCCGCGAGGGGCGCGGCCGTCGCGTGGGTCGGCGCAGATCGGAAGTGGCAAGGAGACCTCCGGTGGCGTTGGCGCCGTCCTGGCGTCACGAGGCTACCTGGGATGGAGCCGCCTTGGATCTGCTGGGGTGCACGTCGCGGGCGTGCAGAGGGCCCGGGCGGCAGCAGCGCAAGGGGACCGTGCAGAGGCATGGCGGCGGCGCGGGGTGGCCCAGCTGGCGCGGATCTGCCGTGTGTGGGTCGCGCCGAGGCGACAGGGAGGCTGCGGCAGGGAAGCTCGGCAGGCGGGCGTGAGGGGCTGCGGCTCAGGCGAGGACGGGCAAGGAGGCTCGGCGGATGTGCGCAGGAGGTCTGCGCAGCACGGATCTGCGGCCGGGTGGCCACCTGCTCCGGCGTGGTGGAGCCCCGTCATGGTGTTGCTGCTCTGGCGGGGCGCGTGGTGGAGGGGCTCGGGCTGCCTGTTTGGCGCTCGGGCGGCGGCTTCGGCTGAGAGGATGATTGGTGGGCTTGTCGGTGCTGGTGCGGGATGATGTGCAACCGAGGTGGTGTGGGAGCTCGGGTGAAGACCGTGTCACGGCCCTGTGCCGTGACCAGCGATGGCAGCGGCTGTGGCCGTCGTGACCTTTCTGGAGGCATCGCTGATTTGCTGCCGCACTCCTCTCGCGCGGATCCGGCCATCTCGGCCTCTTGAGGGGAAACCCTAGATCTTATGATCGGACGATGACGGCACCTTGGTGTCTTTTTCCCTCTTGGGGGCTTCGTCCTGGAGCTCGGCATCGGCAAGCGGGTCCGGTGGTTGGTGGTGTCCAGGCTTCTGCGACAACGATGATGGTGGGAGCGATGTCGGCGACGCGGCAATGGTTGCGGTAGTCGGCTCTTCTTCGGCGTGTCCACGGTATTGCCTCGGTTTGCTTGTTGCTATGGAGTCGAAGCTGCGGTGGCGAGGCCCTGTGGTATACGATGACTGGCTGCAGGTTGCCCGTTCGGCGATCTCCCGTGGCGCCAGCCATGCCTGGTTTTGTCCTACTGAGTTCTTTGTCAGAGTTGGAGTTGCGCTGTCTGGCCGCAGGAGGCTGAGGTTTTGGCATCGATCTTCATGCAGCTTCACGTGTCCGCTACAATGTGGGTTGAGTCGACGATCGCCTACGGCGAAGTCGGAGTCGTTTGCTCAAAGTGTAGGGATGGCGATGACGCCTCTAGGGGAGGAGTGATGACGATGACGCCTGCGTGCGGTCTCGTCAAGGCCCTCTTTGGAGTGGTGTGCGGGGGCTTTCTATGTGTGCCGCTCAGCGGTTGTGAGGGTTTTAGCCCGGTTCTCCATAATTAACTGGGCAATCTGGTTTTCGCTCGGTTTTCCCTAATTAACCGAGCAACTCTCTTCTGCTTAATTAATCGATGAGGCAAAACTTTTGCCTCCGTTTCGAAAAAAAAAATGGTTGTGGGTGGCTATGTTGGCTTGTCCTGGAGCGCTCTATGCCGGACATACGCTTCATTTATTTTTTGAGGATGGACATATGTTGTTTCATATGATTTTTTTTGGTATATAACAAAAATAACGTCAACAATTTGTACTCGACAAGAGAGAGTACCTAACAAGTTTATTTTTTTATTTTAGTAATCATGAGATCACACTTGTTTCATGTGATTTTTTTTTCATACAGAAAAATCCTGCGAAAAAATGATATCGGAATTGACAACTCGTAGTACGTAGCTACCTCCGCAAGTTGCACATTAATGCATAACTAACTAAGCCAGTTTCGTGTGCTCTGCCAACAAGTTGATAACGGTGACACCACAGACAGGCAAGTCTGTCATTATGGTCGTGGGGCTTCTTTGTTTGGAAGTATTCCTCATGCCTTCTGGGGATGCTTCGTATTCTTCTCGCTGGAAAGAGTTTGTTCGGTTTTTTATTAATTAAATGAACATATTATTTTCTTCTTAATTACTACCTTCATCTGGGTTTATTAATCCCTATTGCATTTTGAGTCATATTTTGACAATGATTTTTAACTAGTAAAGTATAAGTTTTACGTAGCAAAACAATATCATTGGAAACTTACATTTAAATATGGATGCAACAATTGGGACTAATAAACCCAAAGGAAGGTAGTACTCCCTCTGTAAACTAATATAAGAGCGTTTAGATTACTACTCCCTCCGTTTCTAAATATTTGTCATTCTAAAGATTTCAACAAGTGACTACATACGGAGAAAAATGAGTGAATCTACACTATAACATATGTCTATATACCTCCGTATGTGGTAGTCTATTTGAAATGTCAAAGAAGACAAATATTTAGAAACAAAGGAAGTGCATTTCTATTCTAAACACTCTTATATTAGTTTACGGAGGGAGTAATAGATAAGTCAACTTTTTTGCCTCCGTTTTAAAAGAAAAACAGATAATAAATTTATCTTCTCATTAAGAAAGTAAATTTACCTTCTCGCAAAAAAAAAGAAGAAAGAAAAGTCACCCTCGGTAGCTGAGGGAGGGAGGAATGGAGAAGGGATGCCTCCTGTAAATAATTCCTTCTCGACTACTTGAGTCTCTGGGCCCATGCACCTATCGGAGTTGATTATGCATATCTCCTTCTAAGAGCATGGTTAATAATATAACCAGGTGCTGGCTATATGGTCTTGCTATATCATCTGTAGCCAGCTTTATAGTCGACAGATATAATAGATGCATATAAGTTTGTACTACTTTGTTGATACATGGTCCATCTTTTTTTTTTATAAAGTACCTATGAGCACGTGCTACAGCCGGCTTCTTTTCTCTCTCCTCTTCTCTCTGCGTCAACTCATCAAAAGTATAATATTTAAAGTCTTACTTGCTCTAACCTGCAAAGTCCGACCTGCCAGGCTAAGATGCCCAACTAACACTTGTTTCCCGTCGCCACATTAATGCATGCACGCGCCAGTTTCACTACAAATCAATAATCAATAATCAATATTGGTCGCCGGCCGGGTAAACCCATGTCTGACTTGACTAGATCCACTCTGGCTGGCGACAAGCCAGTTCAACCTTATCCTACGCAGACGCAGCTTAATCGTAACAATCAATATTTGTCTCACTCTCACCTCGGCTGCATAGATACATTGCACCTGTAATTTGGCCACACGATCTCAAAATAAAAGGAAAAATGGCTACACGACGCGCTGCGTACGTTGACCCGAGCACATAGAAGCCAGCTTCCAAATTAATTGATTGCATGAAGAAAGTCGCGCATGCATGCATGCATGCATGTGAACAGCTCCAGTCCAGCCTCATCCACCTTCGTTTATTTGTGATATTTAGTGTATATGCGGCTATATTTTCGGAAACATGCATGCACAGAGTGCACCAAAGAATAAGCACATGACAAGAGAGCAGATATATACAGCTAGCGACGAACCATGACCACCCACCGAGAAGTAACAAACATTATTCATGTCTGGAGCGAGAACAAAAAAGTCGTCAACATTACAGCTGTCATGACGACTCTAAGTTATGCATGTATCTTCATTATCCTCTGCAGCTGGGAGTATGTCATATGTGTATGTTAGAGACCTGCCAGGCTAAGATAAGATATCAAACAAATACCGGTTTCCTGTCATGACATAAATGCATGCACGGGCCAATTCCACTAATACTGTACTTTTTTATACATGCAGCTTGCGGCTGGAGACTGATCAATATTGGTCGTTGGGTGGAGGGGAGTGAGAGGTTGATGGTTCAGTTATATCTTAGGCTGTTTGTAATGGGGAGTATCATATACTAATAGTATCAAGTATCATAAATTAGTATCTTAGGTTGCCTTATTAATTGCCATGCATGACACAAAGTAGTAATACAACATTTAATATGATACGGTATCATGATATGATACCACACCCACTCTTTCCTCATTTAATTGTGTATCACATCATCCAAAAAGTCTAGTTGGTATACATGATACATCTTATGATACTCCCATTACGACCAGCTTTATATATGCACATGCTGTTCAATTATGGTAGACATTGGATGATCATCATGGGTCAGTAAACCTTGCATTAGTACTGTACTCGGGCTACCGGAATCAACTTTTTTAAGAGTGTCAAGAACTCTCAGCAAAGAGCAAAACACCCTCCGCAAATTGTTTATGGACTGTCACATGCGATAAACCGCACTTGTTAAACACACTGATGACAAGACATCTTTGCCCATGGTTTTTTATCGACTCTATATATATAAAGACATGTTTGTACTGTTTTCTTGTGATAATCGGTAAAAATATCTTAAGGAACAGTGGGGGAGACATCGGAAGTCGATTTACCAAGTGTTTTCTTAGTAAAACACTCAGCGAAGCCTGGCACTCGTAAAAATTTACCGAGTGTTTTCAAATGATTGTAGTCATGATATCCTCAATACTAAGAAGTCTTTTGAGGGAAAAGAGACCGAGGAATACCCGAAAAATGACAATGGAGCCCGGTTGAAATACCAATTTCCATAGCGCCAAAAAATTCTAAAAATGTGTACGTACAAAAATACATATATAACATGTTTGAGAACAATTTCATAACAATATACTTCCATACATGGCATCTATCTATTATATAGTAAAAGTCCATGAAGTGCTCATTAGAAAAAAAAAGAGAAATAGGCTAGAAAATCCCAGAATATCATAATCCGGCCATTTAATTTAATTTATAGATTAAAATACAAAACCATTAGATAAGCTTTAAGAGAAATAATCTTAGAAATCCCACTAAAATCAGAAACATCCAAACATTTAATTTATATATTAAAATACCAGAGCCATTAGATAAGTTTTAAGTGAAAAAATTACCACCATTCCCATTTTCAGTAAAAAAACGTTTCTTTCACCTTTGCCTATGGCAGAAAAAAGAAACAAGAGTGAAGAAATTAGTGTGGGAATCTCAAGTAAAAAAACTAGCATTGGACTCTCCCTCGAAAAAAAGCTAGGGAGGGACTCCATGTAAAAAAGAAAACAACGTCGGACCTCGGACCTTTTTCTATGATAAGAAACAGTTACTAGGGTGGGACTCTCCAAAAGGAAGTGTGGAACTCAATTAGGGCGTTTTGGAGACCAGGCTCCATGGAGGGCAAAATTTTAAAAAATACAAATTCAATCTTTCCGTTTTCAAAAATTCTTAAAAATATGCATGTATATAAGGATGAAATGTACATGTGTGTAAAAAGTCAACATAAAATACCTTGAATTGTGACTAGTAAGAAAGAAAAAAAACACATTCATGGACTTTGGGGATGAACAGTACCATGTGCTGAAAAGACACACATTTCTTTTGCGCATCCCTCGGTTCAACGTATTTCATCGTGATAATTTATACTCATGTGCATTATGCCTCCGTCGTGAAATACCAATTTACATAGCGGCAAAAAAATCTAAAAAATGTGTACATACATGGATACATATATAACACGTTTGAGAACAGTTTCGTGACAATATGCTTCCATATGTGGCATCTATCTATTATATATTAGAAGTACTTGATAGGTTCATCAGAAAAAGGAGAAATAGGCTAGAAAATCCTGAAAAATCAGAATCCTACCATTTAAGATAATTTATATATTAAAATACAAAAACCCTTAGATACGTTTAAGAGAAATAGGCTTAAAAATCACACTAAAATCAGAAACATAAAGGGCAGCCTGGTGCATGTAGCTCCCGCTTGCGCGGGGTCCGGGGAAGGGTTCGACAACTTTGGGTCCGTTGTACACATCATTTCCTTACATTTCTATAAGAGGTTGTTTTCAAGACATGAACCCGTGGCCTCATGGTCGCAAGGCAACAGCGTTACCACAGCGCCAAGGCTCCCCTTCACTAAAATAAAAAACATCCGAATATTTAATCTATAGATTAAAATACCAGAGCCATTATATATGTTCTGAGCGAATAAAATTACCCACCATTTCCATTGATAATAAAAAATGATTCTTTCACCTTTGCCTACGGCAGAAAAAAGAAGCGAGCGTGCAGAAATTAGGGTGGAACTCTCAAGTTAAAAAATAGCATAGGACTCTCCCATGAAAAAAAGCTAGCGTGGGACTCCATGTAAACAAGAAAACAACATCGGACCTAGGACCTTTCCCTATGATAAGAAAGAGTTATTAGGGTGGGACTTTCCAAAACAAGTGTTGGACTTGAGTAGGTCGTTTTGGAGGCTGGCCTCCATGGAGGACAAAAACTTTCAAAAATTCAAAATTCGAACATTTTGCTTTCCAAAAATTCTAAAAAATATGCATGTATATGAGTATGAAATGTATATGTGTGTAAAAAGACCTTAAATTGTGAATTCTATGAAAAAGTATATTCATGGATGTATATAAATTGAAATGTGCATTATGTCTCAATGTATTTCATTGTGAAAATTTACACACATGTGCATTATGTCTCCGTGTATATCTGTATTTATTTCATAAAAAATGAAATGTGAAAAATAAGATTTTTTTTGTGAATTTTGAATTTTTTTTTTCAAAACACGGCCTCCAAAAGCATTTTTGGTTGGATTCTCTGTAGAAAATGTGTAACCAGCAAGAGTAAGGGACGTCTGGTAAAAAAATGGTATCATATTATGCGTGTTGACGCCTTGCTACATACTCCCTTGTAAACTATTACAAAATGTTTTGAATCACTATTTTAGAGACCTAAAACATCTTACATTAGTGATTTAAAATGTCCTATATTTGTTTACAAAGGGAGTAGATGCATGCATTATCTATTCAAATATGGACACATGAAAAGGATATCATAATAGGTGTGCTAATGCCTTCCTATTCCTCCGGCCCTGTTGCCAATTGACCAAACGAGGAGTAGGCGCTCAAGGACTAAATCGAACCGGGCCCTGACAAGGCCAAAAATCATATTGGTAGAGGGGTATTTTTTCTCTGACACACCTCGCTTTAGTCGATTCCTTTAATTGCAATGCAGGACAAACTGGCTCTAGCCATACTCTACGCGCGTTTTGTGACATCTATGTTCGAGGCTTCTCTGTTAGACTCTGTTGCTTTCGCTCCAGCTACTTTTTACCATCATTGTTTACTTCTACATCTGGGGTCATGGGATGTGTGTCGTGCTACCTCCGGTTGTATGTTGTTGTGTCATTGCCCCGTCAATGTCCAAGCACCACGACCTTCAACCTCTCTTGATATGTGTGCCAGTTGATGCATTCAATGGAAAGAAACAAAATGAAAGCTGGAAGGTTTTGCAGTCATGCCAGTGATTGCACCATTGGGCCTCCTTTGCTTTCACCCTAGTACAATGAACTCCTCTGGCCTGCAGAAGACGTGTGTGGTGTTCGTACGAGGACCTCCTCGCCCCCTAGCTTCCTCTTCACGCAATTGGCGTTCCAGCCTCCCAAAGGCATGCGCTGCGTCCGTACGAGGATGTTCCTTTAGATGGTCTCTGGTTCTCCCTTAGATGGTCCAGGTATGCAATTCTTAATTTTAGTATTGTATTGCTATTCTTTAGTGTGTCGCATGTTCTACCAGTGGAACGGTCTCACAGATGATTCAATTATGTATTCTTCTGTCCTATTCCTATATTTCCTTATCTACTCTCTTTCTGTAGGCGACTAATACTCATTTTCCAGTATCATGATTGTTTGCTTCTAGGATATTGTACATCTCATTGTGCTTCAACTCCTAATACTACCAACCATGTATAGATAAACAATCTACCAACAACATGTACTACATAGCAATATGCCATTCAAATTCCCTTACATAAAAGGTTTGATAAAATCTCAACATCGCTTTGTTGGCTTAATCAATATTGCATACGTTGTTTTCGATGAGCAAACTAGTTTAGATTTATTCTTCTAAGATAATATTTGGTTAGAGCTACCGTGTGGCTCTTTATGGTCAATTTAGCTCATGTTTATGAGCTTTACTTCACGTTTTATTGAATTATAAATTTCTATTTTATAGGAGAGTTATGAAATTGTTTATTTATTACCTTTTTATTATACACCTTACCATATTTTTATTAAATTATTACTCATGAATAAAGTGTTCAACTACTTAGGTATTACTATTTTTAGTTTTCACTTCGAATGGTCTCTTCCTATGTTTACTAACATGGTCATTGTCTTGCAATTCAAACTCTTTCATATTCTTCTCTTCCTTATGTCCTTACTCCCTCCTTCCATAGTTTACACTACTAGGAAAATGCTTAAACACAGTAGCATAGTAGTAGCGCTGGAAAGAAGTGAACGCTGCTACTATTTAGCAGTAGCACTTTTTTAGGAAAGCGCTACTAGTAACTCCATAGTAGTAGCGCTGTGAAGCAGAAACGTGCTACTACTATGTGGGACCAGACGAGGCCACCGACTGTTTTCGTAGTTGTAGCGGTGTACAAAAAAAGCGCTACTACTAACAGTTTAGTAGCAACGCACTTTTTTTATGCGCCGCTACTGCTAGTGGGCCCCACTTAGTAGTAGCGCTTTTAGTTGTAGCGGTGTACAGAAAAAGCACTACTACTAACAGTTTAGTAGCAGCGCTTTTTTTATGCGCCGCTACTGCTAGTGGGCCCCAATTAGTAGTAGCATTTTTCCTGGAAAGTGCTACTACTAAGTCCAATAGCAGCAGTGCTTTTTTTAAAGCAACGCTACTGCTAGTTGCGGCTGGTGCCACCTTTTCCACCCCCTTCCCCTCCTCTCCCCCCTTTGCCCTCTCTCCCCCTCCTTTCCCCTCTCCCCTCTCCACTCTAGCTCCACCATTGTTTATCTTCTTCTCTCTTCCTCCTACCTCTCTTCTCTCCTCAATAATGGCACCCTCCTCCATAAATGGCCTCTCTCTTTCTCCTACACCTCTCTTCTCTCCTTCATTAATGCCCCCATCCATCATAACCTCTCTCCATTAGTTAGCTAGCTAGATTCACCTCTCCTTCCAACAACTAGATCTAGCTAGCTATTAAGCCAACCACACGTGCCATGTCGATCGTTCTCTCTCATCATCTAATTAACCGTGTGCTCTCGGTCTCTCTCGGGAGATATATATATATAGGTGAGTAAAAAGTTGTTCATTTTAAGAATGGGAATATGTGTGTGAATGAGAATGAGAAAATATATATGGAGAGATTTGTGCTAGTGACATGCCTTCGAGTTGCTTATGTTTTGCCGAAATGTCGATTTATTTCCGTTCCGGTGAATTTCGAGCAAACTCATATGTCCTATTTTTAGGCAAGTCATGCCAAAATTTTATATATATGACTTTGAAGCATGCATTATTTATTTCATAACCCTTTTGCTTGTTATACCGTGCAGTCGGTCATGAAGGTGAGTGGATGGAAGGTGGAGCCGTACATGCAATCCGCGATGATGGACATGTATGCAAATAATCGGACTAGGATTAGATGTCCGTGTGCAAGATGCAAGGAAGGAGTCCTTTTGGACCCTTTTGATCGTGGCACTTTGAAGGCGCACCTTTGATGAATGGTTTCATGGATGGCTATACTCAGTGGATAAGTGAAGAAGATGATGATGATGAGGACGTCCACATGGCAAGGAATAACAAAATGGGGCTAGACGAATAGATGACCGATCGACAAGAAGATGATGGCGCCGGACATGTCAGCAGGGAAGAGTCCGGAAATGACAACGGCGGCGGAGAAGATTCCAGACACGACGAAGAAGAGTCCGGACATGGCGGAGAAGAGGCCGCGGTCACGCCGCAGTCTTCGACGCTACTAAGTGCAGTCGTGCAGGACCCTCATGTTCGAGACCTCCTTCGCAAGAGTACGACTAGCGAGAGAGCTGCTTCTAGAGAGGAGGCCAAGATGGCGCAACTTGAAGTAGACTCGAGGAATCCATTTTATGATGATTGCGATCCCGAGGTGACCCGCTTGAGTTTCACGCTTGAACTTCTAAAGACGAAGGCCAAAAACAAATGGATAGACAAAAGTCTCGATGAGCATTTGAAGTTTCTACATAATAAAGTTCTTCCCGCGGGGAACCTATGTCCTACTAGTGTCGAGGAGGCCAAGAAAATCGTTTTCCCTTTTGATTTGCCGCACATTAGGTACCACACATGCATCAACGATTGCATCATTTATCGGGGGGAGCACGCAGGAAAAACTAGTTGTCCAGTGTGCAATGCTTCTCGATACAAGAAGGCAGGAAAGAAAGCTCCTCAAAAAGTTGTATGGTACTTTCCGATCACTCCCTGTCTGCAGCGGTATTTCGTAGATCCTAAGGAAGCAAAGCTCATGTGCTGGCACGTGGAGAGAAAGAAGCCCGACGATGGAGATGATCGGAGGCTGAGACACCTCGTAGATGGTAGCCAGTGGAGAGCATTCAACGCCGTATATGGATTTGCTGCAGAAGATCCAAGGAACATCGTGCTTGGTGCGAGTACCGATGGCATGAATTTGTTTGGAAACCAGAACACCAACCACAGCACATGGCCCGTTATTGTATGGATGTACAACCACCCCCCATGGAAGTGCATGAAGACAAAGTACATACACATGAGCATGCTGATGCAAGGGCCGAAACAACCAGGAAATAGTATTAACCTGTATATGGGGCTTCTGCAAGAGGAGCTATACACGTTATGGAAAACACCGGCATGGACATGGGATGCCATAAAAGGAGAATATTTCCATATGAGAGCCGCGCCGATGACGACGGTGCATGACTATCTCGGTTACGGGTACACCTCAGGCCAGGTGTGCCACAGATACTGCGGTTGCACGAGGTGCATGGATGATACAACGTCTCAGCAGCTTACGTCAATGAAAGATGGTGGGTCCGGGAAAATCATGTACATGGGGCATCATAGATGGCTCGAGAAGGATGACCCGTGAAGAAAGCATGGAGATCTATTCAATGGGTTGGCTGAGCTTCGAGGACCTCCAGTAAGAGGAGCGGCGCTGAAATCGACGAGCTGTTGAGAAACTAGGAACAATGCCCCGCGTCGGGAAATATCAAAAAGGCACCGAAGCCGCTGCTGAAGGTATGGAAAACGAGGTCTATTTTCTAGGACTTGGAGTACTGCCCCAATCATGACACACCTCATTGCCATGATCCAATGCATATCACGAAGAATGTCCTCAAGAGCTTTCTTGGCACACTAATGAATATGCTGAAGAAAACCAAGGATGGGCTGAAGACAAGGAAAGACTTGGAAGATTTGAAGATCAGGAAAGATCTCCACCGTAAAAAGTTGATCGAGGAGACGGAGACGGAGACGGAGGAGGGGGAAAGGGGCAGAAAAGTCCACAAGAAGGAGGAGAATTATTGCCCCCTTCTTGCTTCACCTTAAGTGCGAAGGAGATTGATCAATTCATCAAGTGCCTTATGGGAATCAAAGTCAGTTCCGGTTATTGTGGGAAGATAAGCAGATTTCTAGACCCCAATAAGAAAAGGTTCAGCGGGATGAAGTCTCATGACTGTCACGTGATGATGACGCAGATACTCCCGGTTGCCATTAGAGGGATAATGGAGAAGCACGTCCGTGACATGCTTACTGGTCTCTGCAACTTCTTCGATGTTATATCTCAAAAGTCAATAAGTGTGAAGCAGCTCCGAAGACTACAGGAAGAGACCATTGTCATACTATGTGAGCTTGAGATGTACTTCCCGCCCGCGTTCTTTGACATCATGGTGCATCTGTGTGTCCACATCGTGGATGACATCATCGACCTCGGGCCGACATTCCTTCACAGCATGACGCCGTTTGAGAGGATGAATGGGTCATCAAAGGATTTGTTCGTAACATGTCCCATCCGGAACGGAGCATCGTCCAGGGGTATCTGACGCATGAGTGCATCTCCTTTTGCAAGAATTATATAAGCGTGAGATACCCTTTTGTTGGTTTGCCCGTCAAGAAGCACGATGGGAAGCTCGAAGGAGATGGTCACAACAACAGCCGGAGGGAATTGCACGTGGACTACTCGGATAGACGGAACGACTTTGACAGGTTGTAACACCCTCGATGCGACTATAGTTCCCACGTGTCGAGGCACGACTTAGAGACATAATCGCATTGAAGGCATATGTCGCAAGTCAGGCAATCATCACAAACATCCCATGTAACATAGATAATAAAAGGGATAACATAGTTGTCTTACACTCGCCACGTCAATCAACTACATAAATAACATTACATCATCCAAACACTCATGGCCTGACAACGGCGCCAAAATAAAAGATAACCTAACATGCGACATGGTCCCGATCACCCCCAACTGGGTACCACTGCTGATCATCAGGAAAGGAAACATAATAACATTGAGAGTCCTCGTCGAACTCCCACTTGAGCTCGAGCGCGTCACCTGGAGCGGAATCATCAGGCCCTGCATCTGGTGTAATAGTAATCTGTGAGCCATAGGGACTCAGCAATCTCGCACCCTCGCGATCAAGACTATTTAAGCTTATAGGTAAGGCAAGGTAAAAGTAAGTGGGGTTGCAGCAAGCGACTAGCATATATGGTGGCTAACCTGTTCGGAAAAGAGAGCGAGAAGAGGAGGCAAAGCGCGAGCGAGAAACTAGAGGACAACCTGCGCAAACATTACTCCAACACCGTGTCCACTTCCCGGACTCGAAGAGGCCATCACGGCAACTAACACGGTTGATTCATTTTAAATAAGTTAAGGTTCAAGTTATCTACAACCGGACATTAACAAATTCCCATCTGCCCATAACCGCAGGCACGGCTTTCGAAAGTTCAAATCCCTGCAGGGAAGTCCCAACTCAGCACATGACAAGCTCTCACGGTCAACGAAGGAATAGACCTCCTCCCGAGACGTTCCGATCAGACTCGGTATCTCGGTTCTTCAAGACACTTCGACAGGTTAAAACTAAACCAGCAACACCGCCCGAATGTGCCGACAAATCCCGATAGGAGCTGCACATATCTCTTTCTCAGGGCACACTCAGATGACACTACATACAACTAAAACCAACCCTCGAGTTGCCCCGAGGTGGCGCTGCAAGTGGCTCTATTTGGACCAACACTCAGAGGAGCACTGGCCCGGGGGGGCTAAAATAAGATGACCCTCGGGCTCTGGAAACCCAAGGGAAAAGAGGCTAGGTAGCAAATGGTAAAACCAAGGTTGGGCATTGCTGGAAAAGCTTTAATCAAGGCGAACTATCAAGGGGTTCCCATTATAACCTAACCGCGTAAGGAACGCAAAATCCGGGAACATAACACCGATATGACGGAAACTAGGGCGGCAAGAGTTGAACAAAACACTAGGCAAGAGGCCGAGCCTTCCACCCTTTACCAAGTATATAGATGCATTAAGATAACAAGTTAATATAATGATATCCCAACAAGTAAATAAATGTTCCAACAAGGAACGACCTCCAATCTTCACCTGCAACTAGCAACGCTATAAGAGGGGCTGAGCAAAGCGGTAACATAGCCAATCAACGGTTTTGCTAGGATATGGTGGGTTAGAGGTTTGACATGGCAATTTGGGAGGCTTGAAAGCAAGTGGTAGGCATCGTAGCATTGGCATAGCAAAAGAGCGAGCAATCTAGCATAGCAAAGATAGAAGTGATTTCGAGGGTATGATCATCTTGCCTGCAAAGTTGTCAGAGTTGACTGGATCCTCGAAAGCAAACTCAACGGGATCCTCGTTAGCGAACTCGTCTCCCGGCTCTACCCAAACAAGACAAACAAACAAACAGAACACAATCAACCACGTGCAAGGATCAAACAAGAGGATGCAAACATGGTATGCTATGCGGGATGCAATGCGGGAGGCATATGCAAGATGTGACAGGAAATGCAAGATCCTAGCCTCAACTTGGAAAACCAAGTGTGCCACTGGAAATATGAGATGAAATCTCTTCAAAACAATATAAAGAACGCCGGAATCGGAGTTACGGTTTAGAAATGGCAAGCGATTCAAATATGACACCGGTCTGCGATTTACAGCAAGTAGCCATCTAAATGCAATGAGATGAACATGCTATAGCACCCAAACATGACAACAAAATACATGGCGGGGATGCACTTAAGATGCTTAACAAAAGCCTAGCACTGAGCTACGGCCAAATCATCCATTAACAGGTTCAAACAAGCATGGCAAAAATGCATATGGTAAACAGATCTCAGACTTAGTGAAATTAACACTTGTCTGGAATTTCAGATCAGGTAACCCTCTTCAGAGCAACAAAACTACATGCTACAGGACCTTAACATGGCAAAGTAAAGAATGGAATGGAGCTACACAAAGAGCTTAACAAAAGTCCCTTAGTGACCTTGAGCCAAAAGGGATCACAAAATACAATTGCAAGCATGTGAACATGGCAAAAACATAATCAGTTCTCAGACTTGGTGAAAACTGGAGCATGCTGAAAACAGATATCAAGTAGGCATGTTTACGAGCTTGATGCACTCACTACGGTGCAAGTCATGAAAAGCTAAGCATACATCTATCAAGAACACACAAAATGCAAGCTAGACATGGCAAGAACAATAACATAGCATGCACGGGTCAACTACAACATCATCGGCAAAATTGCAAATAAGTTGACAATCTGCCCAGATTCACAAAGTAGCAAAAGTAGAGCTCGATTGACTCAAGCTAGGGTGCTCCATAATTGCAAACAAGGACATGGATGGATAGAGCACTACAAGATTAACAAAACATCCTTACTGATCATCCTCAAAAGAGGCACGGATCACTTGGAAATAACAAGAACATATGGCCATATGAGATAAACAGATTAAGGACAGTGAAATTACTAAGTCCCTGAAAACAGAATTACCAAGTGCACCACTTTGCAAGCTTGCACTAGGCACCACACACATCACAAAAATATACGGGTTGCACCTCGGGAGAGATGGCAAAACCCTTAACAAAACATATGTAGAGCAACATGGCATATCATGCACACAATAATCATGGCAAAAATGACAAATGTGCAAATGGAGTAGCAGATCTGGCAATTAACTCAAATAGCCCTCTTCTAACAGCATTTCGGGCATCAAGATGACCTCAAATGAAAATGATGCAATGGAGTGAAATGATGTACTCTCTGAGACGAACATTTTGATATGCTATATGTCCAAAACGGAATTACGGATGCAGAGATATAGCATGATGAAGTTTGCAAAAAAATAATGAGAGAGGGGGAAAATCAACCCTAGGGTTCGTCCTAGATCTGGATCGGCATGCGAACCAAGGAGCTCCGGCGAGGGTTGACTTGCTCCGGCGAGGTCGCAAAATCGGTGGGGAGGAGAGGGAGAGTCGGATCTAGCCGGATCCGGGCCGGATCTGGCGGCGGACGGCGACCCGCGGCGACGGCTGGTGACGCGGTGCACGGAGCAGGGCGGCGCCGGTGCGGAGGCGGCGGCGCGCCAGCGTCGAGGCGGCGGGGCGGAGCAGGCGGCGGCGCGGTGAGGCAACGCCCCTCGGGTGAGGTGGCGCGGTGGCGCTGTAGCGCGGGGGCCGGCTCGGGCCGGGAGGGCCGACGCTGGGCTTGCCAGGCCCGCGTCGGTGGGGAGGCGGCGAAGCGGTCCTCGGGACAGGTGGCGGCGTCTGAATGGTGCGGCGGGGCGGGCGGACACGTCCGGCCGTCCGGATTTCGTCCGGCGGCGCGGAGGACGAAAGAGACTAGGGTTAGGACGAGGGGGATCCGGAATTTCGAGGAGCGGTCTTTAAATAGGCATAGGAGGAGCTAGGAGAGTCCAAATGAGGTGCGGTTTTGGGCGACGCGATCGTGATCGAACGATCTAGATGATGGAACAGGTTTAGGTGGGTTTTGGGCCAAAATGGAGGGGTGTTGGGCTGCAACACACACGAGGCCTTTTCGGTCCCTCAGTTAACCGTTGGAGTATCAAACGAAGTCCAAATGGCACGAAACTTGACAGGCGGTCTACCGGTAGTAAAACAAGGCCGCTTGGCAAGTCTCGGTCCAATCCAGAAATGTTTAATCCCCACACATGAAAGAAAGCTAGAAAAGACCACCGAAGGAGAACGAAGCGCCGGAATGCAAAATGGACAACGGGGAAAATGCTCGAATGCATGAGATGAACACGTATGCAAATGCAATGCACATGATGACATGATATGAGATGCATGACAATGATAACAGCACACGGAGACAAAAATCCGAACCCGAGAAAATAAAATAACTTAACGCCGGAAACAGCAAGAGTTGGAGTACAAATTGGGAAAGTTACATCCGGGGTGTTACAACAGTCCACCACTACGAAAGGATCTCATCCCGAGATCTTGGACTGAAAGAACGCCGGGTACTCAGAACGGAGGTGATCCTTGCATTCCCAGGTAGCTTCACGGTCGGAATGGTGTGACCACTTGACTTTGAGAAATTTGATTGACTTGTTGCGAGTCTTGCGTTCAGTCTCTTCAAGAATAGCAACTGGGTGCTCACGATAGGAGAGATCTTCTTGGAGCTCAATGTGCTCGAAGTTGACAATGCGGTTAGGAGTCTTGAAGCACTTACGAAGCTGAGAGACATGGAACACATCATGAACATTTGCAAAGTTTGAAGGAAGCTCGAGTTGATAGGTGAGATCGCCTCTCTTGCTGACAATCTTGAAAGGTCCCACGTATCTAGGGGCAAGCTTCCCTTTGATACTAAAGTGACGAGTACCTTTCATAGGAGAGACACGGAGGTAAACATGATCTCCGATCTCGAAAGCCAAATCACGGTGCTTACTATCATAGTAGCTCTTCTGACGGGATTGGGCTGCTTTGAGGTTATCACGAATGACTTTGCACATTTCCTCTGCCTCTGTGATTAAGTCATTTCCGAGAAGCTGACGTTCACCGGTTCCAGACCAGTTGAGAGGGGTACGGCACTTCCTGCCATACAGAATTTCAAATGGGGCCTTGCCCGAACTTGCTTGAAAACTGTTGTTGTAGGAGAATTCAGCGTAAGGAAGACAATCCTCCCACTTAATGCCGAAGGAGATCACACAAGCCCTAAGCATATCTTCAAGAATCTGGTTGACACGCTCGACTTGACCGCTAGTTTGAGGATGGAAAGTTGTGCTGAAGCGGATGTTGGTGCCCATGGCCTTCTGAGAAGAATCCCAAAACTTGGAGGTAAAGATGCTGCCACGGTCTGAAGAGATCACTTGTGGGATACCGTGCAGAGAGACAATACGAGAGGTATAGAGTTCCGCCAATTGAGCTACAGTGATTGACTCTTTGATAGGTAGAAAGTGATCCACTTTGGTGAGTTTGTCGATGACAATGAATATAGCATCATTGCCACGCTTGGACTTTGGAAACCCAGTCACGAAGTCCATCTCAATGTGGTCAAACTTCCATTCTGGAATGGCAAGAGGTTGGAGGAGACCAGCTGGTCTTTGGTGTTCTGCCTTCACTCTTCTACACACATCACATTCATTCATGAATTGAGCAATCTCACACTTCATTCGAGTCCACCAATAAGCCTGCTTGAGGTCCTAATACATCTTCGTACTCCCAGGGTGGATGGAGAGGAGAGAATTGTGAGCCTCGTTCATGATCACTTTACGAAGGTCACCTTTGGGCACAACAATACGATCCTCGAAGAAGAGAGTATCCTTGTCATCAAGGCGGTAGCACTTGTACTTGGGTTGACTCTTGGAAATCCCAATCTTCACCTTTTTCACCATAGCATCAAGAAGTTGGGCTTGGCGAATCTCGTCTTCCAAGGTAGGAGAGACTTTAAGGTTGGCGAGGAAACCTTGAGGAACAACTTGCAGATTAAGTTTGCAGAAAGCTTCACAGAGCTCGGGTTGATAAGGCTTAAGAATCAGACTGTTGCAGTAAGCCTTTCTGCTCAAAGCGTCAGCAATCACATTAGCCTTGCCTGGAGTATACTCGATACTCAGATTATACTCTTGAATCATTTCGACCCATCGAGTTTGCCTGAGGTTGAGATTAGGCAGAGTGAATATGTACTTGAGACTCTTGTGGTCAGTGAAGATGTCCACTTTTCTTCCCAATAGAAGATGTCTCCAAGTCAAAAGAGCATGCACAACTACCGCCAACTCGAGATCATGAGTGGGGTAGTTCTTCTCATTGGGCTTCAATTGGGGAGAGGTATAAGCAACAACTTTCTTCTCTTGCATCAATACTACGCCAAGACCTTGGAGAGAGGCATCACAAAAGACCTCGTACGGCTTGGATTCATCAGGCGAAGTCAGAACTGGAGCAGTGATCAATTTCTCTTTCAAAGTGTTGAAAGCAATATCACACTCCGCAGACCAAACGTACTTGACGTGCTTCTGGAGAAGATTAGAGAGAGGCTTCACGATCTTAGAAAAGTTTTCAACGAATCTTCAGCAATAGCTTGCGAGACCGAGGAAGCTATGGAGTTGCTTCACGTTCTGAGGAGGTTCCCAATTCACAATTGTAGACACCTTCTCAGGATTCACGGCAATGCCCTTGGCAGAGATGATATGACCAAGATAAAGAACCTCATCGAGCCAAAATTCGCACTTGGAGAACTTGGCGTAGAACTGATGTTCCCTGAGCTTATCGAGAACCAAACGCAAGTGCTTGGCATGATCTTCCTTGTTCTTCGAGAAAACCAGGATGTCGTCAAGATAGACCAAAACGAAGTCATTGGTGTAGGCGTTGAAGATGAAGTTCATCATGCGAGAGAAAGTCGGAGGAGCGTTGACGAGACCAAAAGACATGACAGTGTATTCATATGAACCATAGCTTGTCCTGAAAGCCGTCTTGGGAATATCTTGCTCACGGATTCGAATCTGATGATAACCCATACGGAGATCTAGCTTGGAGAATACTTGGGCACCTTTGAGTTGTTCGAACATCTCGTTGATGTTGGGAAGTGGGTATTTGTTCTTGATAGTCTTCTTGTTCAATGGACAGTAATCAACACAAATTCGGCCCGTTCCATCCTTGTTCTTCACAAAAAGAACACCACAACCCCACGGAGAAGAACTAGGCCGGATGAGACCCATTATTTCTTGAATATCGAGTTGCTTCTTCAGCTCCTTCAACTCTTCAGGTCCGAGCTTGTAAGGACGCTTGCACACAGGTTCCGTGCCAGGCTCAAGATCAATTACGAATTCAACTGGCCGGTGCGGAGGCATTCCTGGAAGCTCTTATGGAAAGACGTCTTGATATTCGTAAATGACTGGAATCTGCGAGATAGCATCCAGTTCACCCTTCTCATTGAGAGAAAACAGACGAATAGTATCATCACGAGCGACAAACACAATTACATCCTCAGACGAATGAGTCAATTGAATCTGCCTGGCTGCACAATCAAGCTGAGCCTTGTGCTTAGAAAGCCAATCCATTCCGAGAATAAGATCAATATCCGAGTTGCCAAGAACCACCGGAGAAGAGAGAAACTTGTAATCGCCCAACGTGATAGAGACATCCAGAACGCAATTGTTAGAAGTCATTTGCTTGCCCGGAGACACAATCTTTAACGGAACAGGAATCCTTTCGGTCACAAAATCATGCTTGGCCACAAATGGAGTTGAAATAAAAGAAAGCGATGCACCAGTGTCAAAAAGAACTTTTGCAGGAACATCGTTAACAGGAAGGTTACCCATAATCACATCTGGCGAGTCCTCTGCCTGAGCTGCGTTCAGCAAATTGACCTTGGCGTGCTTGGAGTTATGCTTGACCACAGCTGTACTTGCCGATCTGACAGGAGGAGGAGGAGGAAGACGCCTCTGGTTGAGACACTTGTTGGCATAGTGACCCTTCTGTTGGCACTTGTTGCACGTGACCTCTGAAAGCGGACGGTGATACGGAGCACTCGATCTTGGAGCTTGAGACGAAGTCTTGTTCTGAAAGCCAGGGTTGGGTGGGTGGGAAGAACCACTGCCACCTTTGCTCTTCTGCTGATACGGCTGACAGAACAGAGGAGGAGGAAGCCAATACTTCTGCTGCTTGGCCACTTGAGTAGAGGAAGAAGGAGTAGCATCTCTGGCTCGCTTCTTGGAAGCATCACACCTCAAATGAGCAGCCTCTTGCTTCAGTGCCATGTTGTAGAACTCATCGTACCTCAAGGGCTCAAAGAGAACAAGAGCTAGCTGAATTTCTTCTCTGAGACCACCCCTGAACTGGTATATCATGCTCTTCTCATCAGGCATGTCCTGCTTGGCAAAGCGGGCGAGCTTCTGGAACAACTTGTTGTAGTCATAGATAGAGAAAGAGCCTTGCTTCAGGTTGCAGAATTCCTCACGCTTGCTTTCAACCACGCTCTGAGGGATATGGTGAGCTATGAAATCTCGACGAAATTCATCCCAGGTGATAACACGTCCACCTCTGGAATCCTTGTACTGCTGGAACCATTCTGCAGCTTGATCTTTGAGTTGGGAGGAAGCGAACTTGACAAAGTCCTCAGGCCTGACATTACTGCACTCAAAATGCTTGCACAGATCCACAAGCCAATCGTCAGCATCGGTTGCCTCAACACAATTGCTGAAAGTCTTTGGCCCGTTAGCAAGGAACTGGTTGAGTGTAGCAGAGTGATTCTGATTGTTGCCTTGGTTCCCTTGGTTGCCTTGATTGAGCTCTTGGAGAATTTGCATGATCAACTATGTGTTTGCATTGGTTGCGGCCATCATAGCTTGCCATGCCTCCGGAGGATGTGGAGGTGGTGGCGGATCAGGATTCGGAGTCGTGCGCATTGGAGGACCCATTCTGAAGAGGTTGACCACCATTAGCACATTGATAGGAAATTATTGAAGCTGATTCCAACGGAATGAAAATTGCAACATATAGTCTTCACATCCGAACAAAATGAACGAATGCATTCCTCTTGAAATGGTCACATATCCATAAATTGAGAAGCCACTTAGAATTAAGGTAGAGAAATAAATCAACAAGGTACGGATCAAGAACGAATAATCGGTAAGAAATCCCAATCTCAAACCAATATCCGTGGAAGAAGAACTAGAGCTACGAGAATTCCCACCTATGAAACTCCCGAACCTTTCCGGTTATGCAATCAGGTGTTGGGGATACAGGGGAAGCATAATATCTCACCCAAACTAGCAAATCCTACATCCAGTTGTATCCATCCTTCAACACATAACCAAGAAAATCTTTGGAAACCATCTACCTCAACCTTCGAAAAGCATCCGTTATACAAGTTATGGCGATACTCCCGAACTCCCACCCCAGTACTGGGTGGCATCGAGGTTATCTCACCAACGAACTACATAAAAGAGATTTTCGATGTCGGCGTAATAAACTCAGGTATTCTAGAACTGCAACGATAAAATGATGACGACAACACCTCAGAGCTCAACTCCCCGGGACACTTCCACAAAACCCCTGATAGGAGGCATCAAGACAATGTTCTCATCATAAAACCATCGGAACGATTCCAAGATACCCGCGTGATCCTAAAAAAATTTTAGTGAAATTTGAGAAGAGAAGAGTCAAAACTCTACGTCAGGATGCCTTACCAGAGCGATGAGGAGACTGGGAAGTAAAAAGAATTCCTAAACTCTCTGATATATAATTCCTAAATGACTCAAAACATTTTTCTAGACACAACTCGTCTGCTAAAAACGATCAAGCAATGGGGCTCCTAAGGTCGGGGAAGGCTCTGATTACCAACTTGTAACACCCTCGATGCGACTATAGCCCCCACGTGTCGAGGCACGACTTAGAGACATAATCGCATTGAAGGCATATGTCGCAAGTCAGCCAATCATCACAAACATCCCATGTAACATAGATAATAAAAGGGATAACATAGTTGGCTTACACTCGCCACGTCAATCAAGTACATAAATAACATTATATCATCCAAATACTCATGGCCCGACAACGGCGCCAAAATAAAAGATAACCCAACATGCGACATGGTCCCGATCACCCCCAACTGGGTACCACTACTGATCATCAGGAAAGGAAACATAATAACGTTGAGAGTCCTCGTCGAACTCCCACTTGAGCTCGAGCGTGTCACCTGGAGCGGAATCATCAGGCCCTGCATCTGGTGTAATAGTAATCTGTGAGCCACAGGGACTCAGCAATCTCGCACCCTCGTGATCAAGACTATTTAAGCTTATAGGTAAGGCAAGGTAAAAGTAAGTGGGGCTGCAGCAAGCGACTAGCATATATGGTGGCTAACCTGTTCGCAAAAGAGAGCGAGAAGAGGAGGCAAAGCGCGAGCGAGAAACTAGAGGACAACATGCGCAAACATTACTCCAACACCGTGTCCACTTCCCAGACTCCGCCGAGAAGAGGCCATCACGGCAACTCACACGGTTGATTCATTTTAAATAAGTTAAGGTTCAAGTTATCTACAACCGGACATTAACAAATTCCCATCTGCCCATAACCGCGGGCACGGCTTCCAAAAGTTCAAATCCCTGCAGGGGAGTTCCAACTTAGCCTATGACAAGCTCTCACGGTCAATGAAGGAATAGACCTCCTCCCGAGACGTTCCGATCAGACTCGGTATCTCGGTTCTTCAAGACACTTCGACAGGTTAAAACTAAACCAGCAACACCGCCCGAATGTGCCGACAAATCCCGATAGGAGCTGCACATATCTCTTTCTCACGGCACACTCAGATGAACACTACGTACAACTAAAACCAACCCTCGAGTTGCCCCGAGGTGGCGCTGCAAGTGGATCTATTTGGACCAACACTCAGAGGAGCACTGGCCTGGGGGGGCTAAAATAAGATGACCCTCGGGCTCCAGAAACCCAAGGGAAAAGAGGCTAGGTAGCAAATGGTAAAACCAAGGTTGGGCATTGCTGGAAAAGCTTTAATCAAGGCGAACTATCAAGGGGTTCCCATTATAACCCAACCGCGTAAGGAACACAAAATCCGGGAACATAACACCGATATGACGGAAACTAGGGCGGCAAGAGTGGAACAAAACACTAGGCGAGAGGCCGAGCCTTCCACCCTTTACCAAGTATATAGATGCATTAAGATAACAAGTTAATATAATGATATCCCAACAAGTAAATAAATGTTCCAACAAGGAACGGCCTCCAATCTTCACCTGCAACTAGCAACGCTATAAGTGGGGCAGAGCAAAGCGGTAACATAGCCAATCAACAGTTTTGCTAGGACATGGTGGGTTAGAGGTTTGACATGGCAATTTGGGAGGCTTGAAAGCAAGTGGTAGGCATCATAGCATTGGCATAGCAAAAGAGCGAGCAATCTAGCATAGCAAAGATAGAAGTGATTTCGAGGGTATGATCATCTTGCCTGCAAAGTTGTCAGAGTTGACTGGATCCTCGAAAGCAAACTCAACGGGATCCTCGTTAGTGAACTCGTCTCCCGGCTCTACCCAAACAAGACAAACAAACAAACGGAACACAATCAACCACGTGCAAGGATCAAACAAGAGGATGCAAACATGGTATGCTATGCGGGATGCAATGCGGGAGGCATATGCAAGATGTGACAGGAAATTCAATATCCTAGCCTCAACTTGGAAAACCAAGTGTTCCACTAGAAAGATGAGATGAAATCGCTTCAAAACGATATAAAGAACGCCGAAATCGGAGTTACGGTTTAGAAATGGCAAGCGATTCAAATATGACACCGGTCTGCGATTTACAGCAAGTAGCCATCTAAATGCAATGAGATGAACATGCTATAGCACCCAAACATGACAACAAAATACATGGCAGGGATGCACTCAAGATGCTTAACAAAAGTCTAGCACTGAGCTACGGCCAAATCATCCATTAACAGGTTCAAACAAGCATGGCAAAAATGCATATGGCAAACAGATCTCAGACTTAGTGAAATTAACACTTGTCTGGAATTTCAGATCAGGTAGCCCTCTTCGGAGCAACAAAACTACATGCTACAGGACCTGAACATGGCAAAGTAAAGCATGGCATGGAGCTACACAAAGAGCTTAACAAAAGTCCCTTAGTGACCTTGAGCCAAAAGGGATCACAAAATATAATTGCAAGCATGTGAACATGGCAAAAACATAATCAGTTCTCAGACTTGGTGAAAACTGGAGCATGCTGAAAACAGATATCAAGTAGGCATGTTTACGAGCTCGATGCACTCACTACGGTGCAAGTCATGAAAAGCTAAGCATACATCTATCAAGAACACACAAAATGCAAGATAGACATGGCAAGAACAATAACATAGCATTTACGGGTCAACTACAACATCATCGGCAAAATTGCAAACAAGTTGACAATCGGCCCAGATTCACAAAGTAGCAAAAGTAGAGCTCGATTGACTCAAGCTAGGTTGCTCCATAATTTCAAACAAGGACATGGATGGATAGAGCACTACAAGATTAACAAAACATCCTTACTGATCATCCTCAAAAGAGGCACGGATCACTCGGAAACAACAAGAACATATGGCCATATGAGATAAACAGATCAAGGACTTAGTTAAATTACTAAGTCCCTGAAAACAGAATTACCAAGTGCACCACTTTGCAAGCTTGCACTAGGCACCACACACATCACAAAAATACATGGGTTGCACCTCTGGAGAGATGGCAAAACCCTTAACAAAAACATATGTAGAGCAACAGGGCATATCATGCACACAATAATCATGGCAAAAATGACAAATGTGCAAATGGAGTAGCAGATCTGGCAATTAACTCAAGTAGTCCTCTTCTAATAGCATTTCGGGCATCAAGATGACCTCAAATGAAAATGATGCAATGGAATGAAATGATGTACTCCCTGAGGCGAACATTTTGATATGCTATATGCCCAAAACGGAGTTACGAATGCGGAGAAATAGCACGATGAAGTTTGCAAAAAAATAATGAGAGGGGGAAAATCAACCCTAGGGTTCGTCCCGGATCTGGATCGGCACGCGAACCGAGGAGCTCCGGTGAGGGTTGACTTGCTCCGGCGAGGTCGCAAAATCGGCGGGGAGGAGAGGGAGAGACGGATCTGGCCGGATCCGGGCCGAATCTGGCGGCGGACGGTGACCCGCGGCGGCGGCTGGTGACGCGGTGCACGCAGCAGGGCGGCGCCGG
>NC_041380.1:26372598-26373814 GCF_002162155.2 Triticum dicoccoides
GTCGAGGCAGCGGGGCGGAGCAGGCGGCGGCGCGGTGAGGCAACGCCCCTCGGGCGAGGTGGCGCGGTGGCGCTGTAGCACGGGGGCCGGGAGGGCCGGGAGGGCCGGCGCTGGGCCTGGTGGGCCCGCGTCGATGGGGAGGCGGCGAAGCGGTCCCCGGGACAGGTGGCGGCGTCTGACTGGTGTGGCGGGGCAGGCGGACACATCCGGCCGTCCGGATTTCGTCCGGCGGCGCGGAGGATGAAAGAGACTAGGGTTAGGACGAGGGGGATCCGGAATTTCCAGTAGTGGTGGAGTGTTGTAACGCCCCGTGACCGATGTGCCAGGTGTCGTCCAGTTATTCGCTGTTGTTGCCTTGTCATTGCTTGCATATCATGCATTGCATATCATGTCATCATGTGCATTTCATTTGCATACATGTTTGTCTCATGCATCCGAGCATTTTTCCCGTTGTCCGTTTTGCATTCCGGCGCTCCGTTCTCCTCCGGTGGTCATTTCTACCTTTCTTTCATGTGTGGGGATTAAACATTTCCGGATTGGACCGAGACTTGCCAAGCGGCCTTGGGTTACTACCGGTAGACCGCCTGTCAAGTTTCGTGCCATTTGGACTTTGTTTGATGCTCCAACGATTAACCGAGGGACCGAAAAGGCCTCGTGTGTGTTGCAGCCCAACACCCCTCCATTTTGGACCAAAACCCTCCAAAACCTCCTCCATCCTCTTGGTCGTCCGATCACGACCGCGTGGCCGAAAACCGCACCTCATTTGGACTCTCCTAGCTCCCTCTACCTATAAATATGTCCCTCCCCCCGAAATTCACGGTCTAACCCTAGTCTTCCTCCTCCACCGCGCATCCGGACGCGTCCGCGCCGCGCCGGACATGTCCACAGCCGCCGCCACGTCGCTCCGGCCAATGAAGGGCCGCCACGTCATCGCCTCCGCCTTCCGCATCCAACCAGCACGCGCCACTTGTCCTCCCCACGCCCCACTTCGTCGGGGCCCGGAGGAGCCCAGATCCGGCCCTCCCCGGGCCCGAGTCGGGCCGCCGTTTCCCGCGCGCGCCGCCGCCCACGTCCGTCGTCTTCGCCATTTCCGGTCGCTGGAATCGCCCCGCCGGAGTGCTCCGCCTCGCCGGCGCGGTTCCCCATGCCCGCCGCCAGCCGCCGCCAGGTCTTCCCGCCGCCGCCCGCATTCGGCGCCGCCTCTTCGCTCGTCGCC
>NC_041380.1:26374196-26412712 GCF_002162155.2 Triticum dicoccoides
GCCGCCGTTGACCCTCGCCGGAGTCCCGCCGCCCGCGCCCTCCTTCGTCGCCTCGCCTCGCCGGCGGGAACCGGCGTCGCCGCCCCTGCCTCCCCGATCCGATCGGGATCGAGGGAGCCGACGAGCGCCCCCGTTGACCCTTCGTGGGCCCCGCCTTCGGCCCAGCACGCCGGCCTGGTTAGGTCCAGCGTCAAGCCGGCCCAGCTCCACTCCCCCCGGCCCGTTATATTTTTTCACGAGGGTATATTTTTTTCGTCCAAGTCCTTTTTCCATCTTCTCATATGCCCATGTTCATCGCATCATAACTCATCATCCGTACATCCGTTTTGGGCGTGTAGCATATCAAAATGTTCGTCTCAGAGAGCACATCATTTCATCTCATTGCATCATTTTCATTTGAGATCATATTGATGCCCGAAATGCTGTTAGAAGTATGCTATTTGTCATAATTGTCAGATCTGCTGCTCCAATTAGATATTTGTCATTTTTGCCATGATTATTGTGTGCATGATATGCCCCTGAGCTCTTCACGAGTTTTGTTATATGCTTTGCCATATATCTAGAGGTGCAACCCATGTATTTTTGTGATGTGTGTGGTGACTAGCACAAGCTTGCAAAGTGGTGCATTCGTTAATGCTGATTTCAGGGACTTAGCAATTCCAGTAAGTCCTTGATCTGTTTATTTCATTATGCCATATGTTCATGTTATTTCCTAGTGATCCGTGCCTCTTTTGAGGATGATCAGTAAGGATGTTTTGTTAATCTTGTAGTGCTCTATCCATCCATGTCTTTGTTTGCATTTATGGAGCACCCTAGCTTGAGTCAATCGAGCTCTACTTTTGTCATTTCGTGAATCTGGACAGATTGTCTACTTGTTAGCGATTTTGTCGAGGATGTTGTAGTTGATCCGTGCATGCTATGTTATTGTTCTTGCCATGTCTAGCTTGTATTTTGTGTATTCTTGATGGGTGTATGCTCAGATTGTCATGACTTGCTCTGTAGTGAGTGCATCGAGCTCGTAAACATGCCTACTTGATATCTGTTTCAGCATGCTCCAGTTTTCACTAAGTCTGACAACTGCTTATGTTTTTGCCATGTTCACATGCTTGCAAATGTATTTTCTGATCCCTTTTGGCTCAAGGTTACTAAGGGACTTTTGTTAAGCTCTTTGAGTATCTCCATGCCATGCTTTACTTTGCCATGTTCAGGTCCTGTAGCATGTAGTTTTGTTGCTCCAAAGTGTGCTATCTGATCTGAAATTCCAGGCTTGTGTTAATCTCACTAAGTCTGAAACCTGTTTACCAATTGCACTTTTGCCATGTTTGTTTGAACCTGTTAATGGATGAATTAGCCGTAGCTTACTGTTCATCTTTTGTTAAGCTTCATGAGTGGATCCCTGCCATGTATTTTGTTGTCTTGTTTGGGTGCTGTAGCATGTTCATCTGGTTGCATTTAGATGGCTACTTGCTGTATATCGCAGACCGGTGCCATATTTGAATTGATTGCCATTTCTAAACCATAACTCCGACTCCGGTGATCTTTATATCGTTTTCAAGCGATTTCATCTCATCTTTCCAGTGGCACACTTGGATTTACAAGTTGAGGCCAGGTTCAATTATTCCTTGTCAAATCATGCATATGCATCGCATACCGCATCCCGCATATCATATCATGTTCAGGTGTTGGTTGTTTACTATGTTGTGTGCTTCTTTCCGGTGTTTGCTTCTTTGGGTTGGTTCCGATAACGTCGCGTTGTGAGGGCCCATTTGTCTACGTCCTTTGTCTTCTTCATGGACTCGTTCTTCTTCCTTGCGGGATTTCAGGCAAGATGATCACACCTTCGAAATCACTTCTATCTTTGCTTGCTAGTTGCTCGCTCTTTTGCTATGCCTATGCTATGATACCTACCACTTGCTTATCATGCCTCCCATATTGTTGAACCAAGCCTCTAACCCACCTTGTCCTAGCAAACCGTTGTTTGGCTATGTTACCGCTTTGCTCAGCCCCTCTTATAGCGTTGTTAGTTGCAGGTGAAGATTGAAGTTCATTCCTTGTTGGAACATGGAGATGTTGTTCCTTGTTGGAACATGTTTACTTGTTGGGATATCACAATATATCTTATTTAATTAATGCATCTATATACTTGGTAAAGGATGGAAGGCTCGGCCTTTTGCCTAGTGTTTTGTTCCACTCTTGCCGCCCTAGTTTCCGTCATATCGGTGTTATGTTCCCGGATTTTGTGTTCCTCACGCGGTTGGGCTATAATGGGAACCCCTTGACAGCTCGCCTTGAATAAAACTCTTCCAGCAATGCCCAATATTGGTTTTACCATTCGCCACCTAGCCTCTTTTTCCCTTGGGTTCCGCGGACTCAAGGGTCATCTTTATTTAAACCCCCGGGCCAGTGCTCCTCTGAGTGTTGGTCCAACCTATCAGCCGCCGGTGGCCACCAGGGGCAACTCTGGGCTGGCCTACCGGAAGTTCAGACAATCTGAGTGTGCCCTGAGTACGAGATATGTGCAGCTCCTATCGGGATTTTTCGGCACATTCGGGCGGTGTTGCTTGATTTGTTTTAACTTGTCAAAGTTGTCTTATAGAACCGGGATACCGAGTCTGATCGGAATGTCTCGGGAGAAGGTATATCCTTCATTGACCGTGAGAGCTTGTGATGGGCTAAGTTGGGACACCCCTACAGGGATTTGAACTTTCGAAAGTCGTGCCCGCAGTTATGGGCAGATGGGAATTTGTTAACGTCCATTTGTAGAAAACCTGAAGTTGATCTTAATTAAAATACATCAACCGCGTGTGTAACCGTGATGGTCTCTTTTCGGCGGAGTCCGGGAAGTGAACACGATGTTGGAGTTATGTTTGACGTAGGTTGTCCTAGGATCACTTCTTGATCATAGTTTCTCGATCGTGCTTTGCCTCCTCTTCTCGCTCTCTTTTGCGAACAGGTTAGCCACCAGATATGCTAGTCGCTTGTTGCAGCTCCACCTCATACCTTTTACCTTACCCATAATCTTAAACAGTCTTGATCGCGAGGGTGCGAGATTGCTGAGTCCTCGTGACTCACAGATATTTCCAAAACTAGCTTGCAGATGACACAACCAAGCTCAAGGAGGAGCTCGATGAAGATCTTGTCCTTTGTGTTGTTTCGTTCTAGTTGATCAGTAGTGGAGCCCAGTTGGGGTCGATCGGGGACCTTGTCGCTTTTGGGGTTGTTCTTTTATTTTGTTTCCGTAGTCGGACCTTGATTGTATTTGGATGATGTAATGCTTTATTCATGTATTTGTGTGAAGTGGCGATTGTAAGCCAACTATGTATCTTTTCCCCTGTTGTATTACATGGGTTGTTTGCGAAGATTACCTCACTTGCGACATTGCTTTCAATGCGGTTATGCCTCTAAGTCGTGCTTCGACACGTGGGAGATATAGCCACATCGAGGGCGTTAAAAGTTGGTAATCAGAGCCTTCCCCGACCTTAGGAGCCCCCATTGCTTGATCGTTTTTAGCAGCCGAGTTGTGTCTTGAAAAATGTTTTGAGTCATTTAGGAATTAAATATCGGAGAGTTTAGGAATTCTTTTTACTTCCCAGTCTCCTCATTGCTCTGGTAAGGCATCCTGACGTAGAGTTTTGACTCTTCTCTTCTCAAATTTTACTAAAAAAAATTTAGGATCACGCGGGTATCTTGGAATCGTTCTGATGGTTTTGTGACGAGAACATTGTTCTTGGTGCCTCCTGTCTTTAGGGGTTGTGGCAGTGTCCCGGGGAGTTGAGCTCCGAGGTGTTGTCGTCACAATTTTATCGTTGCAGTTCTGGAATACCTGAGTTTAGTACGCCGACATCAAAAATCTCTTTTATGCAGTTCGTTGGTGAGATAACCTCGACGCCACCCAGTACTAGGGCGGGAGTTCGGGAGTATTTCCATAACTTGTATAACGGATGCTTTTCGAAGGTTGAGGTAGACGATTCCCGAAGGTTTCTTGGTTATGTGTTGAAGGATGGATACAACTAGATGTAGGATTTGCTAGTTTTTGGTGAGATATTATGCTTCCCCTGTATCCCCAACACCTGATTGCATAACCGGAGAATTTCGGGAGTTTCATAGGTGGGAATTCAAGTAGCTCTTAGGAAATCTTTCCGACTGATACATGATATGAAATTGGGGTTCGACGTCTAGTGGTCCGCCTATTCACGGTTGGTTTTACAGTGGTCTCCTTGTGTCTTAAAGAGTCCTTGGCTATGCCGACTTGGGGACGCTTCGTATGTCATGTGCACTACCTTGTACATGATGGTGCTGTATGATCGAGCCCGTGTAGGCCCCACCACGAAAACTTCAGACGAAATCTCTATCATATGTTTGTTCCGGCTTATTCTGCAAGCCAATCCTTTGTTTTGTTTTGAATTGTGGTATTCGAGTTGCTTCGAAGTCAAATGTTGATTCCATACCTTTTCCTAAGCGGTATTCTCATACTCCTATGCGAATACTTATCTTTTTTGATAATCGAGTTGTCATTTCAATTTCTTTTCAACCGGTGAGCTTCCCTCAAGTGGATCCGATAATTTCAACATCCGCAAGCTCAACTCAAGTCTTCTCAACGGCGTTCATTTCATCCATCTCCAAGTTGCCTTTGTTTTTCCCACCCTCCCTCCCTTTTTGTCTCTTCGAGGACCCAGATTTCTTCATCGGGTATCCATTCAATTCATGTGAAGTCTCTCCATTCTTTTTCGTCAATATTCTTACCCGGTGGTTCTCAAGAAGATGTTCTACTAGTTCGTCATTCTTCATTCTTTTCTTCTCTGGTGGAACTAATTCAAGCTTTGTTGATCATATCTTTCTCCTCATTTCAAATACCCTCTCATGCCGGTGCCCCTCATATTCATTCACTTCTCGTTATTCATTTGTTCCTGAGTGCTTTAGATATCTCGAAGATTCATGTTTTCCACTCTGCATTCGTTCAAGATCTTTCGAGGTTGTTATCCCATTCAAGCCATTTAATTCAACCGGTGCATTCTCTCTTTCAAATCATTCAACGGTGCTTTATTTTGAGTGGGCCCTAACCCACAGGTCTTTTCCCAGGATCTTACCTGACTCTTCTTATTTCCGGGAGATATCCTCAAATTTCTTTTCAAAGTTTGACGTAAGAGTGAATTATTATTAGTCAAAGGCTTTTCTCCAAGATCTGTCGAATTCTTTTCATCGTTGGCTCAACCTCTTTGTTTTGATTCTTCCGGAGTGTCTAAATAATTCTTGGTGGTGTTTCTCGTCGTCATTCTCAACATTTGAAGACCGAAGAAGAATTTTTCCTCCATATCTTATCTATTCTCTGAAAGACTCATGGTTCTAGAGTGATGTCATCCTCTCATAATTGTTTTCATTCGTGATAATTGTTTTCACCCGTCTGGAGTAATTCATTGTATTTTCAGTTTGATTCTCCGGAGGCCATCATTTCGGGATTATTCATTCTCAGCTTTCAGCTACCATTCTCCAATTTTACCAGTGTTTCGCTCAAGTGATTTTTAATCGGCTCATGATCTCTTCGTTCATTTGCTAATTCTTCCTGGTGTTTCATTATCTTTTCTTCAATCATTTTCAATTCTTATGGTGGTTCGTTCAAGAGTTTTTCTTCCTTCGTGTATCATATCTATGCATTCATGCTTTTCAAATGCTACCGATGGATCGTTGAAGACCTTCCCAAGTTTATGTTATATCTCTCTTAATCTTTTCCATGAGAATAAGTAATATGTCAAATCCGTTGATTGTCATCAATTTAATTGATGAAGGATACGCATAATGTAATTCTTATTCTTGTTTCATCGAGTAAATTCAATTCCTTATTCCGGAGCCTCATCAAAACTCTCGGTTTCACTTGTTTAATCTTTCTTTCCGGAGCTCAAAGTTATTTAATTATATCATTCCAAAGATCTATCTAATCATTGCAAGGATTCACCTTGTGTTTTCAACTTCTCTTTCTTTCCGTTTGATCATTCTTTTGCTTACCGGAGTTCTTCATGAAGGTTCTACATGATGATTCATCAAGGATTTATATCCCTTCTCCAAGTGTTCATTGAGATTTTGCTAAGAACTTAAGATTCTTTATCTTGCTATCCGGAGTGCATTTCTTTCTACCGTATCATTGGAGGTGGTTTTACATCATTCTTGATAATTTGAGTTCATGATTCACATGTTATTAAGAATGAGGTATTTTAAATCCATCAATCTCTTCTTTGGAGTTATCTTGGGTTATGTTTCACCAAAGCCTTCCCTAAGGATTGTTGCTATCTATGGTGTTTAGAAAGGACCCAAGTTCTTCATTTATCCTCCCGGTGAAATAAGTTTCTCATCTCCTTGTTCTTATCAATCAAATTCTGCTTCCCGTGAGTGGCAGGTTGACACCTCATAATTTGAGATGTATTCCATAAGACCATATCAAGATTATTCTTTTCGTTGTTGGTTTTCCCAACAACTCCGTTCGAACCTTTCCCAAGGATGCCTGTTCAAGCTCTTTTGTGGTAGAAATTGGCATTTTCTTCTCCATTATCCTATTTCAATTATCTATCCTCTATTCTTTTGTTCCGGAGGCATTATGATGTTGATCTTTTCAACCCATCATCTCTTTTTGTCAACATCATGTTCTTTTCATGCCTATCCATTTAACAGGAGTGGTTTCAATATATATCTTGCCCTTCAACCTCAAGGTTTTTTCGCAGTGTTCTTTGTCCCTCTTTTCTAACGGAGTGCTTTCAACTTTGTTCTCCTCCGTTGTATTATTCTTTCAAATTGCTTAACCTCGCAAGGTTCTTTGGTTGCACTCGTTTGTCATAAGAAGCAACTTAGTTTACCTCTTCCCTTTCTTTTCCGTTTTCCCTCCGGTGCCATTCTAGATCTCGGGACGAGATCCTCTCGTAGTGGTGGAGTGTTGTAACGCCCCGTGACCGATGTGCCAGGTGTCGTCTAGTTATTCGCTGTTGTTGCCTTGTCATGGCTTGCGTATCATGCATTTCATATCATGTCATCATGTGCATTTCATTTGCATACATGTTTGTCTCATGCATCCGAGCATTTTTCCCGTTGTCCATTTTGCATTCCGGCGCTCCGTTCTCCTCCGATGGTCATTTCTACCTTTCTTTCATGTGTGGGGATTAAAGATTTACGGATTGGACGGAGACTTGCCAAGCGGCCTTGGGTTACTACCGGTAGACCGCCTGTCAAGTTTCGTGCCATTTGGACTTCGTTTGATGCTCCAACGGTTAACCGAGGGACCGAAAAGGCCTCGTGTGTGTTGCAGCCCAACACCCCTCCATTTTGGCCCAAAACTCGCCAAAACCTCCTCCATCCTCTTAGTCGTTCTATCACGATCGCGTGGCCAAAAACCGCACCTCATTTGGACTCTCCTAGCTCCCTCTACCTATAAATATGTCCCTCCCCCCGAAATTCACGGTCTAACCCTAGTCTTCTTCCTCCACCGCGCATCCGGACGCGTCCGCGCCGCGCCGGACATGTCCACAGCCGCCGCCACGTCGCTCCGACCAATCAGGGGCCGCCACGTCATCGCCGCCGCCTTCCGCATCCAACCAGCGCGCGCCACCTGTCCTCCCCACGCCCCACTTCGTCGGGGCCCGGAGGAGCCCAGATCCGGCCCTCCCCGGGCCCGAGTCGGGCCGCCGTTTCGCGCACGCGCTGCCGCCCACGTCCGTCGTCTTCGCCATTTCTGGTTGCCGGAATCGCCCCGGCGGGGCTCTCCACCTCGCCGGCACGGTTCCCCATGCCCGCCGCCGGCCGCCGCCAGGTCTTCGCGCCGCCGCCCGCATTCGGCGCCGCCTCTTCGCCCGTCGCCTCGCGCCGCATCCCGGAGCGCGCCGCCGCCGTCGACCCTCGCCGGAGGCCCGCCGCCCGCGCCCTCCTTCGTTGCCTCGCCTCGCCGGCGGGAACCGGCGTCGCCGCCCTTGCCTCCCCGATCCGATCGGGATCGAGGGAGCCGACGAGCGCCCCCGTTGACCCTTCGTGGGCTCCGTCTTCGGCCCATCACGCCGGCCTGGTTAGGTCCAGCGTCAAGCCGGCCCAGCTCCATTCCCCCCGGCCCGTTATATTTTTTCACGAGGGTATATTTTTTTCGTCCAAGTCCTTTTTCCATCTTCTCATATGCCCATGTTCATCGTATCATAACTCATCATCCGTAGATCCGTTTTGGGCATGTGGCATATCAAAATGTTCGCCTCAGAGAGCACATCATTTCATCTCATTGCATAATTTTCATTTGAGTTCATCTTGATGCCTGAAATGCTGTTAGAAGTATGCCATTTGAGATAATTGTCAGATCTGCTGCTGCAATTAGATATTTGTCATTTTTGCCATGATTATTGTGTGCATGATATGCCCCTGAGCTCTTCATGAGTTTTGTTATATGCTTTGCCATCTATCCAGAGATGCAACCCATGTATTTTTGTGATGTGTGTGGTGACTAGCACAAGCTTCCAAGTGGTGCATTCGTTAATGCTGATTTCAAGGACTTAGCAATTCCACGAAGTCCTTGATCTATTTATTTCATTATGCCATATGTTCATGTTGTTTCCTAGTGATCCGTGCCTCTTTTGAGGATGATCAGTAAGGATGTTTTGTTAATCTTGTAGTGCTCTATCCATCCATGTCTTTGTTTGCATTTATGGAGCACCCTAGCTTGAGTCAATCGAGCTCTACTTTTGTCATTTCATGAATCTGGGCAGATTGTCTACTTGTTAGCGATTTTGCCGAGGATGTTGTAGTTGATCCGTGCATGCTATGTTATTGTTCTTGCCATGTCTAGCTTGTATTTTGTGTATTCTTGATGGGTGTATGCTTAGATTGTCATGACTTGCTCTGTAGTGAGTGCATCGAACTCGTAAACATGCCTACTTGATATCTGTTTCAGCATGCTCCAGTTTTCACTAAGTCTGAGAACTGATTATGTTTTTGCCATGTTCACATGCTTGCAAATGTATTTTCTGATCCCTTTTGGCTCAAGGTCACTAAGGGACTTTTGTTAAGCTCTTTGAGTATCTCCATGCCATGCTTTACTTTGCCATGTTCAGGTCCTGTAGCATGTAGTTTGGTTGCTCCAAAGTGTGCTATCTGGTCTGAAATTCGAGGCTTGTGTTAATCTCACTAAGTCTGAAACCTGTTTACCAATTGCACTTTTGCCATGCTTGTTTGAACCTGTTAATGGATGAATTAGCCGTAGCTCAGTGTTCATCTTTTGTTAAGCTTCATGAGTGGATCCCTGCCATGTATTTTGTTGTCTTGTTTGGGTGTTGTAGCATGTTCATCTTGTTGCATTTAGATGGCTACTTGTTGTATATCGCAGACCGGTGCCATATTTGAATTGATTGCCATTTCCAAACCGTAACTCCGACTCTGGTGATCTTTATATCGTTTTCAAGCGATTTCATCTCATCTTTCTAGTGGCACACTTGGATTTCCAAGTTGAGGCCAGGTTCAATCATTCCTTGTCAAATCATGCATATGCATCGCATACCGCATCCCGCATATCATATCATGTTCAGGTGTTGGTTGTTTACTATGTTGTGTGCTTCTTTCCGGTGTTTGCTTCTTCGGGTTGGTTCTGATAACGTCGCGTTGTGACGGCCCGTTTGTCTACGTCCTTTGTCTTCTCCATGGACTCGTTCTTCTTCCTTGCGGGATTTCAGGCAAGATGATCATACCCTCGAAATCACTTCTATCTTTGCTTGCTAGTTGCTCGCTCTTTTGCTATGCTTATGATATGATACCTACCACTTGCTTATCATGCCTCCCATATTGTTGAACCAAGCCTCTAACCCACCTTGTCCTAGCAAACCGTTATTTGGCTATGTTACTGCTTTTCTCAGCCCCTCTTATAGCGTTGTTAGTTGCAGGTGAAGATTGAAGTTCGTTCCTTGTTGGAACATGGAGATGTTGTTCCTTGTTGGAACATGTTTACTTGTTGGGATATCACAATATATCTTATTTAATTAATGCATCTATATACTTGGTAAAGGATGGAAGGCTCGGCCTTTTGCCTAGTGTTTTGTTCCACTCTTGCCACCCTAGTTTCCGTCATATCGGTGTTATGTTCCCGGATTTTGCGATCCTGACGCGGTTGGGCTATAATGGGAACCCCTTGACAGTTCGCCTTGAATAAAACTCTTCCAGCAATGCCCAACATTGGTTTTACCATTCGCCACCTAGCCTCTTTTTCCCTAGGGTTCCGCGGACTCAAGGGTCATCTTTATTTAAACCCCCGGGCCAGTGCTCCTCTGAGTGTTGGTCCAACTTGTCAGCCGCCGGTGGCCACCAGGGGCAACTCTGGGCTGGCCTACCGAAAGTTCAGACAATCTGAGTGTGCCCTAAGAACGAGATATGTGCAGTTCCTATCGGGATTTGTCGGCACATTCGGGCGGTGTTGCTGGATTTGTTTTAACTTGTTGAAGTTGTCTTATAGAACCGGGATACCGAGTCTGATCGGAATGTCTCGGGAGAAGGTATATCCTTTGTTGACCGTGAGAGCTTGTGATGGGCTAAGTTGGGACACCCCTACAGGGATTTGAACTTTCGAAAGCCATGCCCGCGGTTCTGGGCAGTTGGGAATTTGTTAACGTCCGGTTGTAGAAAACCTGAAGTTGATCTTAATTAAAATACATCAACCGCGTGTGTAATCATTATGGTCTCTTTCCGGCGGAGTCCGGGAAGTGAACATGGTGTTGGAGTTATGTTTGACGTAGGTTGTCCTAGGATCACTTCTTGATAATAGTTTCTCGATCGTGCTTTGCCTCCTCTTCTCGCTCTCTTTTGCGAACAGGTTAGCCACCAGATATGCTAGTCGCTTGCTGCAACTCCACCTCATACCTTTTACCTTACCCATAAGCTTAAATAGTCTTGATCGCGAGGGTGCGAGATTGCTGAGTCCCCGTGACTCACAGATACTTCCAAAACCAGTTTGCAGGTGCCGTTGAACCGTGCAGATGACGCAACCAAGCTCAAGGAGGAGCTCGATGAAGATCTTGTCCTTTGTGTTGTTTCGTTCTAGTTGATCAGTAGTGGAGCCCAGTTGGGGTCGATCGGGGACCTTGTCGCTTTTGGGGTTCTTCTTTTATTTGGGTTCCGTAGTCAGACCTTGACTGTATTTGGATGATGTAATGCTTTATTCATGTATTTGTGTGAAGTGGCGATTGTAAGCCAACTATGTATCTTTTCCCCTATTGTATTACATGGGTTGTTTGCGAAGATTACCTCACTTGCGACATTGCTTTCAATGCGGTTATGCCTCTAAGTCATGCTTCGACACGTGGGAGATATAGCCACATCGAGGGCGTTACACCAACGAGGAAGACTACAACCAATACGGCAACCCGATGAGAGAAGATGACGATGACGATGAAGCATACGTGAAAACAAGAATCAATACTACATTACCTAAGAAAGATCGTAATCCATGGCTCCGACATGTCACAAGGAGGGGCTCAATTACTCGGGAACGAACAAGAAAGGGAAGAACCTCAATGTGAAACGTCGTCGACGCAGCTGATCAGGAACCTACATCTATATATATGTATCTATTTTGTGTACGCACTTAAGTAACCATTATCGTTCAACTGATATGTTACCACCAGATGCATGGTTCCGGTGATATGCGCGCACGGGGAGAGGGAGACGCCGTCGTCGGGAGAAAAACAAATAAACAAAAACAAAAGGAAGAAAGCAGTACCAAAGAAAAGGGAAAGTAAACAAAAAATAAAAGGAAAATAATAAAAGAAAAGAAAAATTAAAAACTAGAGAAGGAAAATAATAAAAAGAAAATAATAAAAATTGGAACAGTTAGCAGTAGCGCTTGATTGAGAACCAGCGCTATAGCTACTATAGCTACTGCTATTTTGAGTTAACCTCAAATTTGGCCAACCGCCAAGTCCCAATTCTCCCTCCCCCGGACACTCTGCCCACACCCTCGTCCCCCCACTCTGTCATCGCCGCCATCGCCCTCGCGCCGTCCGTCGCCCTGCTCGCCATCGATCGTCGGCCGTCGCCCCCTGGCCGTCGTCGACCTCATCGCCAGCCGTCTCCTGACCCCGCCCGTCGACCACAACGCCGCCCCGCCTCTCCCCTGCCCCTGCGCCCGCCCTCGACCTCACCGGCCCTCGCCCCGCCCCCTCCCTCGGTGCCACCGCCCCGTAAGCCTCTCCCTCTCCTCTCCCCTGCCCTCCTCTCTCTCTCTGCTCTCTGCTCTCTCTCTTTCTCTCTAATTTGGATGTATGAACTCTAGCTAGGAGATGTAGCAGAGAGAGAGAGAGAGGAGATGTATGAACCCTATGAACCCTAGTTTAGTGCAATTTTGTTTAGGGCAATTTACTTTAGGAAATTTTGGAAATTTAGCTTAGTGCAATTTAGTTTAGGGAAATTTTGTCTAGGGAAATTTAGTTTAGGGTATATAAAATACCTATAAATTTATAAAAAAAACAATAGCTAAAACAGTAGCAAATTGGTTTTTGTAGGTATAAAAAACAGTAGCTAAAATTTATAAAAAGAGTAGCTAATTAGTTTTTGTAGGTATATAAATTACCTATAAAAACAGTAGCAAAAATTTATAAAAAACAGTACCTAATTAGGGCAGTAGCAAATATAGGTAGTTCCAATTTTTTTAGCAAATGAGAAAATTTAGCTAGGGAAAATATGTTTAGGACAAATAAAAACTAGTAGCAAATAAAAACCAGTAGCAAATAAAACCCTAGATAATGTTTTAGGAGTATATAGCCTATACAATGTTGTTGTTTTTAACACTTTGTTAATTTGCTAAGTCCTGGAAATTTGTCATATGATGTTATATGAACTTGTGCCAATTGTCGACAAATATCTGAGTGGCCTAGGTTTTGCTGGAATGTTGATTCATTTCTATTCCGGCAAATTTCAGGCGCTCCATATGTCCACTTTTTAGCAAAGGTCATGCCAAAAAATTCTGTGATTTTCTGCATGACTTGTGCTAGAAACAAGGACACATGGAGTACCCGGAATTTGCCGAAAGGGGAATGAATCAACATTCCGACCAAATATAGGCCCCTTTTTTCTTTTCAATGCAGCGGTCACTGACGTGGTGGTCAGCTTTCTTCCGGCGCTATGGGATTTCACAAAGAACAATCCAAATGCACGGCCGGAGGACTTTCCCCTTCCCAGCTTTGTCGGGAGCAATTCAATGAACACCAGATCACCAGCACCTACTCAAGCAACCACAAAAAGTCCCGCTCCTATTCATAGCAGCCCGACCTCCGTCTCTTGCATGGTCGGTGGGCCTTCTGTAACGCCCCGGACACATCCGCCGGTGGTCGTTACTCCTGGCGGGATCTAGACTGGCCCCACAGATCAATACTAGTCTTTTCTGCGCACTTTGTCCTCACTCGTGCGCACCCGGGAGCAACTTCCGGGTCGGTCACCCATCCTGACACTACTCCAAGCTGAGCACGCTTAACTTTGGAGTTCTATCCGAATGGGCTCCCGGAAAAGAAGGAATTCCTTATTGATATGAGTAGTCTATCATCCCTAATAATCCAGGCCATCACACCTTCATCGTTGGCTGAGCTCGACGCCCTCATGGTAATTACGCGTCATACCCTTTTCAGCAGCATGTCTATAGTCTTCAGTTTCAGTTGCCTTTTGGATATTTGACGTCGCAGACATGTCTCCTTCATAGGTCGACGACACCCCGTGCACCCTACTCTACGACATCAAGGGAGGTGGCTGTGGGAAAGGCAACGATCATGAAGCCAAAGGACCGCATGTTCTGTTGGGGATCGTAGCAGAAATTTAAAATTTTCTACGCATCACCAAGATCAATCTATGGAGTAATCTAGCAACGAGGGGAAGGGGAGTGCATCTACATACCCTTGTAGATCGCTAAGCGGAAGCGTTGCAAGAACGCTGATGAAGGAGTCGTACTCGTAGTGATTCAGATCGCGGTTGATTCCGATCTAAGCGCCGAACCATGGCGCCTCTGTGTTCAACACACGTGCAGCCCGGTGACGTCTCCTACGCCTTGATCCAGCAAGGGGAGAAGCAGAGGTTGGGGAAGACTTCGTCCAGCAGCAGCGCGACGGCGTGGTGGTGGTGGAGGAGCGCGGAACTCCAGCAGGGCTTCGCCAAGCACTACAAGAGACGAGGAGGGAGAGAGGTAGGGCTGCGCCAAGAGGGAGATGATCTCGCGTATGTTGCAGCCCCCAATACCTCAAGTATATATAGGGGAAGGGGAGAGGCTGCGCCCCCATCTAGGGTTCCCTCCCTAGGGGTGGCGGCAGCCCCAAAACCCATCTAGGGTTGCGGCCAAGGGGGGAGAGGGGGGCACACCTAGGGTGGGCCTTAAGGCCCATCTGGACCTAGGGTTTGCCCCCTCCCACTCTCCCTTGCGCCTTGGGCCTTGGTGGGAGGCGCCCTAGCCCACCTAGGGGCTGGTCCCTTCCCACTATTGGCCCATGTAGGCCTCCGGGGTTGGTGGCCCCACCTGGTGGACCCCCGGACCCCTCCGGTGGTCCCGGTACACTACCGGTGATGCCCGGAACACTTCCGGTGGCCAAAACCATACTTCCTATATATCAATCTTTACCTCTGGGCCATTCCGGAACTCCTCATGACGTCTGAGATCTCATCCGGGACCCCAAACAACATTCGGTAACCGCGTATATACTTTCCCTATACCCTAGCGACATCGAACCTTAAGTGTGTAGACCCTACGGGTTCGGGAGTCATGTAGACATGGCCGAGACAACTCTTCGGTCAATAACCAACAGCGGGATCTGGATACCCATGTTGGCTCCTACATGTTCCACGATGATCTCATCGGATGAACCACGATGTCAAGGATTCAATCAATCCCGTATACAATTCCCTTTGTCTAGCGGTACGATACTTGCCCGAGATTCGATCGTCGGTATCCCGCTACCTTGTTCAATCTCGTTACCGACAAGTCTCTTTACTCATTCCGTAACACATCATCCCGTGATCAACTCCTTGGTCACATTGTGCACATTATGACGATGTCCTACCGAGTGGGCCCAGAGATACCTCTCCGTTTACACGGAGTGACAAATCCCAGTCTCGATTCGTGCCAACCCAACAGACACTTTCGGAGATACCCGTAGTGTACCTTTATAGCCACCCAGTTATGTTGTGACATTTGGCACACCCAAAGCACTCCTACGGTATCCGGGAGTTGCACAATCTCATGGTCTAAGGAAATGATACTTGACATTAGAAAAGCTTTAGCATACGAACTACACGATCTTTGTGCTAGGCTTAGGATTGGGTCTTGTCCATCACATCATTCCCCTAATGATGTGATCCCGTTATCAACGACATCCAATGTCCATGGTTAGGAAACCGTAACCATCTATTGATCAACGGGCTAGTCAACTTGAGGCTTACTTGGGACATGGTGTTGTCTATGTATCCACACATGCATCTGAGTTTCCTATCGATACAATTCTAGCATGGATAATAAACGATTATCATGAACAATGAAATATATAATAATAACTAATTTATTATTGCCTCTAGGGCATATTTCCAACAGTCTCCCACTTGCACTAGAGTCAATAATCTAGTTCACATCGCCATGTGATTAACACTCACAGGTCACATCGCCATGTGACCAACATCCAAGAGTCTACTAGAATCAATGATCTAGTTCACATCACTATGTGATTAACACTCAAAGAGTTCTGGGTTTGATCATGTTATGCTTGTGAGAGAGGTTGTAGTCAATGGGTCTTGCCATATTCAGATCCCTCTGTATTTTGCAAAACTTTATGTCATATCATAGATGCTACTACCACGTTCCACATGGAGCTATTACAAATTGTTCCTCCATTATACATATCCAGTACCTCTACTCAGAGCTATCCGGATAGGTGTTAAGCTTGCATCGACGTAACTCTTTACGTCGAACTCTTCATCACCTCCATATCTGAGAAACATTTCCTTATTCCTCTAAAGATAATTTTGACTGCTATCTGGTGATCTACTCCTAGATCACCTTTGTACCCTCTTGCCAGACATGTGGCAAGGCACACATCAGGTGCGGTACTCAACATGGCATACCGTATAGAGCCTATGACAAAAGCATAGGGGACGACCTTCGTCCTTCCTCTTTCTTCTGTCGTGGTCAATCTTTGAGTCTTACTCAACTTCACACCTTACGACTCAGGTAAGAACCCCTTCTTTGACTGATCTATTTTGAACTCTTTCAAAAACATGTCAAGGTGTGCGTTCTTTGAAAGTATAATCAGGCGTCTTGATCTATTTCTATAGATCCTGATGCCCAATATGTAAGCAGCTTTATCCAGGTCTTCCTTTGAAAATCACTCTTCAAACAACCGTTTATGCTTTCCAGAAATTCTACATCATTTCGAATCAACAATATGTCATCCACATATACTTATCAGAAATGTTGTAGTTCTCCCACTCACTTTCTTGTAAATACAAGTTTCTAGCAAACATTGTATAAACCTAAAAGCTTTGATCACTCCATCAAAGCATATATTCTGACTCCGAGATGCTTGCTCTAGTCCATAGAAGGATCACTGGAGCCAGCATACCTTTTAGCATCCTTAGGATCGACAAAACTTTGATTGTATCACATACAACTCTTTCTTATGAAAACTTGTAAGAAAACTTGTTTTTGACATCCATCTATCAGATTTCATAATCGAAAAATACAGCTAATGCTAACATGATTCCAACGGACTTAAGCATCGCTACGGGTGAGAAATTCTCATCGTAGTCAACTCCTTGAACTTGTGAAAAGACTCTTTCCCACAAGTCGGGCTTCATAGACGGTAACATTACCGCCCACGCCCGTCTTCTTCTTAAAGATCCATTTGTATCAATGGCTCGCTGATCATCGGGCAAGTCCATACTTTGTTCTGATACATGGATCCTATCTCGGATTTCATGGCTTCTAACCATTTGTCGGAATACGGGCCCACCATCGCTTCTCCATAGCTCGTAGGTTCATTGTTGTCTAACAACATGATATCTAAGACAGGATTACCGTACCACTCAGGAGTAGTACATATCCTTGTCGACCTACTAGGTTCGATAGCAACTTGATCCGAAGCTTCATGATCACTATCATTAACTTCCTATTCAACAGACGTAGGCACCACAAAAAACATCTTTCTGTGTTGCGTCACTCTCTGGTTGAAATAAAGGTTCGACAACCTCATCAAGTTCTATCTTCCTCCCACTCAATTCTTTTGAGAGAAACTCCTTCTCGAGAAAGGAACCGTTCTTGGCGACAAACAATTTGCCCTCGGATCTGAGATAGAAGGTGTACCCAACTGTCACCTTTGCGTATCCTATGAAGATGTGTTTGTCCGCTTTGGGTTCGAGCTTCTCTGGCTAAAGCCTTAAGCATTGCAGCCCCAAACATTAAGAAATGACAACTTTGGTTTCTTGCCAAACCAATGTTCATACAACGTCGTCTCAACGGACTTATATGGTGTCCTATCTAAAGTGAATGCAGCTGTCAATAATGCATAACCTCAAAATAATAGCGGTAGATCGATAAGAGACATCATAGATCGCACCATATCTCATAAGGTTCGATTATGACGTCCGGACACACCATTATGTTGTGGTGTTCCAGGTGGCTTCAACTGCGAAACAATTCCACAATGTCTTAAGTGATTGCCAAACTCATAACTCAGAAAATCCCCTTTTGATTAGATCGTAGGAACATGATCTTCTTTGTTATGATGATTCTTAACTTCACTCTGAAATCGCTTGAACTTTTCGAACGTTTCAGACTTGTGCTTCATTAAGTAGATATACCTATATCTACCCAAATCGCCAGTGAAGATGAGAAAATAGCGATATCCACCACACGCTTCAATTCTCATTGGATCACTCGCATCAGCATGTATGATTTCCAACAAGTCACTTGCTCGTTTCATTGCACCTGAAAATGAGGTCTTAGTCATCCTGCCCATGAGGCATGGCTTGCATGTGTCAAGCGATTCAAAATCAATTGACTCCAAACATCCATTGACATGGAGTTTCTTCATGCATCTTACGCCAATATGACCTAAGCGGCGGTGCCACAAGAAAGTGGTACTATCATTATTAACTCTACATCTTTTGGCGTGAACATGCGTATTACTACGACCGAGATTCAATGAACCATTCCATAGGGTGCGTGACCATGAAAGGTATTATTCATGTAAACAGAATAACCATTATTCTCTAACTTAAATGAATAACCGTATTGCAATGAACATGATCTAATCATATTCATGCTCAACGTAGACACCTGATAACATTTATCTAGGTTCAATACTAACCCCGAAGGTAGATGGAGCGTGTGATGGTGATCTCATCAAATTTGGAAACACTTCCAACACACATCGTCACCTCGCACTTAGCCAGTCTCCGTTCAGTCCGTACCTTTTGCTTCAAGTCACCAATAATAGTAACTGAACCGGTATCCAATACCCAGGTGCTACCAGGAGTACTAGTGAGGTACACATTAATAACACGTATATACTTTGTTGAAGTTGCCAGCCTTCTTATCTACCATGTATTTGGGGTAGTTCCGCTACCAGTGACCGTTCGCCTTACAATAGAAGCACTTAGTCTCGGGTTTGGGTTCAACCTTGGGTTCTTTCACTGGAACGGCAACTGGTGTGCCATCCATGAAGTTTCCCTTCTAGCCCTTGCCCTTCTTGAAACCAGTGGTCTTGTTAAACCATCAACACTTGATGCTCCTTTCTTGATTTCTACCTTTTGCGGTCTTAAGCACCGCGAACAGCTCCGGGATCAACTCCATCCCTTGCATCTCATAGTTCATCATCAAGATCTAGTGGCTTAGTGATAGTGGCTAGAGAACTCTATCAATCACTATCTTATCTGGAAGTTTTAGCTCCCACTTGATTCAAGTGATTGTAGCACCCAGACATTCTGAGCACATGCTCACTAGCTGAGCTATTCTCCTCCATCTTGTTGGCAAAAATCTTGTCAGAGGTCTCACACCTCTCAACACGGGCATGAGCCTGAAATCCCAATTTCAGCTCTTGGAACATCTCATATGTTCTATGGTGTTCAAAATGTCATTGGAATCCTGATTCTAAGCAATAAAGTATGGTGCACTAAACTATCAAGTAGGTTGTCAGAATCGCGATTCTGTTATACGATTCTACGACTTTACGATCCAAACTAACCCCTATGATTCTATGATTTTAATTCATAGAATCTACGTTTCTGCGATCCTGATAGTGAAGATTCTATGATTTGCGATCTTACCATCGGAGCTCCGATCCGATTAAAAGTCGCAATTCTGACAACCTTGGTCATCAGGATGTGTCTGTCAGGTCTTCACAACATCCACAGACGACGTTGTAGGGGTTTTCACATCGAGCGGTGCATCAAAGACGTAAGCCTTCTGTGTAGCAGTGAGGACACTCCTCGGACTACGGACCCAGTCCGCATCATTGCTTACAATATCTTTCAGCTTGGTCTTTCTCTAGGAACGTATTGAAACAGGGAGCTACAACGTGAGCTATTTATCTACAACATATTTGCAAAGACAATTTAGACTATGTTCATGATAATTAAGCTCATCTAATCAAATTATTTAGTGAACTCCCACTCAGATAGACATCCCTCTAGTCATCTAAGTGAAACATGATCCGAATCGACTAGGTCGTGTCCGGTCATCACGTGAGACGGACTAGTCATCAACGGTGAACATCTCATGTTGATCGTATCTTCTATACGACTCATGTTCGACCTTTCGGTCTTCCGTGTTCCGAGGCCATGTCTGTACATGCTAGGCTCGTAAAGTCAACCTAAGTGTTTCGCATGTGTCCTAAGGCCATGTCTGTACATGCTAGGCTCGTCAACACCCGTTGTATTCGAACGTTAGAATCTATCACACCCGATCATCACGTGGTGCTTTGAAACAACGAACCTTCGCAACGGTGCACAGTTAGGGGGAACACTTTTCTTGAAATTTTAGTGCGGGTTCATCTTATTTAAGCTACCGTCGTTCTAAGCAAATAAGATGTAAGACATGATAAACATCACATGCAATCAAATAGTGACATGATATGGCCAATATCATTTTGCTCCTTTTGATCTCCATCTTTGGGGCTCCATGATCATCGTTGTCACCGGCATGACACCATGATCTCCATCATCGTGTCTTCTTGAAGTTGTCTCGTCATCTATTACTTCTACTACTATGGCTAACGCTTTAGCAATAAAGTAAAGTAATTACATGACGTTTATGTTGACACGCAGGTCATAGATAAATTAAGACAACTCCTATGGCTCCTGCCGGTTGTCATACTCATCGACATGCAAGTCATGATTCCTATTACAAGAACATGATCAATCTCATACATCACATATATCATTCATCACATCCTTTTGGCCATATCATATCACAAGGCATATGCTGCAAAAACAAGTTACACGTCCTCTAATTGTTGTTGCAAGTTTTTACGTGGCTGCTATAGGTTTCTAGCAAGAACATTTCTTACCTACGCCAAGACCACAACGTGATATGCCAATTTCTATTTACCCTTCATAAGGACCCTTTTCATCGAATCCGATCCGACTAAAGTGGGAGAGACAGACACCCGCTAGCCACCTTATGCAACTAGTGCATGTCAGTCGGTGGAACCAGTCTCACGTAAGAGTACGTGTAAGGTCGGTCCAGGCCGCTTCATCCCATGATGCCGCCGAATCAAGATAAGACTAGTAACGGCAGGTAAATTGACAAAATCGACGCCCACAACTGCTTTGTGTTCTACTCGTGCATAGAAACTACGCATAGACCTAGCTCATGATGCCATTGTTGGGGATCGTAGCAGAAATTTAAAATTTTCTACGCATCACCAAGATCAATCTATGGAGTAATCTAGCAACGAGGGGAAGGGGAGTGCATCTACATACCCTTGTAGATCGCTAAGAGGAAGCATTGCAAGAACGTGGATGAAGGAGTCGTACTCGTAGCAATTCAGATCGCGGTTGATTCCGATCTAAGCGTCGAACCACGGCGCCTCCGTGTTCAACACACGTGCAGCCCGGTGACATCTCCTACGCCTTGATCCAGCAAGGGGAGAAGGAGAGGTTGGGGAAGACTCCGTCCAGCAGCAGCACGACGGCGTGGTGGTGGTGGAGGAGCGTGGAACTCCAGCAGGGCTTCGCCAAGCACTACGAGAGACGAGGAGGGAGAGAGGTAGGGCTGCGCCAAGAGGGAGATGATCTCACGTATGTTGCAGCCCCCAATACCTCAAGTATATATAGGGGAAGGGGAGGGGCTGCGCCCCCATCTAGGGTTCCCTCCCTAGGGGTGGCGGCAGCCCCAAAACCCATCTAGGGTTGCGGCCAAGGGGGGAGAGAGGGGGCGCACCTAGGGTGGGAACGTAGCAGAATTTTAAACGCATCAGCAAGATCAATCTATGGAGTCATCTAGCAACGAGGGAGAGAGGAGTGTATCTACATACCCTTGTAGATCGCGCGCGGAAGCGTTCAAGAGAACGGGGTTGATGGAGTCGTACTCGGCGTGATCCAAATCACCGATGACCTAGTGCCGAACGGACGGCACCTCCGCGTTCAACACACGTACGGCTGGGAAGACATCTCCTCCAAATTGATCCAGCAAGGGGGAAGGAGAGGTTGATGAAGATCCAGCAGCACGACGGCGTGGTGGTGGATGCAGCAGGATCCCGGCAGGGCTCCGCCAAGCGCAAGCGGGGAGGAGAGGTGTTACGGAGGGAGAGGGAGGCACCAAGAGCAAAAGTGAGGCTGCCCTCCCTCCCCCCTCTTTATATAGGGACCTTGGGGGGGCGCCGGCCCTAGGGAGATGGATCTCCAACGGGGCGGCGGCCAAGGGGTGGCTTCCCCCCCAAGCCAAGTGGGGGGCGCCCCCACCCCTAGGGTTTCCCAACCCTAGGCGCAGGGGAGGCCCAAGGGGGGGCGCACCAGCCCACTAGGGGCTGGTTCCCCTCCCAATTCAGCCCATGGGGCCCTCCGGGATAGGTGGCCCTACCCGGTGGACCCTCGGGACCCTTTCGGTGGTCCCGGTACAATACCGGCAAACCCCGAAACCTTCCCGATGGCCGAAACTGGACTTCCTATATATAAATCTTTACCTCCGGACCATTCTGGAACTCCTCGTGACGTCCGGGATCTCATCCGGGACTCCGAACAACTTTCGGGTTACTGCGTACTAATATCTCTACAACCCTAGTGTCACTGAACCTTAAGTGTGTAGACCCTACGGGTTCGGGAGACATGCAGATATGACCGAGACGACTCTCCGGTCAATAACCAATAGCGGGGTCTGGATACCCATGTTGGCTCCCACATGCTCCACGATGATCTCATCAGATGAACCACGATGTCGAGGATTCAATCAATCCGTATACAATTCCCTTTGTTAATCGGTACGTTACTTGCCCGAGACTCGATCGTCAGTATCCCAATACCTCGTTCAATCTCGTTACCGGCAAGTCACTTTACTCGTGCCGTAATGCATGATCCCGTGATCAACCACTTGGTCACATTGAGCTCATTATGATGATGCATTACCGAGTGGGCCCAGAGATACCTCTCCATCATACGGAGTGACAAATCCCAGTCTCGATTCGTGCCAACCCAACAGACACTTTCGGAGATACCTGTAGTGTACCTTTATAGTCACCCAGTTACGTTGTGGCATTTGGCACACCCAAGGCACTCCTACGGTATCCGGGAGCTGCAAAATCTCATGGTCTAAGGAAATGATACTTGACATTCGGAAAAGCTACAGCAAACGAACTACACGATCTTTGAGCTATGCTTAGGATTGGGTCTTGTCCATCACATCATTCTCCTAATGATGTGATCCCGTTATCAATGACATCCAATGTGCATAGTCAGGAAACCATGACTATCTTTTGATCAACGAGCTAGTCAACTAGAGGCTCACTAGGGACGTGTTGTGGTCTATGTATTCACACATGTATTACGATTTTCGGATAACACAATTATAGCATGAACAATAGACAATTTTCATGAACAAAGAAATATAGTAATAACCATTTTATTATTGCCTCTAGGGCATATTTCCAACAGTCTCCCACTTGCACTAGAGTCAATAGTCTAGTTACATTGTGATGAATCGAACACCCATGCAGTTCTGGTGTTGATCATGTTTTGCTCTAGGGAGAGGTTTAGTCAACGGATCTGCCACATTCAGGTCCGTATGTACTTTACAAATCTCTATGTCTCCATTTTGAACACTTTCATGAATGGAGTTGAAGCGACGCTTGATATGCCTGGTATTCCTGTGAAACCTGGGCTCCCTGGCAAGGGCAATAGCTCCAGTGTTGTTACAGAAGAGAGTCATCGGGCCCGACGCATTGGTATGACTCCTAGGTCGGTAATGAACTCCTTCACCCAGACTGCTTCTTGTGCTGCCTCCGAGGCTGCCATGTACTCTGCTTCACATGTAGATCCCGCCACAACGCTTTGCTTGCAACTGCACCAGCTTACTGCCCCACCATTCAAAATATACACGTATCCGGTTTGTGACTTAGAGTCATCCAGATCTGTGTCGAAGCTAGCATCGACGTAACCCTTTACGACGAGATCTTCGTCACCTCCATAAACGAGAAACATATCCTTAGTCCTTTTCAGGTACTTCAGGATATTCTTGACTGCTATCCAGTGTTCCATGCCGGGATTACTTTGGTACCTTCCTACCAAACTTACGGCAAGGTTTACATTAGGTCTGGTACACAGCATAGCGTACATGATAGACCCTATGGCCGAGGCATAGGGCACGACACTCATCTTTTCTCTATCTTCTGTCGTGGTCGGGCATTGAGCCGTTCTCAATCTCGTACCTTGCAATACAGGCAAGAACCCCTTCTTTGACTGATCCATTTTGAACTTCTTCAATATCTTGTCAAGGTACGTACTTTGTGAAAGACCAATGAGGCATCTCGATCTATCTCTATAGATCTTGATGCCTAATATATAAGCAGCTTCTCCAAGGTCCTTCATTGCAAAACACTTGTTCAAGTAGGCCTGTATGCTTTCCAAGAATTCTATATCATTTCCCATCAACAGTATGTCATCCACATACAATATGAGAAATGCTACAGAGCTCCCACTCACTTTCTTGTAAATGCAGGCTTCTCCATAAGTCTGTGTAAACCCAAACGCTTTGATTATCTCATCAAAACGAATGTTCTAACTCCGAGATGCTTGCACCAGCCCATAAATTGAGCGTTGGAGCTTCCACACCTTGTCAGCATTCTTAGGATCGACAAAACCTTCTGGCTGCATCATATACAATTCTTCCTTAAGGTAACCATTAAGGAATGCCGTTTTGACGTCCATTTGCCATATCTCATAGTCATAGAATGCGGCAATTGCTAACATGATTCAGACGGACTTCGGCTTCGCTACGGGTGAGAAAGTCTCATCGTAGTCAACCCCTTGAACTTTTCGATAACCCTTAGCGACAAGCCGAGCTTTATAGATGGTTACCATCCGCGTCTATCTTCTTCTTAAAGATCCATTTATTTTCTATGGCTCGCCGATCATCAGGCAAGTCAGTCAAAGTCCATACTTCGTTTTCATACATGGATCCTATCACGGATTTCATGGCTTCCAGCCATTTGTCGGAATCCAGGCCCGCCATCGCTTCTTCATAGTTCGAAGGTTCACCGTTGTCTAACAACATGATTTCCAAGACAGGATTCCGTACCACTCTGGTGCGGAACATGTCCTTGTGGACCTACGAAGTTCAGTAGCAACTTGATCTGAAGTTTCATGATCATCATCATTAACTTCCTCTCTAGTCGGTGCAGGCACCTCAGGAACATTTTCTTGAGCTGCACTACTTACCAGTTCAAGAGGTAATACTTCATCAAGTTCTACTTTCCTCCCACTTATTTCTTTCGAGAGAAACTCTTTCTCTAGAAAGGACCCATTCTTGGCAACAAAGATCTTGCCTTCGGATCTGAGGTAGAAGGTATACCCAATAGTTTCTTTAGGGTATCCTATGAAGACGCATTTTTCTGATTTGGGTTCGAGCTTTTCAGGTTGAAGTTTCTTGACATAAGCATCGCATCCCCAAACTTTTAGAAACGACAGCTTATGTTTCTTCCCAAACCATAATTCATACGGTGTCGTCTCAACGGATTTCGACGGAGCCCTATTTAAAGTGAATGCGGCAGTCTCTAAAGAATAGCCCCAAAATGACAGCGGTAAATCGGTAAGAGACATCATAGATCGCACCATATCCAATAGAGTGCGATTACGACGTTCGGACACACCATTACGCTGAGGTGTTCCAGGCAGCGTGAGTTGTGAAACTATTCCACATTTTCTTAAGTGTGTGCCAAATTCGTGACTCAAGTATTCTCCCCCACGATCTGATCGCAAGAACTTGATTTTCCTGTCACGTTGATTCTCAACCTCACTCTGAAATTCCTTGAACTTTTCAAAGGTCTCAGACTTGTGTTTCATTAAGTAGACATACCCATATCTACTCAAGTCATTAGTGAGGGTGAGAACATAACGATAGCCACCGCGAGCCTCAACACTCATTGGACCGCACACATCAGTATGTATGATTTCCAATAAGTTGGCTGCTCGCTCCATTGTTCCTGAGAATGGAGTCTTGGTCATTTTACCCATGAGGCATGGTTCGCACGTGTCAAATGATTCGTAATCAAGAGACTCCAAAAGTCCATCGGCATGGAGCTTCTTCATGCGTTTGACACCTATGTGACCAAGGCGGCAGTGCCACAAGTATGTGGGACTATCATTATCAACCTTACATCTTTTGGTATTCATACTATGAATATGTGTAACATTACGCTCGAGATTCATTAAGAATAAATCATTCACCAGCGGAGCATGACCATAAAACATATCTCTCATATAAATAGAAAAACCATTATTCTCGGATTTAAATGAGAAGCCATCTCGAATTAAACGAGATCCTGATACAATGTTCATGCTCAAAGCTGGCACCAAATAACAATTATTGAGGTTTAAAACTAACCCCATAGGTAAATGTAGAGGTAGCGTGCCGACGGCGATCACATCGACCTTGGAACCATTCCCGACGTGCATCGTTACCTCGTCCTTCGCCAGTCTCCGCTTATTCTGCAGCTCCTGCTTTGAGTTACAAATGTGAGCAACCGCACCGGTATCAAATACCCAGGAGCTACTACGAGTACTGGTAAGGTACACATCAATTACATGTATATCACATATACCTTTAGTGTTGTCGGCCTTCTTGTCCGCTAAGTATTTGGGGCAGTTCCGCTTCCAGTGACCACTTTCCTTGCAATAAAAACACTTAGTCTCGGGCTTGGGTCCATTCTTTGGCTTCTTCCCGGCAGCTTGCTTACCGGGCGCTACAACTCCCTTGTCGTCCTTCTTGAAGTTCTTTTTACCCTTGCCTTTCTTGAACTTAGTGGTTTTATTCACCATCAACACTTGATGTTCCTTTTTGATTTCTACTCCGCTGGTTTCAGCATTGAATATACCTCAAGAATGGTCTTTTCCATCCCCTGCATATTGAAGTTCATCACAAATCTCTTGTAGCTCGGTGGAAGCGACTGAAGGATTCTGTCAGTGACCGCGTCATCTGGAGATTAACTCCCAGCTGAGTCAAGCGGTTATGCAACCCAGACATTTTGAGTATGTGCTCACTGACAAAACTATTTTCCTCCATCTTACAGCTGAAGAACTTGTCGGAGACTTCATATCTCTCGACCCGGGCATGAGCTTGGAAAACCATTTTCAGCTCTTCGTACATCTCATATGCTCCGTGTCTCTCAAAACGCTTTTGGAGCCCCGGTTCTAAGCTGTAAAGCATGCCATACTGAACGAGGGAGTAATCATCGGCACGTGACTGCCAAGCGTTCATAACGTCTTGGTTCTCTGGGACAGGTGCGTTACCTAGCGGTGCTTCTAGGACATAATCTTTCTTGGCAGCTATGAGGATGATCCTCAGGTTCCGGACCCAGTCCGTATAGTTGCTGCCATCATCTTTCAGCTTGGTTTTCTCTAGGAACGCGTTGAAGTTGAGGACAACGTGGGCCATTTGATCTACAAGACATATTGTAAAGATTTTAGACTAAGTTCATGATAATTAAGTTCATCTAATCAAATTACTCAATGAACTCCCACTCAGATAGACATCCCTCTAGTCATCTAAGTGAAACATGATCCGAGTCAACTAGGCCGTGGCCGATCATCACGTGAGACGGACTAGTCAACATCGGTGAACATCTTCATGTTGATCGTATCTTCTATACGACTCATGCTCGACCTTTCGGTCTTGTGTGTTCCGAGGCCATGTCTGTACATGCTAGGCTCGTCAAGTCAACCTAAGTGTATTGCGTGTGTAAATCTGGCTTACACCCGTTATATTTGAAAGTTAGAATCTATCACACCCGATCATCACGTGGTGCTTCGAAACAATGAACCTTCGCAACGGTGCATAGTTAGGGGGGACACTTTCTTGAAATTATTACGAGGGATCATCTTATTTAAGCTACCGTCGTTCTAAGCAGATAAGATGTAAAACATGATAAACATCACATGCAATCAAATAGTGACATGATATGGCCAATATCATTTGCTTCTTTTGATCTCCATCTTCGGGGCTCCATGATCATCGTTGTCACCGGCATGACACCATGATCTCCATCATCATGATCTCCATCATCGTGTCTTCTTGAAGTTGTCTCGTCATCTATTACTTCTACTACTATGGCTAACGCTTTAGCAATAAAGTAAAGTAATTACATGACGTTTATGTTGACACGCAGGTCATAAATAAATAAAGACAACTCCTATGGCTCCTGCCAGTTGTCATACTCATCGACATGCAAGTCGTGATTCCTATTACAAGAACATGATCATCTCATACATCACATATATCATTCATCACATCCTTTGGCCATATCACATCACAAAACACTTGCTGCAAAAACAAGTTAGACGTCCTCTAATTGTTGTTGCAAGTTTTTACGTGGCTGCTATAGGTTTCTAGCAAGAACGTTTCTTACCTACGCCAAGACCACAACGTGAATTGCCAATTTCTATTTACCATTCATAAGGATCCTGTTCATCGAATCCGATCCGGCTAAAGTGGGAGAGACAGACACCCGCCAGCTACCTTATGCAACTAGTGCATGTCAGTCGGTGGAACCAGTCTCACGTAAGCGTATGTGTAAGGTCGGTCCGGGCCGCTTCATCCCAGAATGCCGCCGAATCAAGATAAGACTAGTAACAGCAAGATAATTGACAATATCAACGCCCACAACTACTTTGTGTTCTACTCGTGCATAGAAACTACGCATAGACCTAGCTCATGATGCCACTGTTGGGGAACGTAGCAGAATTTTAAAATTTTCTACGCATCAGCAAGATCAATCTATGGAGTCATCTAGCAACGAGGGAGAGATGAGTGCATCTACATACCCTTGTAGATCGCGCGCGGAAGCGTTCAAGAGAACGGGGTTGATGGAGTCGTACTCGACGTGATCCAAATCACTGATGTCCTAGTGCCGAACAGACGGCACCTCCGCGTTCAACACACGTACGGTTGGGAAGATGTCTACTCCAACTTGATCCAGCAAGGGGGAAGGAGAGGTTGATGAAGATCCAGCAGCATGACGGCGTGGTGGTGGATGCAGCAGGATCCCGACAGGGCTTCGCCAAGCGCAAGCGGGGAGGAGAGGTGTTACCGAGGGAGAAGGAGGCGCCAAGAGCAAAAGTGCGGCTGCCCTCCCTCCCCCCCTCTTTATATAGGGACCTTGGGGGGCGCCGTCCCTAGGGAGATGGATCTCCAAGGGGGCGGCGGCCAAGGGGTGGCTTCCCCCCAAGCCAAGTGGGGGGCGCCCCCACCCCTAGGGTTTCCCAACCCTAGCCGCAGGGGAGGCCCAAGGGGGGGCGCACCAGCCCACTAGGGGATGGTTCACCTCCCAATTCAGCCCATGGTGCCCTCCGGGATAGGTGGCCCCACCCGGTGGACCCCTGGGACCCTTCCGGTGGTCCCGGTACAATACGGCGAACCCCGAAACCTTCCCGATGGCCGAAACTGGACTTCCTATATATAAATCTTTACCTCCGGACCATTCCAGAACTCCTCATGACGTCCGAGATCTCATCCGGGACTCTGAACAACTTTCGGGTTACTGCATACTAATATCTCTGCAACCCTAGCATCACCGAACCTTAAGTGTCTAGACCCTACGGGTTCGGGAGACATGCAGACATGACCGGGACGACTCTCCTGTCAATAACCAACAGCGGGATCTGGAGACCCATGTTGGCTCCCACATGCTCCATGATGATCTCATCGGATGAACCACGATGTCGAGGATTCAATCAATACGTATACAATTCCCTTTGTTAATCGGTACGTTACTTGCCCGAGACTCGATCGTCGGTATCCCAATACCTTGTTCAATCTCGTTACCGGCAAGTCACTTTACTCGTGCCGTAATGCATGATCCCGTGATCAACCACTTGGTCACATTGAGCTCATTATGATGATGCATTACCGAGTGGGCCCAGAGATACCTCTCCGTCATACGGAGTGACAAATCCCAATCTCGATTCGTGCCAACCCAACAGACACTTTCAGAGATACCTGTAGTGTACCTTTATAGTCACCCAATTACGTTGTGACGTTTGGCACACCCAAGGCACTCCTACGGTATCCGAGAGTTGCACAATCTCATGGTCTAAGGAAATGATACTTGACATTCGGAAAAGCTACAGCAAACGAACTACACGATCTTTGAGCTATGCTTAGGATTGGGTCTTGTCCATCACATCATTCTCCTAATGATGTGATCCCATTATCAATGACATCCAATGTCCATAGTCAGGAAACCATGACTATCTTTTGATCAACGAGCTAGTCAACTAGAGGCTCACTAGGGACGTGTTGTGGTCTATGTATTCACACATGTATTACGATTTCCGGATAACACAATTATAGCATGAACAATAGACAATTATCATGAACAAAGAAATATAATAATAACCATTTTATTATTGCCTCTAGGGCATATTTCCAACAGTCCATCACATCATTACCCTAATGATGTGATCCCGTTATCAATGACATCCAATGTCCATGGTTAGGAAACCGTAACCATCTATTGATCAATGAGCTAGTCAACTAGAGGCTTACTAGGGACATGGTGTTGTCTATGTATCCACACATGCATCTGAGTTTCCTATCGATACAATTCTAGCATGGATAATAAACGATTATCATGAACAATGAGATATATAATAATAACTAATTTATTATTGCCTCTAGGGCATATTTCCAACATGTTCCACAACCGAGAGATGCCCGATGGCGTCTGCAAGGTTAACATGGCCAGTGTCTTAGCGGGCTTCGAGGATTTGCCTCCTCCTGTACCATTCGATGACGATGAGACCCCTAAGATGATTGGCGCATGCAAGAGCTGCTTCTTGCCTTGGACCAAGTCTCTTCTTCGTCTCGAGGCTCCAAGTATCACGCCAACGCCACCTTCTCAAGAAGGTATAACCACCACCCACCTACCACATTACCTGCACCTGTTGTGGCGAGTGATAGAGGACGATGCGAGGGAGAGCCTCCATTAGTGCCACATGATGTAGGCCCCGTTGTTAAAGAAGCAAATGTTGATGATGACATGGAGGAGGACGATGATGATGACCCAGACAAATATTTCAATACCGCCTATGATGATGGAGGATTGAAGGCTCAGGACGGCGAAGACTCAGGCAATGAGCGTGTAGATGATGACTTGATGCTGCCTGATTTGCCGGAGCCGGAACTTCCTAAGGCGGAATGCCAAAAGTATCTCTTCAAGCAATCCTCGCAGAAGACGCCTCTAGATGCCGCCTGTACCCAGCAACCCCCCGACGCCCGTCCACTGATTAACCCGAGGACACTCGGGGTGGTGGTTAGGGAAGGTATGGTGGACTCACTACCGCCACCCACTAAGAAGCAAAGGAGGAGACTGGACAAGAAAGGCCCTAAAGGAGCCAGAGCTGCTTCAAGCAGGCAGCCGCCTCTGGAGCCCCGGTTGGTAGACAGAATAACTGTCGAAGGTGCGCAACGCTTCCATGTCGCCGGCCAGCCGATCCTACCTGCGAAAGCGCTAGAGCACATAGTGAACAATGATCTAAGGAGACTCCATGAAGATGTGATGGCCAGAGAGAAAAGCCTTCTGGTCGCGAAAAAACCAGGATACCCGCTTTACGCAGCTCAGGTGCCGGGTGGGAGGTTGTACGTCGAGAGATGGCCCGCTAATAAGTTCATCCTGCGATTTGACTACATCTACGACATGTTCCACATGACCAAGCTGGATTTCCAGTTCATCCGCATGTATGCGTTGTATCTGAACCACTTCATCAGGGTCGAGAACATAAAATATATCTGTGTCGTGGACCCGTTCTATATGCACGAGAGCTTCTTGGCAGTTTGCAAAGAGCACCGTGACTATGCGAGCAAGTACCTCGGTGAATCATGATCGCTAATAAGGACAAGGAAGTGATTCTCTTGCCTTATCATCCCACGTAAGTCATCCGCACATATCCTTTCGTAAGTGTTAATCATCCTTTGCAAGCATGGAGGCTAATTTGAGGTGTACTTAATTTGCGCAGCGGGGGAGGGGGGCGTCCTCATCGTTCTGTCCCCGGAATACTCCCATGCGATGTACTTGGACTCATCAAAGAACCTCAGGAAAAAGGATTACAAGCACATAAAGAGTGTTCTCGATAGTGCCATGTTAATCTTCAGCCTGTCTGGTGGATATATCAAGGTGAAAAAGTACAGGAATCGCGGGCTGGCTTTCGGTCATAAGACCGACTTCTGCTGCATCCAGTAACCGCACACCCAGTATGGCTGATGGATTCTACCTCATGCATCACCTGCTCGAGTATAGAAGGGATAATCAACGCCTTCGCATGTCACCTACTACCAATGATGTCGAAATTGTCAGTTGGGCCACAAGCATAGGAAGGACATCGGATATCGAATCAGAGCTAAGTTTTATCACGTAGAGTGTGAACTTGCCCAAGTGATCATGAACCAGGTCCTCGAACCAACAGGGATGTTTCTACCATGGGCCAATCACGCAGGAAGATGTCCGAGAACTGCTACTCGCTCAGCGTCTAGACCTGAAGCCTTTCAAGAAGCTCGGGTGCTTCCTCCCTGACTATGAAGATTGGACCACCGACATGGAGGACTGATTGTTGGTGACAATGTGTCACTACTGTCTTTCTATGGCAAAACTTTGAGTTTATGCACGACGAAACTATGTGATGTAACTAAACTGTGGTCCTGAACTAGCGTAGATCGCTCTAGTTAATTAGTTTGGGTATGAGGAATTTCGTCATTTATGTTTACTATTGTTTGATTGTATTTTTCTAATTATGCCTCCTTATTTTCTTAAGTACATTATGTTGCATATTATCGTTCAATTCATCAACTCACGATGCAGGTACATAGATCAGAGATGGCGAAGGGCTACTATGCCGTGTACGTTGGGAGGGTTCCAGGAGTCTATGACCACTGGCCAGCCACTCAGGCCCAAGTGCACAGGTACCCGGGTGCTAGCCACAGAGGGTTCGACAACAGAGCCGAAGCGGAAAGTAGTTACTTGAGGTGGACACTCCAGCATGAGCAGGGGCGGCACCGCCGGTACTATATAGTCGCGCTCTTGCTCATGCTGATCGCTCTTCTCTTCTACATCATGGTTTAGATAGAGATGATGAAACTTGTGTGTGTGCCATGACCATGCAGTTGCACTTATTCGAGACATGACATGATCGCACTTGTGTATCGCTATTTTCGAGATTTGATGATATTTGTGTTGAATGATGATGATGGTATGATGAGACTACTGCATGTCTACGATATGATGAGAATAGTGTATGCTTAGTATGATATGATGAAACTATTGTATAGAGCCTGTATAAATACACCACAAATACGTAGTGGGTGAGGATCGGCGAAAGCAGGAACATTAGCAGTAGCGCTAGAGAGTACCTAGCAGTAGCGCTGGCTTAGCAGCAGCGCTTCACATGGAAAGGCGGTACTGATAACTATCAGTAGCGCTGGTCCAGGAAGCGCTACTGTTAACAATACTTAGTAGTAGCGCTGCCTATACCAGCACTACTGCTACAACTTAGCTGTAGCGCGCTAGCAATAGCGTTGGACCCAGCGCTAGTGCTATGCATATTTCAAAAAGCTACTACTAGGGTTTTCTGTAGTAGTGTTAGGTTCCGTGACTTTTCTTTAAGAATTTCTCAAATTAAAATATCATGTCTGACATAATTGGCAAAAAATACATGTACACACATCTACAACTAACAAGTTAATATGTCAACCTTAAACTATATTGGCAAATATAAATATGTCTACATTTTTTAATAGAAAACCTTAAAACAAACCAACACTGCAAGACACCAAGAAAATGGTACAAATATAAATTGCAGAATAGGAGTGATTATGAAAAGTTAGTATAGAATGTATGACAAGAATACATGATTACTTCGTAAAAAATATATCATATATCAATGAGAAAATCAAACTGACCTAAGACAACAAAGTGTTTGCCAAAGGCTCATATTTGTGATTTTGACCACCTTTCGTTCCAATTTTCTACAGTCAAATCAAATAAAGCATTCTCATGATAGAATTTTAAAAATTTAGTCTGCACATCGGGCATGCCACTCTGCTAGTACACAAAAAATCGAGTACGTATAGGAAAAATAGGCCAATCTTTTTGTTGGGCCGAGATTTTTTAGAAGCTTATAAATCACAATATTATTGAACGGAAATTTACAGATCCGTCACGAATGTGTACAGTGTTTCATAGAATTATTTTTAATATTTTAAACTTGGAAATTTTATTGTTTGAATTTTTAAAACTTGAAATGTCTGCCGAAACTTGGCACTCAGGAATACCAAGCTCCGGTCTCACAAAAAGATGGCTCCAATCTAGTCGAAGGCACCCTCTTTCTTAGATGGAGGAGACCCTCTTAGAGAACCATCCCATTGTGCAATAACAATACCATATAAAATTAATAAATTCCCTCAAAAAAAGAAGGTATAGTTGATAAACCAAACCTGTAGGTACTCACCACGTCGAAGATATCCGTCGTCCATCCAAATCCAACCAACCACTGGTTCCCCGTCGTGACATAAATGCATGCACGTGACAGTTACACTATCATTACAAGTTGTATATAGTATAGTACGTACGTGCAGCTGCACGTGACAGTTATTATGTCACTTGAGACTTGGTTAAGCCTGAGAGACCTCACACCCATATTTCCGAAAAGAATACATATGTCCACTGAAACATACAACAACATATAGTAGTACAGTTCTGTACGAAAGTGAGTACATGACAAGAGAGCATATACAGTGAGGAATTATGAGTTTATAAACACTTGACCACGGATAATCAACAACACTATTCCTGTTTAGAAAGGAAGAAGAATCATCACCATTACCGTCGTGACGACTCTAATAAGGCTATAAGCTATATCTAGGTACATTTATTCTCCAGGGAGTATACGTATGTACTGGATGAATAACATGAAATAATAATTATTACTACCCACCACCTTCCCCGATCTCGTTGTGATCGGCCGGACGGCGTATGAGTACGCAGCAGCGAGCATGAATTAAAGCATGACGGTGTCGCCCTCGACGTCGTTGAGCCACCCGAATTTGTCCATGTAGGGGTTGGCGGTGTTGGCCGGCGGGTAGTCGTCGACGCAGTCGGCCCACGCGCCCTTGTCGGCCATGTCGCCCTTCACCTCCCACATGCAGCTGTTGCACTTGAACCCGGAGCCGAAGGTCACCATGAGCACCCTGTCCCCTCGCCTCAGCCTCCCCTTGGCCTCCATGTACGAGAGCACGTACCACAGGCTGCTCGCCGACGTGTTCCCCCACCGGTGCAGCGTCATCCGCGCCGGCTCCACGTCGCCGTCGTCCAGCCCCAGGCTCCGCTTCACCGCCTCGATCACCGCCGTGCCCCCCGGGTGGAGGCAGAAGTGCTCCACGCCCGACTTGAAGTTGATCTTCGGTCCCTCGCTTTTCCCGCCGTGCTTGCGCGAGGAGGAGGAGAGCTTCCTCAGCATGAGGCCGGCGGCGAACCGCGCGAGCTCGGTCACCGGGAGGATGCGCGGCGCCAGCGTCCGCAGGTTCACGGTGAAGGCCCTCACGGCGGCCTTTGGGAGCGCCTTGCTCAGGCTGATCCCCACGCGCCCGTCCGCGTCCTCCCGCTGCAGCGCGCACGCGTGCGCGTCGTCGTTGGCGGCGATGTTGGAGCGCACCAGGCAGCGGAGCTCCATCTTGGCCCGCCCGCGCAGCGCCGGGTCGTTGGTGAGCAGCACCGCCGACCCGCCGCACCGGAACAGCATGTTGCCAAGCATCATCGACTTGTCCGTGCCGGGGTACCAGTTGGGCGCGATGGACTCCGTCGACACCACCAGCGCCGTCGCGTTCCGCCGCGTGCGCAGCGCGTTGCGCGCGAGGTCCAGCGACACCAGCCCGGCGCTGCACCCCATGCCGGACAGGTTGTACGCGGCCACGTCCTCCCGCATGCCGTACCGGCGCACGATCCGGGACGCGATCGACGGCGCCGGGGAGAACATGGACACGTTCACCACCAGCACGTCCACGTCCCGGGGCTTGATCAAGCCGCCGCTCTTGCCGAAGAGCTCCGTGATGGCGTCGTCGATGAAGGCGTCCATCTCCTCCACCGCGTCCTGGTGCGTCGGCGCGTCCTCCCGGCTGTCCACGATGTTGCGCGGGGAGTAGGTCTCCTCGCCGATGCCGGAGCCGACGATGACCCGCAGGAGGAAGCGGTACTCCGACAGGCCGAGGCGCGGGTTGCGCTCGATCAGCGCGCCGGCCATCTCCGTCGTCACCTTGCGGTCGTCCGACGGCTTGTAGCACACGTAGTCCAGGAGGTAGCACCGCGACTGCCGGCGCCGGACGGCGGCCGCCCAGGCCAGGTAGGCCACCGCGTGCGCAAACAGAAGCACGGTGAGCAAGAGCAGCAGCTCCATGTTGCTTGATCTCGATCGAGTGATCTTGCTGATGATTTTCCGGCAAACTGGTCAGTAGGTAGGTGCACTGGGTTAGCTAGCTTGCTGTAGGTTTGTGTCGGGAATTGAAGGAGGTTTTTGTAAAGTGCAGTGGCGATGAAGCGTATATATAGGCGGCCGGGCCAGTCCAGTCTCCAGTGTGGAAGCTAAAGGCCTACCGCGCACCTGCATGGAACGTGAAATGTAAACGCCTTAGGCATCTCCGCCTTCAAAAAAAAAAAAAAACGCCTTAGGCATCTCCAACGCCAACCGTCAGACCTCCTGCATCCGTCTGGATAGCGGAAACCATTCAACATGGTTCTATATCGGTTTGTAGCATAGGTCAGGCGTATTTTCTCCTGCAAACCGAAGGCAAACCCGGAAGGTTTTATGAGAGTCCAAACTAATTTCACGCCCGCTTCTGACCGCGCAGCCATCCCCGCGGTCTTTGTATCGGTATGCAGCGTAGTTCAGGTGTGTTTTCTCCCACAAACCGAAGACAAACCTAGGGGTTTTACGGGAGCCCAGACTGATTACACGCCCGCTTCTGACCGTCCAGGCCCACCAAAAACCCCTCCCCCTCTCCCGCGCGCGCTTCCCGCCTGGCGCCAGCTGCCCACATTCATATATACCGCGTAGAGCGCGTCGCTCCACATTGAAGGCGGCTCAGGGATGACGCGACCTCTCACTGCCTCTGGTATTGAAGCGGCGCGTCGGCCGAGCGGCACCACCCGCTGCACGCCTGGATGAAAGACGTCTCCTTGACATATTCAAACGCCTCCATTAAACCCGCATGAAAACCGAGGAACCTATTCCGGTGACACGTCCATTCACGAGTGGGCCGGCATTAAACGCAATGTCGGGCAAGCTTCCCCGGTCCTCCCTCTATTTAAATGAGGCCAGGCACTAGGCAAGAATCACACCACTAAGTCCATCGCTCCCCATCTCCTTCTTCCATCATTTGATGACATCCAACAACCAGGACGAGCAGTTCTCCGGCATAAAAGCCGGCTGGGCAGCCCGCCGAGCCCGCTGGATACGAGCAAAGCAATTAATTGTTCCACCTCCCTCGCCTAGCCCGACGGAGTAAGTTGCCGCCCCAAGTCGGCGTGTGGTTAAGCTACTCGCCGCTCTGGGCCGGCACGACGGCAGGAGCATCGACGCTGCCGTTGACACCGCCACGTTGTACCGTGCCTTTAGTGTCGGCGACCGCGCCATCCGCCGCCGATGCGCACGTAGTCGTGCCATGCTGGCAGAGAAAGAAGAAGGGTGCATGGAGATCGACGAGTCGGCGGCCCACGTGTTTGCGTCCGCCGCCAACATCGATGAAAAGTAGAACATTGGAGGCCGCCTCCGCTTGGGCCCCAGGGAGGCCACCGCCGAGGCGACGCCAACATACACAGCTTGTACCTTGCCCGGCTCTTTTTCAGTGTAGACCATCATGGGTCCCCGTCTGGGCTTCACGGAAGCGGAGGCGCCCCTTCCTCTCCGGCTGAAGCATCAGCCAGTGGTTGCACTTTGATGAGCGGTGGGTAAGCGAGCCACCCTTTGCACTGAAGCATCCTTGGGGGCTCCCGGCAGTCCGGTGAGCGGGTTGCTAGACATGAGGAAGACAAACGGATCCGCCGTGGCTGGTCGTAGACTAGTGTGGTGTATCCTATTGTTGGAGTGGAGCTCCGCGCAACCGTACGTGCATATAGTTTTATCTTTTTGGTTGACACTATGTTCAAATTGTAAACGTTTTCGTCTGGTTTGTATGAAATCTGTTATGTTTATATGAAATTCGGCTGTGTTTGCACGAATTTCGTCCGATTGGTTCGAATTTTTGTTAAAATGTATGCGGCTACGGTTGAATGACGTTCTCAAGCATCGGTGTTCACGGACTGATAACCCTATTTGTGGATGGATACGGAAGAGAAATTGTAGGTTGTCGTTGGAGATGCCTCTATTCCATTGGCAAGTGGAAACGTAGGAAGGAAATGGAAAGGTGGCAAGCGCAATCCATTATTTTTTTTGGGGTGCAAACCATTACTACTTATGGGCTGTTGCTATGAATCCGGACGTGCTGGTCTTCGGAGAGACGTCGGTGTCACCGTCCATGGATTTGCGAAATGCATGGGGTGATCACGCGCTGGCGTTAGATCGGAGATGAAGGGGCAGGACTAAGTCAGTACCAACTAAAAAGCAGCACTTGCGTCTTACCGCCCAAAAAGTAACATGTTTTTGCAAAAAGTTCCTATAAGAGACTCCAGCAGAGCGTGGATCGATAGGCCAAGTCATTATCATCTAAAAACCTCACTGGTGGAAAAAGGGCCTTTGGTCGCGGTTCGCAACTGCCATTAGTCGCGGTTGCGCAACCGCGACCGAACGGGCGCGACTAAAGGCCC
>NC_041380.1:26414156-26428035 GCF_002162155.2 Triticum dicoccoides
TCTTCATTCTGCATGTATAATAGCGGACACAACAATATAGTTAGGACATATATATAGTGCAGGCAATATGAACGAGATGGGGTAGAAATTAATAAATCACTTACAGAACGTAGCAACTGATGATAGATTTATCGAGCTCGCGCAGATTGAAAAGCTGGAACAATTCACTCAGTTCAATTTGTACATAGTAATGTTTGAAGTGATGCTCATGTCTAACTTCCGCATAAATATATTCTTTGGCATTTTTATTTTTTATGTAACCCTTGTACCATTTCAGCAGACCTTTCATTTGTGGAGGTAGATCCTTTTCCTGCGCAGGCTCGACGAGAGGCCCATTCTTGACATATGTAATTACTACCTCCTTCACTGGCGCCTCATCAAGGCCTAACAGTTCACGAAGAGTAATACCTAAGTTGGCCGCTTGTTCTCTGGCACTCGTTACAGTCAATCCCTGTGCTGCCGCAGCTTGTATGATCTCGGGGGCATCCGGACAGAAGGCTTCCACTATAAGCGGGGCAATCGATTGTTTACTTTGTTCCCCGAGCTGGGCAACTTGTTTCCCGCTTTTTTTACTTTCGGCTTCTCCCGCTCTTTGTTCTCCTTGAACATGAGTGCCTGCCTGCGAAGTTCACGTGCATAGTCGTTAGGCAGATTCTTCGCGGCTTGGGACGGTGTGCTCAAAAATGACTTAGCCCACTTCTTTTGCTCATCAGAAAATACTGGCTTGGGCTCGGGCTCTCTTTTCTTCTTGCAGTCCACCTTCCATTTCTCCAAATCAGCAGCCGCGGCCGCGTCGACTTCCTCGGCACTACGTTCCCAAGGCCTTGTGGGGAGAGGCTTCAGTGATGGCTCCGGTACCTTTGTGGTCTTAGGTACATAAGGGTCCGGGTTAATAATCCAGGACTGCTTCTGCTTCTTTGCCGGAGATGGATTGGGGGGCGGCGTCTGATCACCCGCCGGACGAGGACTGGGGGGCGGCGGCTGATCACCCGCCGGACGTTGTGGACTGGGGGGCGGCGTCGGCTGACGTGACGGAGGTGTAGGTGAACCGCCACCACCACCACCACCACCACCACCACCACCGCCACCACCACCACCGTAGGGGGGTGGACTTGTTGTCCTTGGCGCCTCGCCTGGAAACTTGATAAACTTCTTTTGCCATAGAATGAAATTGCGCTTGACATCTCCAAGTCTTTTCTCCCCTTCAGGTGTAGCAATGTCAATCTCCAGGTCCTCAAACCCTTGGACTATGTCCTCCACCGTGACACGAGCATAGCCATCTTGAATGGGGTTGTTGTGGTGGAGTGCTCCAGGTAAACATGGTAAAGCACTGCCGATGGCTACCTTCATGGACATGTTCCCGATAGGATAATACAGATGACATTCTTTCATCTCCTTTATATCGTCCACGGGGTAGCGAGGAGGCTCCGGTGAAGTAATTTCGACCACCAGAGGCTCCGGTGCAGTAATTTGGACCACCAGAGGCTCCGGTGCAGTAATTTCGATCGTCGGTGCATCTGCACCAGCCGGTGGGGCCTCCGTGGAAGCCACGCTGCTTCTCCGCTGCTGGCTTCCGAGATCCGCTGGATGATCTTCATGCTGCACCCGAGCTGCATCTCTTTCGGCTACTAGTACACTCATGGTTTTCTTCATCACATCCATTTCCGATGCCAACCGCGCCACAACATCTGCGTCCCGATCCATCTTTCTCTTACGGCTTCTGTAACCGTACGGGTCATCGTTCTGGGGGAACCCTATTTTCCACGGAATGTGCCCCATGCCTCGTACACGTCCTCCGTGTTCAGGATTCCCGAGGGCTTTTGTCAGCGCGTCGTTCTCTCTGTTGAACTTGATCTTCCCCTGTTGAGCATCCCTCATTGCGTTAATAAGGGCTTGGGTGGGTTTAATTAATTTGCCCCGGTAAACACACTCCCCTGTCTCCGGGTTCAGCGTTCCCCCATGCCCGTACCACCAGCTTTTGGCCCTTGGGTCTCATCCCTCCGTACCTGGACGGATTCCTCGCGCCCTCAGCTTGTTCTCCATCTTCTCCAACCTAGGCACCCAAATGCGATACCCTCCTGGCCCCATAACATGATTGTACTCCTTCTTAGCCGCATTTTCCTTATTTTTTTTCGATATTTGAATGAACTGCTCCGATTTCTTTTGCTTCACAAATTCTGGCCAATCATGTTTCAGTTTCTCATATTTCCTTTGAAATCTGGAGTCTTGTTCTGCTTGACAAAGTCATGGGCTAGATTTTGCTTGAATTTCCGGAATGCGTCGTCCATCTTATGAAGAGCGAACTGTTTGACTAGCCTCCTCCTCTCCTTGTTTTCCTCAATCTTGTTACCCTCCTCATCGAATTTGTTGTATTCCGGAGGTAGAACGAAATGTTCCATAAGCTTCTTGAAGCAATCTTTTTTTGTTCTCTTATCGACAAAAGTGAAACCATCAATTCGTGCCTTCTTTGGCTCATTCCACTCCTGGACGGTGATCGAGACGTTGTCTCTAACAATGGCTCCGCATTGGCTGACAAACTTGGTGGCGTTCTTGCGGGGCTCCAGCGGCCTGCCGGTTGCACTGTCGACAACCTCGATGGTGCATGTTTCTCCTTGTTTCATCGTCTTGGTTGCGCCACGCTTTGACGACGTACTCGATTGTTTCGACGATCCGGCCGAGGGCTAAAATAAGAAAGAGTCTTTTATGTCAGTCCTGATATTTATTCAAATCAGTTAGTTTGTATCACTAGAGGCTCAATGTATATATATACCTCGGCGCCGGAGGTGGTTGCTACTTCCATTTGAAGATCGTCGTTTATCGACGTTTGTTCGGCATCATCTTGCTGACGGCGCCCTTCATCTTCACCGTCAAGGTTCAGATAAGAAGAGATATCATCTTCTTCTTCTCCGGTCGGCACATATAGAATATCGCCGTTTATGATGCCGAACATATGTGCTTCACCGTCCGGATCATAGTTGTCCATAATCGGGTCAGCTCTATCGTCCGCCATTATGTCAGTCCTGAAAACATGTAGTAAAAACAAATTAATTAAGTGAAGAAGGGGGGCGGTGGCGGTGGCGGTGGCGAAAGGGCGGTGGCAAAAGGAGGGGGCGAGGAAGGGGTGGGAGAGGGTGTCGCGGTAGAGCGCGAGACGGGGCGGCAGACGACGGCGTCACGGAGAGGGGAGGCGAGGACAACACATTTATAACCCTCGCCGTCCCCTCTCGATCCCTAAAAAAACACCCACGATAAGCAAACATATTATAATCTTCTGACATGTCTGTCTTGTCCTCCACTCCCACGATGTTTCTTTTCCCTGAAAGAACAATGTGGCGCTTTGGATCATCGCATGATGTACTGATCGTTTTCTTATCTTTCCGTTTCCTCGGTTTGCTACTCATGTCCTTCACATAGAAAACCTGAGCGACATCTTTCGCTAGGACGAATGGTTCGTCAAGGTAACCAAGATTGTTGAAATCCACCATTGTCATTCCGTATTGCTGGTCCACCTTTACCCCACCTCCTGTTAGCTTGAACCATTTGCACCGGAACAAAGGGACCTTAAAGGAGGGTCCATAGTCAAGTTCCCATATCTCCTCTATGTAACCATAATATGTGACCTTTTGCCCATTCTCGGTTGCTGCATCAAAGCGGACACCACTGTTTTGGTTGGTGCTCTTTTTATCTTGGGCGATCGTGTAAAATGTATTCCCATTTATCTCGTACCCTTGGAAAGTCGTTATAGTCGAACATGGTGTCTTGGCCAACATGTACAGCTGATCTACAACATCATTGTCATTCATTAAATGTTTTCTCAACCAACTGCCGAAAGTCTCCATGTGGGCCTTCCTAATCCAGGATTCAGGCTTCCCCGGGTTGTCCGAGCGTAAAATATTCTTGTGTTTCTCAAAGTACGGAGCCACCAAGCTGGAATTGGTCAGTACAGTGTGGTGTGCTTCAGTCAGAGAATGGCCGTCCATACATATCGTTGATTTCCTTCCGATCGTGCCTTTTCCACTTAGTCTCCCCTCGTGCCGCGATCGAGGAAGACCAATCGGCTTAAGGTCAGGAACAAAGTCAACACAAAACTCAATTACCTCCTCATTTCCATAGCCCTTGGCGATGCTTCCTTCTGGCCTAGCACGGTTACGAACATATTTCTTTAATACTCCCATGAACCTCTCGAAGGGGAACATATTGTGTAGAAATACAGGACCGAGAACGAAAATCTCTTCGACTAGGTGAACCAGGAGGTGCGTCATAATATTGAAGAAGGATGGCGGGAACACCAACTCGAAACTGACAAGACATTGGATCACATCGTTCTGTAACCGTGGTAGAACTTCTGGATTGATTACCTTCTGAGAGATTGCATTGAGAAATGCACATAGCTTCACAATGGCTACTCGAACATTTTCCGGCAGGAGCCCCCTCAAAGCAATCGGAAGCAATTGCGTCATAATCATGTGGCAGTCGTGAGACTTCAGGTTTTGGAACTTTTTCTCCGCCATGTTTATTATTCCCTTTATATTGGACGAGAATCCAGACGGGACCTTCATACTGCTCAGGCATTCAAAAAAGATGACCTTCTCTTCTTTGGTCAGAGCGTAGCTGGCACGACCTTGAAACCATTCCGGATGCCGGTCATCAGGGTCTTTCAAACATTGCTGGTCCTGCCGTGCTTCCTTTGTATCATTTGTCTTCCCATACACGCCCAAGAAGCTTAGGAGGTTCACGCAAATATTCTTCGTAACGTGCATCACGTCGATTGCAGAGCGGACATCTAGGACTTTCCAATATTCTAGCTCCCAGAATATAGATTTCTTCTTCCACATGGCTGCGTGCCCGTCAGCTCCCTTCGGAACTGATTGTCCGCCAGGACCCTTTCCAAAGATGACTTTCAAATCCTTGACCATATCAAATACCTCAGCACCAGTGCGTTCCGCAGGCTTCGGCCGGTGATCTGCCTTGCCGTTGTAATGCTTGCCTTTCTTTCTTACTGGATGAATTTTCGGAAGAAATCGACGATGCCCAAGGTACACGTTCTTCTTACAATTTGGCAAATGTACACTTTCAGTCTCATGTAAGCAGTGCGTGCATGCTTTGTATCCCTTATTTGACAGTCCCGAAAGGTTACTAAGAGCAGGCCAATCGTTGATGGTTACGAAAAGCAACGCTCGTAGGTCAAATTCCTCTTGTTTGTGCTCATCCCACACACGGACACCACCCCACAGCTGTAAAAGTTCATCAACTAATGGCCTTAGGTACACATCGATGTCGTTGCCGGGTTGCTTCGGACCTTGGATGAGCACTGGCATCATAATGAACTTCCGCTTCATGCACAACCAAGGAGGAAGGTTGTAGATGCATAGAGTCACGGGCCAGGTGCTATGGCTGGAGCTCTGCTCGCCAAAAGGATTCATGCCATCCGTACTTAGAGCAAATCTTATGTTCCTTGCGTCAGCTGCAAAATCTTTGAACCATCTGTCGATCTTTCTCCATTGCGTTCCATCTGCGGTGTGTCTCAACTCCCCGTCCAACTTACGGTCCTCTTTGTGCCATCGCAACAACTTGGCATGCTCTTTGTTCCTGAACAGACGTTTCAACCGTGGTATTATAGGAGCATACCACATCACCTTGGCGGGAACCCTCTTCCTGGGTTTCTGGCCCTCAACATCGTCACCAGGGTCATCGCCTCTGATCTTATAACGCAATGCAGTGCATACCGGGCATTCATTCAAATTCTCGTATTCACCGCGGTAGAGGATGCAGTCGTTGATGCATGCATGTATCTTCAGAACCTCTAAACCTAGAGGGCAGACAACCTTCTTTGCTTCGTACGTACTGGCGGGCAACTCGTTATCCTTTGGAAACATATTCTTCAACATTTTCAGCAAGTTTTCAAATGCCGAGTCAGCTACACCTGCCTCTGCCTTCCATTTCAGCAAATCCAGTGTGCAGCCCAGCTTTTTCAGACCATCATCGCATCCGGGGTACAGCGCCTTTCTGTGATCCTCTAACATACGATCCAAATTCTCCCTCTCCTTTTCAGTTTCGCAGCGTCTCCGTGCATCAGCAATGGTCCGACCAAGATCATCAACGGGATCATCACGTGCCTCTTCTTCACCTTCCCCTTCACCTTCAGCATCCTCCATGAAAGTATCACCGAAATGAGCAAGATAGCTTTCATCGATGAAATCATCCCCTTCTTCATCTTCTTCCATTATAACCCCTCTTTCTCCATGCTTGGTCCAACAATTATAGCTTGGCATGAAACCGTGCCGAAGCAGATGCATGTGAACATCTCTTGAGGAAGAGTAACCCTTCTGATTCTTACAGATAACACATGGACAGATAACAAAACCCCCCTGCTTGTTCGCATTAGCCACTACGAGGAAATCTTTCAAACCCGTAGTGAACTCGTCGGAGAGTCGGTTACCGTACATCCATTGCCGATTCATCTGCATTATTATAATATAAAATATATAATTAACCATCATGCATTTGTTAAACTAACTAGCTACAAACAATATAAATTAAACAATGAACTGCACACATGCATATTTTATCAATGACACACATGCATGAAAGGTTCAAGTTGCTAACCGCGATCGAGGAGGAAAAAATAAATGAGGAACCTCAAGTGTGGCTCCAACACTTCATATCATGTTTGTTTCACCCTCTTAGGGCATTTCATCAAACACCTTGTGTGCATAAGAGGAACCAAAAGCAAACCTACACCCCCTTGTGAAGCTTGTGAAGAGAAGTGGCACCAAATGGCTAAGTGAGCGTGCTGAACTGGTATATATAGGGGAGGAGCTTTAGTCGCGGTTGGCCTGGCCAACCGCGACTAAAGGCCTTTGCGCACCTTTAGTCGCGGTTGGCCTGGCCAACCGCGACTAAAGCCCCTCACGTGCACCAGCTGGCCACCGAGCGCCCTGGGCCCAGGCCTTTGGTCGCGGTTCGTCTGCCGAACCGCGACTAAAGACTTCATTAGTCGCGGTTCCTACAGTTTCGCGACTAATGGGGCTGGACGGAAGCCTCTTTTTCTACCAGTGCCTGAGCAGCTTTTGGGTTGCAATAAAAAATTCTCATAAGGACCGTGATTATCAGGAACCCGGTTTTCATTTTGTAAGTCGCCGCCGAAATATTTATGATGCAAATTCATTTCCAAAGTCAATAGTACAAGCTAGCAAAAGCTGTGAGATGGCAAGTTGTCAAAATTCATTCATAGAATCAAAAAAAAAAACACTTGAATGCATGCTTGTACAGTTGGTGAGTGCATATTCATGCCAGGCCAGGATACTATTTATAGCTTAAATATAAAGTTGACATAATCATGCCAGACCAAGAGTACTATTTACAGCTCAAATATAAAGTACTCCCTCCGTTTCTTTCTACTCCGCATATAAGATTTGGTCAAAGTCAAACTGTACAAAGTTTGACCAAATTTATATAAAAAATAGGAACATCTACAATACTAAAACTATATAGTATGAACATACGTTTCATGGTGCATCTGATAATATTGATTTCATATTGTGAGTGTTTATATTTTTTAATATAAAGTTAGTCAAACTCTACTCCCTCCTTCCATCTCTATAGGGCCTAATGTGTTTTTTAGGACCGCCTTTGACTATTGACAAGATTAATAGTACATGACATGCACAATGTGAAAATTATATCATTGAAAGCTCCTTTCACATACGAATTTAACGATGTGCTTTGTGTAAGTTGCATGTCATATATTATTGCTTTAGTATTTGGTCAAAGTTAGCCTTGAAAACCGCATTAGAACCTATATAGATGGAAGGAGGAAGTACAAAGCTTGACTTTGACCAAACCTTATATGCAGACTAAAAAGAAACGGAGTGAGTACTAGATGGTGTACCTGGAAGAATTTTAATTGCGCTTAGTTATGTAAATATGTATATTTTACTTGCCAGGTCGAATAAAAGTTGCGAGCCAGCACTGCATGCTTGTGGAGTTGTAGTGTTTCCCAATGATTTTTGGTCTGGATGCTTATGCACCACAAACCTCAGTTTTTTTTTTTGCGAAACCACCAGAAACCTCAGCTGCATATGAATAGCCACTAAAGTCTGCTTATTAAACCATGAATAGCTAATTTAGCGGCCACCTGCTGGCAGGTGGAACACGGGGAAGAAAATGAAAGGTCGCCAGCGCAAACGATTACAATTTATGGACTGTTCTCATGAATTCTGAAGTTTTTGCTATGCAGGCGTGCTGGCCCTGACTAAGTCGTTCTGCTCGCAGCCTTGGAAGGAATTCGTGGCGCTCTTCAGGTGGGCGGCCTCTGTGCCTCTGTGTCTCTTGGAGATGGAAAAAGCATGTTGTCTTAGAGCATCTCCAATAGAAGCTCAAAAAAACGGCGCGCTAAAATAATTTTACAGCGCCATTTTAGTAATTTTAGCGCGCCGTAGCCGATTCAGTCCAGCAGAGGCACAAAAATATAGCGCGTAGAGGACAGCGCGCAGCAGTTCAGCAGACGCACTAAAGAATAAAGCGCCATAAATATATCTACAGCAAACAGGTCCCTAAACATTTACAAATAAGTCCATCTGATCAAAACAAAAACGCAATTATGACCTTGCAAATCATCTTCCGCCGGCCACCACACGCGAGCTAAGCTTGCTGTGAATCGCAAACGCGAGCTAGCTAGCTTTAGCTTCCCTTTTAAATCGTTGAAGCAAGCTAGAGAAGGGCAACGGCGGCTCCAGGCCGGCACGCGCTCCCGGCCAGCGAACTCGAGGCGGCGAGCTGCAGCCGGCGAGTAGAAGGGCAGTGTCGGCTCCGCCCCGTGCTAGGACGAGCAGAGACGAGCACGCAGAGGAGTGGCGGCGGCCGCCGGCGGCGCGCTGCAGGGAAGGGCTGTAGCGGCGAGCTCGAGGCGGGACGAGCAGAGGAAGCGGAGCAGCTGGTCTTTGCGCTTCAAATTGTCCAGCGCGCTGTACGCCGCGCACCAAATATCCCGCGTGCGATGCAGAAATTCCCAGCGCGCTGGATGAATTTTACAGCGTGCTGGCTTTTGCAGCGTCTGTTGGAGATACTCCGCGTGCTAAATTGATGTTTTTTTCAGCGCGGGCTACTTTTAGCGCTTCTGTTGGAGATGCTCTTAAGATGGTGCATGACGAGTTACGCACGAGTTGCTAAGAGTAGAAGAACTTGCGCCATGAATCTATGCATGAGTCGGACGTTGTCTCTCGACGTACAATACCTCGCTGTTGCGTACACCTGCCCGAAAGCCCCCAGCCGGTTATGAGATACCGAATGTAGGCTCTCGATGTACAGCACCACATTGGTGTAGCGCGATACCCTCACCCCAGCTATCGTTTGCTAGCTATAGTGATGTTGTGTACGCGTGCGCGAACCCCCGTTGACCGTTGTCGGTTATGACTTACGAGTCACCTCTTGATATATAGTATCAGATTGGTGTAGCACGACACCCCCACCCCAGCTGCGTGTTGCTAGCTATCGTACCACATTGTTGAGTAGGAGCACGCGAAAGCCCCCATCCAGTTCTGAGCCATCGGATGTTGCCTCTCCATGTACATTACCACGTTGGCGTAGTGCGATAACCCTATGCCATCTATCGTTTGCTAGCTATAGTACCATGCTGTGTACGCATGCGCCAAAGCCCCCAGTTAGCTAGCACGCCGGCCATCTCTGTGGGCAACTTGCGGTCGTCGGACGGCTTGTGGCACACGTAGTCCATGAGGTAGCATCACGACTGCTGGCGCGGACGGCGGCTGCCCAGGCCAGGTGAGTAGAATAGAAAAAACTCTTGAATGCATGGATGCTTGTACAGTTGGTGAGTGCATATTCATGCCAGGCAATGAGTACTATTTACAGCTTAAATATAAAGTTGACAAATTTATTTCAGTATTGTGTCAGATCCGTTCTTTCTGTTCTGAAGTTGGCTAGGGATTTTCCACATGGCAGGTTTCATTGGATGTGTCAAAGATAGAAATGAGTGGATCTGGTGTCATACTACTCATGTTTCGGCACTGTACCGACAGACTTTGAATTTTAAGGTGCATTCATGTTTTTTTTTTCATTTGACAGCGTGTTGATTATATTATTGACATCAAATAGTTGCTCTGCTGGAAAATTACTTCATCTGTGTACTATAGTTGATGGTGTAATCGAGGTTTTAGCTATTTGTATATCTGATAGTCACCTGTTATGAAAGCTTTATAACTTGCTCAATATGTGTCATTTGTGGTTCTACACATTATTTGTCAGGTAACAATATCTTCCATTTATTAACATAAAGTTAGCTCATTGTTATGTATTTGACTTCATTTGGCTACACAAGTTAGATCCTTGTCGCTTTGGGCTGATTTGTTATTTGGTTTAGCCTCGATTTTTTGTTTCATCTTGTTTTCAGTGTTTTTTCGTTTAAACTTATGTTTATTTTTCCTTTTTGATTTATTGTTCCAGTTTAAATTAGTCTTTCCCATTCCCCCCTCTCATTTTCTCTTTTCTGCTTCTTTATTCTTCCATTTTTTTTGTTTCACTTTTTGAAAAAAAAATCTATTTTTATGAAGTGGAAAAAAAGAGGGCAAGTGAGTTGTTCGGTTATATAGGTTTTTCTTTAGCAATCATCAGTTATGGGCTCTGGCTGGTCGGCGTCCAAGGCTAATGACGACGATGCCGACCGCTCTAGCACGGGGTTCTTCATGCTCACCTCCAACGAAGAGGAGTAGAGTAGGTTTTTATTAGCTTTTTACGGATCTTTTTGGGGTGTAAAAACTAATCTAAATATCAATGAAATATCTGTGCTCGCGGTCTTTTGGAGACATGATTGGATGGTTGGTGCCCATCTTGATGTCTGCAAACACGTCTGGACATCTAGCGATTTTCAGGGATGTTTTGATCCTTGGCACCCCGGTTTGCTGATGCGGGCATCCAGCGGTTGTTCGTGGTGGAAAACATACATTTGCCGCCATGCGAGCTGAAACAATGGTGTTGATAATCAAAGTCAGAGGGAATCAATCATGCCCACGAGCGTCATGTTTGAAGAACGACAATGAGGAGGACGGAGACCAGGGGTACAAGTGAGACTACTATGTGAGCAATTAAACGGGTCAAGCGGGGGGTGAGAGGTTGGCGGGGGCGGGGGTGCCGTCGGAGCAATTAATCAGATCAAATTGGGGGGACAAACTAATGGGTATGAGGGAGAACGAAGGAAGACGATATGAAGAAGTTGATGTATCATTGGTACTCCTACTTGTCTCTCTACCTTCGCATTCAGCTAGCCATAGCCATAGCTACCTTGTTTAGAAGAGAACCGCCCGTTCCGGGCTGATCGGTGAGAGGTTAGTTTTGGCACGCATGTCACATCAGCTTGAGGATACGCTATGGTTTATTTTTTATTTTATTTTTTTGCAGGGGATACGCTATGGTTTATTATTCACTTAATTAACAAGTCACATGGCTTACACACATACATATGTTATATACACTAGCTAAATTAATTACCGTGCTTTATGGTGCGAATGAAGGAAAAAAGATAAGTCCTGCTAAAACAGATCTGGCAGCTGCCGAGTGAAGGAAGATCGGGCGCTTTGTGCGCAGTGGACCTGAGTGCTTGAAGAGCGTGCTGCAGAGGAGCTAGCGCACAAACACGTAAGGTGATGGCGATGTTGCAGACCAAGCTCGTGCACGAGCCGTCGGTGTTCATATCTAGAGTCCTATGGAACCTTCTAATGGCAATCAAGTTCTCCTCGGTGCAGCTGTTGTAGCTGTATCACATGAGGTGAAGAGAAAAGTCCTCCGGCTTGTGATGCTGATGGGCAGGACACAGGGATCAGGTCTGTGATGCTTATCTTGGCAGATACTTTTTCCCCATGTTTTCTTATTTTACTTTAACCCATCCCTGCCGGGAAAATATAGCTCGTTTCCGCCCACACGTACCTCTCCATCTCCTTCACGCCATCGCCGCCTATCCTCCGTCAATTAATTCGGATCGGAGGGGTACAATGTTATTTTTATATTGTATACACGTTTTTTAAACAGTTTTGCTAAAGCACACAATATTCCATTTTTATGAACACTTACTAAAAACTACGCGAACACAATATTCCATTTTTATGAACGTTTTAAACGTGTGAAAAAAATAAATGACATGACCATTATTTTTTGAATCAAAAAAATTTAAAACTAACATAATGTTTTAACTATATATTTTTAAAATATTTTGGAATTATAAACATGAAATGAAAAGGAAAAAACATGCAGAACAAACTAGCTTACGAAGGAACAAAAGGAGCGCACTACTAGGCCAGCTTAATAGGGCGTCACTTGCGGCGAGGTATGCTCCCTCTCTCGTAAAGCGAGGTATACCACGCCCGCAAACAAGTGTTTAGGTCTAGGATAGGCCTAGCACCCGGACGAGTTGCGCGGCTACATTGTCCCGCCCATTTTTCAGCTTTCCTTTCATGAATCAGTTTTCTTCTCTCTTCTGTGTTTCTTTTTGTTGCTTTTCTTTCTTACTTTGTTTTTCTATTTCCTCCTTTTTTTTCTTTCTGTTTTATCTTCCTTTTTAATTTTTATTTCTCTTAAAGTCGTGAACATTATTCAAATTAGTGAATAGTTTTAGAATTCATGCACATTTCTTGAATTTAAGAGCATTTTTTATATTCCTGAATATTTTTTGAATTCATAACTATTTTCTAAAATCAAGAACATTGTCTAAGTCATGAATATTTTTCAAAGGGACAAATGCAATTTTGCCCCTAGTTGAAGCCTACCCACGGGGTTTACCCTTACTTTTCGACCCTGCTCAGTTTTGCCCTTAGATTTGCCACCGAGGTCGCCCGAATGCCATTTGACTGTTTGACAACACTTTAAAAATTCATAACAAATTCATATGAACTTAGAAAAATGCAAATAAGATATCAAAATGTTCATAAAACCATTACATTTATGTGCATGTCATTTGCATTAAGGACAAAAGTACCGTTTAAACTACCTAAGGTTATTAATTTTGCTAACATTATTAAAAATAAAAAGGTATAAAGAATATTGTTTTCATGAATAAAAATTACATGGAAATGTAGGTGATGTTTTCTGAACATCCTGATATCTTATTTCTATTTTTCTGAGTTCATATGAACTTGATATGAAGTTCCAAATGACTAGATTAACATTATAGTTGTGCAGAGTTGGATGCGAGAGAAGAAGAGAGACTAAGGAAGAGGGTTGTAGATTAATGATCGCTACAACACAGACTCCAAGAAACATTGTGAGGGTGTACAATGGACCATGCATTAATAAAACAGTACTCCGTTCGTTTTTATTTTAGATATTTAATAGAACCGGCCTGGCAGCTGCCGAGTGAAGATCGATCGTTAGTTTTGTGCGCGGTGGACGTGAGTGAGTGCCTGAGGAGCCTGCCGTTGAGGAGCTAGCTAGCGAGCAAACAGGTACGTTAGCCGGTATGTACGACATTTCCAAAACGAGAGCCATCGGCGGTCATATGTAGATTGATTGATTGATTGAAAGCTCTCCGCGGTCTTGCCAGTTCTTTCGAATCTTCTCCGCGGTGCAGCTTGTGTACCTGTATCGGATGAGGTATAAAGAAAAGTCTTCCGCTTGTGCCGTGATGGGCAGGACACGGGATCTGGTCTGCGATGGACTGCTTTCCATCGTCGACTCTGGCTGAGTGGCTGCGGGAGCATCTCCTTTCCTCCAAACAAATATTTAATATTTTACTCTCTTCGTTCAATAATATAAGATTTTTTTTGACTCTGGCGTAGAGTGCAAATCTTTTTACAAATTAAAGTAAGCATGCTGTTCTAAATCAAAATAAAGTCAAGCTTTCACACCTAAAAATAAATAGCGGGAAATGACCCCT
>NC_041380.1:26428298-26430480 GCF_002162155.2 Triticum dicoccoides
CCTAGTGGGAAAAAATGGCTCCTTTCCGCCTATACCTCTCCATCTCCTTCACGCCATCACCACCTCTCCTCCGTGCGCTGCCGCTGGACTGCTATCGTGACTCCACCCGCCATTTTCGCCGCCCTCAACCACCTCGTGCACCGCAATCCCCGCCTTCGGCCATCCCCATGAACTCACACGCCGCCGCTGCCCCGACTCTAGCAGCCGTGGCAACATAGCTTGACGCGATCGCTAGACCAGGCATACACCAATCTTCCGCGGAGGGATGTGCTGGCCTTGTTTTTTTAGGGTATCATCTTATGTTTTCTGTTGTTGCAGCCACATCAAATAGTCACACGCCACGACTAATAACTGTGCAAATGACACTAGAGAGAGGCCCAGGATGGGCCTGGCTGGATGCCCTAAACAAGGGCAAGAACTATATCTCTCATATTGTGAGATCGACTACTGTTTTGCAATAGGTGATCCCTAGGATTGGTCGCCATAATGTGCATTCATGTAGCTTTTGGGAGCGACTTCATCAAGGTTTTATGGACCAGTTCATATGGGTTATAGATGCGTCCTGCTTGCTTTTTTTCCTTTTTCTATATTTTTCTTTATCGGTTTTATTGTTTTTGTTCGTTTATTTATTTATTTTTTCTATAAATTCAAGTGTACTTTTTTAAAAATACATGGTGGACATTTTATATATATACCTTAAACATTTTTTAAATCCACCTAGAACCATTGTCAAATGCACAATGGAAACTTTTTAGATACAAGGTGAACATTTTGTTAACACACATTGAATGTTTTTCATATATGATATGGACCTTTTTTAAAAAATAGTGCAAACAGTTCCTTAAAATGTCATGATCATTTTTTTGAATGGTATGAGACATATTTTCAATTAGCTGGACATTTATTTTATAAGTCATGAGCATTTCTTGGAATGGTAGAAAAGTTTTAAAATCATATGCACTTTTTTTACATTTCATAACTACCTTTTTAAACTTCCACATACATATTCTGAAACACATGAATATTTTAAAATGTGATGAATTTTTTGAATGATATGAACACTTATAAAAAAATCACATGAATTCAATTTCCCATTTTTACAAACATAATTTATGTAGTACAGACATTTTTTCAAAAGTTGCGTGAGGTTTCAACCTCGGCTCCGAGCTCCGTCTCCGAGGAGATTGCAGAGGTAAACCAGAAACTCAAAAGGTCCCAGGAGGACCCCAACCTAATGAACCAAAGGTTCGAGCAGTTTCAAGGTAAGCAACTCGGACTTGCGTTCAATAAGTGTTATATTGAACACAAATTTTGTGATGTTTTTGTGTTAAGTGGAGAACTGATGCTGAACTGTTTGGATGATAACAAAGTTGTCCGAGCTTGAGGCACTCAAGGCCGAGCTCAAGAAAGCTCGACAGGAGGTAGAGCAGCATATGGCTGCGGACGCGAAGGCGGAGAAAGCCCGAGCTGCCGAGAAGGTGGCTGGCGAAAAGGACCGGGCACGGGAAAAAATGTCCCCTTTCTGCCCATACCTTTCCATGTCCTTCGCTCAATCACCAAATATGCCCTAGAGGCAATAATATGTGACGCCCGGGTAATTAAGCTACAGTGATCCTCTGCTAATGATGCCATGTTACCTCGTTTATAGTTGCTAATCTCAAGTTAGTTCGAAACTGGAATAAAGGCAAACAATAAAAGTTTTCTAATATAAAAACTAAATGTTCGAGTGGAGCCAAATAATTCATAGGTAATTATAGTGGAGAAACCACACTTTTATAAAATTGTTTAAAGGCTCTAAGGTAATTAAAACGCAGCTATGACAATTAATTAAATGCCCTTTAAAACTAATAATAATGCAAACTATTTTAATTAGGTGTCAAACTTATTGGGGTAGTAGAATAGATTATAACATTAATTTAGGAGTTGTATTTATATTTTCTAAAACAACAATTAAGAGAATAAAGTAGAAAAGAATAATAAAGAAAAGAAAGAAATAATAAGACAAAACAGTAAACAAAAAAAAAGATTGAAAGAGCCCCCCCCCCCCGGGCCAAACGGCCCAGCTGGCCTCCGCCGCCCGAACGGGCCGGCCCAACCGGCCACCCCCCACTCCCCATAACCCCCCACTCCACCCGTCAAACCCTAGCCCACTCCCCACTTCCTCCACGACGCTCCCCCCCTC
>NC_041380.1:26430813-26438525 GCF_002162155.2 Triticum dicoccoides
CATCGCCAGACTCCCCCGCCGGCCTGCATCCTCTACGCCGCCTCGTCTTCGTCATCCACCCCACCCCCGCTGCCCTTGCCCTACCGGCCCAGTGAGCTCACGCCTCGCCCTCCTCTCTATCCTCCTCACCGCGCCACCGTAGCCCTCTCGCGACCGCGCCTTGTGCTCATCAAGGTGCCGCGCTCGTCGTGCCCCGCGTCCTCGCCCCTTTCACCGCGCCGGCTCCCTCTCCCCTCGGTCCCCGACGAGAACCACCACGCCGGCTCGCCCGTCGCCCCGCCGTGCATAGCGCCCTCCACCGCGGCCCCTTTGCTCCCGCGCTGAGCTTCGACAACTCCCGAGCAGCGCTGCTAGCCGCGCACCACAACGCTGCTGCTGCTGCTGCCGGCCAACGCCGTCGACTGCGGCCCCACATTAGCCTGCTCGACGCCGTCGCCCGGTTCGGTCCCTGCCTCCGGACGTGCTCCCCCTTCCTTCGCGCGTGTGCCCGCGCCCCACCTCGCCGCACCGCCGTGACGCCCTCCCGCCCGAGCGCGCACGCCCCCGTCCACCCGCTGCTGCCCCTTGCCCCTCGCTCCTCACTGCGGCCGCCTCTCCACCGGCCACGGCCAGTGCGCCCTGGTCCGGCCATGGCCTCCCCATGGCCACCGGCCCCCCTGCTCCGGCGCCCTGCTGGGAACGCCCGCTCGGGCCGCGTCCTGCACCCGCGCCCGCTAAGCGGTGCCCGGTAGGCCTTCCCTGGGTCACAGACATGTGGGGCCCAGCCCACAGAATGTTTTAATAAAAAAGAATTAAAAAATAAAAATAAAAATAAAAATAATTAAATAAACAATAATAATTAAATTAATTAATTAATTAAGGAATTAATTAAGTTAATTAATTATAATTAAATTAACCTAATCACTAATTAACCTAATTAACTGTTAGTTAATTAAATCAGAGTATGACGAACGGGACCCACCTGTCAGGTTGACCAAGTCAACTGCTGACGTCATGCTGACATCATGATGACGTCAGCAGACACTATTCTGGATAATGTTGATTAAATTAATTAAATAAATCCTAAAAATGATTTAAATCTTTTAAAATTAATATAAGGTAAACCGTAGCTCGAATCAAAAAACTTTGTACATGAAAGTTGCTCAGAACGACGAGACGAATCCGGATGCGCAGCCCGTTCGTCCGCTACACATCCCTAGCATAGCAAACACGCAACTTTCCCCCTCCGGTTCATCTGTCCGAAAACGCGAAACACTGGGAATACTTTCCCGGATGTTTCCCTCCTTCACCGGTATCACCTATCCCTGCGTTAGATCACCTCTAGCACCACGTTTGTCATGTTATGATTTGATTGCTCTGTTATTTATTGTGTTCCCCCTCCGTTACTTCTTTCCGGTAGACTACGAGACCGACGCCGCTGATGCCCCGGTCGACTACGGTGTTGACGACCCCTCATTCTTGTCTGAGCAACCAGGCAAGCCCCCCTTTTGATCACCAGATATCGCCTACTCTTCTCTATACTGCTTGCATTAGAGTAGTGTAGTATGTTACTGCTTTCCGTTAATCCTATTCTGATGCATAGCCTGTCCTTGCTACTACTGTTGTTACCATTACCTGCCATCCTACTGCTTAGTATAGGATGCTAGTGTTCCATCAGTGGCCCTACACTCTTGTCTGTCTGCCATGCTATACTACTGGGCCGTGATCACTTCGGGAGGTGATCAGGGGCATTTACAATATACTTTACGCAGTTACATTACCTATGATAATGTTCGGAGATGGGGGCTGAAGGGGCAGGAGGCTCCATCCCGGTAGAGGTGGGCCTGGGTTCCCGACGGCCCCGACTGTTACTTTGTGGCGGAGCGACAGGGCAGGTTGAGACCACATAGGAGAGAGGTGGGCCTGGCCCTGGTCGGCGTTCGCAGATACTTAACATGCTTAACGAGATCTGGGTATTTGATCTGAGTCTGGCCATTTGGTCTATACGCACTAACCATCTACGCGGGAGTAGTTATGGGTATCCCGGCGTCTTGGTATCAGCCGAAGCCTTCGTGACGTCAGCGACTGAGTGGCGCGCGCAGCATTGGATCGTAAGCTCGCACTTGTATTAAGGGGGCTAGATCTGCTTCCGGCCGCGTTCGCAACGTGCAGGTGTGCTATGGGCGATGGGCCCAGACCCCTGTGCGCTTAGGTTTAGACCGGCGTGCTGACCTCTCTGTTGTGCCTAGGTGGGGCTGCGACGTGTTGATCTTCCACAGCCGGGCCTGACCCAGGAAAGTGTGTCCGGCCAAATGGGATCAAGCGTGTTGGGGAATGTGGTGCACCCCTGCAGGGAAGTTAATCTATTCGAATAGTCGTGATCTTCGGTAACAGGACGACTTGGAGTTGTACCTTGACCTTATGACAACTAGAACTGGATACTTAACAAAACACGCCCTTCCAAGTGCCAGATACAAACGGTGGTCACTCTCTCACAGGGCAACGAGGGGAGGATCATCGGTTAGGGTTATGCTATGCGATGCTACTTGGAGGACTTCAGTCTACTCTCTTCTACATGCTGCAAGATGGAGGTGGCCAGAAGCGTAGTCTTCGACAGGATTAGCTATCCCCCTCTTATTCTGGCTTTCTGCAGTTCAGTCCATCGATATGGCCCTTTACACATTTATCCATGCATATGTAGTGTAGCTCCTTGCTTGCGAGTACTTTGAATGAGTACTCACGGTTGCTTTCTTCCTCTTTTTCCCCTATCCCTTCTACCCGGTTGTCGCAACCAGATGTTGGAGCCCAGGATCCAGACGCCATCGTCGACGACGACCCCTACTACATCGGAGGTGCCTACTACTACGTGCTGCCCGCTGACGACGACCAGGGGTAGTTTTGGAGGATCCCAGGAAGGAGGCCTGCGCCTCTTTCAATCTGTATCCCAGTTTGTGCTAGCCTTCTTAAGGCAAACTTGTTTAACTTATGTCTGTACTCAGATATTGTTGCTTCTGCTGACTCGTCTATGATCGAGCTCTTGTATTCGAGCCCTCGAGGCCCCTGGCTTGTAATATGATGCTTGTATGACTTTTTTTATTTGTAGAGTTGTGTTGTGATATCTTCCCGTGGGTCCCTGATCTTGATCGTACACGTTTGTGTGTATGATTAGTGTACGGTCAAATCGGGGGCGTCACAAGTTGGTATCAGAGCCGACTGCCTGTAGGAATCCCCCTTCCACACTCCTTGGCCGAAGTTGAGTCTCGACATTGCAAAACTTTTACTAACATGGTTGTGTGCCTTACGGGCCCACGTCGCCATCTGGGTGGTATTAGGATCTTTTACTCCTCGATCCTTACTCTGGGACTCTGAGCTCTCTTCTATTCGGGTTAAATGAATTTTGCTAAATCTAACATTAGGATCTCGTTATCACTTTCACCGGGAGAGCCCCTTATTACTGATGATCGTCTGCTGTACGTGAAGACCCTGAAGATACTCTCCGCTGTTAACCCGAGAACTTGTGTTCATCGCGTTTGCAATTCCCCTTCCACCGTCAACCCTTATGGATAAATACTTGCAGTTGTTATGCTTACATACATCCGTAGTTGGTCTTGTTATTACAAGATACCCCGAAATACTCGTCATATTTTCGAGAATCCTTTGAGCTTACTGCCTTGATGTTCTTTGTCACCTGAATACCCCTACGGATAATTCTCGCACTTATCGAGTATCCGCTCATTCCCAGTTGTTCAGGTGTTTCGCCAAAGACTTCAAAATATCATTCGATCTTCCGAAAATCCCGAGCAGCCTATTGCTCTTGAAATTCTCGCTTGCTTGCATTATGGTTAATCCCATAAGTTTTGTAATCTTATTGGCCTCCCTTGTCTTTATCATTTTAAGTCTGTTGATTCAATATGTTGAGGATGCTCGCATTCCTCAGTCGAATCCTAGGATTCATCCTTCCGGCTCAGACGTCATTTGGATATGAGCTGGTTCTTGACCAATCAATGCCTTGATCGTTTGTGCTTCCAAGTCTGTTGAACTTATTCATTTTCGATCAGAACGCTTGCTTATGATCCCTTGATTTGGAAATCAAAAAAAATCTTTGCATTAAGCTTTGAATTAGTAAGTTGTTTCTATAATCTGATGCCTTGGCATTCCTTCTTCCTCTGATTGAGTTCCGATACTCACATCAGCCTCGTTGTTGATCACCATACCCATTGCCGGGTTATTATCCAATAGTGTCCTTGACGACCTAAATTCTTGTGATTCTTTACCGGATACATAATGCCTTTGGTAAATTGTATCCTCTACTTTTGACAACCTTACTCTACTTTTGAGTTTGTGTTATTTACTCCCGAAGTTCATGGTATATGTTCTAAGAAGCCCCGATGGGTTGAACCTATGCCTTCCTTAATATGTGTGGACTCGAAAGTTTTCATGAGTCATACTCTTTTGGTATTTTACCAGATTAAATTTCAACACGATCACTTCATTGAACGCGAGAAGTAAATGAAAGGTTATGCATTGGAGAAGTGGGAGTCGACCTTAAACTTTGTGTTCATGCCCATGGACACGATGTAGATCTTATCATTAAAGCTTCTCTTAAATTAATTATTCCTTTGGTATAAGTTCATCTTATATCTAGGATCTGGCCTTTTGCAATCGTGGTTCCCACCATGTTTCTCCTTGATTCCATTTCTCGTGCAAGTTTGAACACTTGTCTTATGCAGAGCAATACCCTAGTCCAACCTTTACTTTGATCTACCGTCGAGTATTACCCCCTAGTATCTCGAGATTATCACAGAACCACATAACTTCTTATGAGTTCTTCGTCAAGTAGTACATTCTCATCGATTCCAATTTTTCATGGTTTTTGAGTGGACAGTCACTCGAGTACCCCGATAACTGAATCGAGTCCGCACTACGGTTCAACAACTCTTAGTAATCTGCCTTACTTACGAGTTTGTACCTGATCACATCATTCCTAGCCTATTTGGCTATATCATTATCATGATGATTTTAATTGTGCTACCTGGTTCCTTATTCCCGGAGCACAACTTTCAACGATGAGCTAAGCTTGCGTCGATTTCCATCGTCATATCATTTCTCCTTGAACAACAAACTTGATTTCGAGTTTGTGTCCTAACCGTGGTTCCAATAACCTTTCGCTTCATCATTTGTTTGCCTTGATGTCATCGTCGATCGATTACATCTTCGTGAAATCTCTTGACAAATGTGTCGTGATCATCATCAATATTCTGAGCTTTTCCATGATATCAATTGAATTCATGATGAGAAATACCATCCTTGCCTCGATGATTTGTGATATCATCGACCACTTTATTGTCTTCCCTCCAACACAAACTTGCTCGTGTTTTGTGTTATACCTTGAGATCCTTGCTATCCAGCCTTTGTTCTTCTTTACCTTGGGGTATTACCATCTTTTATGTCAGGATTGTCATGAAAATTTCACCACCTCTGGAGAATTCTTGATACAAGTGATACTTATCACGATCACCAATCTAATACTGATCATGCTACCTAAGCCCATATTTCGGGTGCACCTTTCAACCAATGTTTAAATTGTGTATGTTTCCCTCGAGCATACATCATTATGTTATTTGACTTGACAAATGTTATCTCATTGTTCACATGGTTGTGGAAATTCATATTTTTGGAAATCTTGATGGATTGTCCCTGAGCCCATCAGCCACCTCATCCTCTCCTTGGTTTAAATGAACTCTTGTGTCGGAACTCGCTCCCATATTTCATTTCCCGAGAATCTTACATTGTCATCTTGTCTATTTGTGTTGCACCTTTTCTTCTCACGCGTCCTGAGTCTGAGGTATCCTAACATTAACGAGATCTGAATCTCGGTCAGATATGATGGTTGGAACCTTTTCCAAGAGTCATAACACTGGACTTTATATGACCCGGTAAGGTGATATCGTGCCTAGCACACCTGGCCGGAGGACCTATTGTTACCATTTCATTTTTCGCAAGGCTATCCATTCTTCCATGAGGAAATTGTAAGACTTATTCTACAAGTTATTCCTGGTGGATCCTTCGTGTTTCCAAAGTCTGATCTTCACCTGATGACCATGTCAATGCTATCTCGAAGCATGTCAATGGTACTCCGATTTTCAACAGGAACATTTGAAGCACGATGCTAAATTTTATTTATCATTTATCCTAACACCGTTGTATGGGTAATTTCATGAGATTCCTCCCCCCTTACCTAAAAGGTTTTCTACTTTATATCCTGTCTTGCATATCATCCTCTGCTTGACTTTGGGGAGGATATACCCCTGATATATGTGTTTAAACACATTTTCCTTTCCATTGTTCTGATTAATTTGACAATCATATTATCCTTTCCATTGTTTGGTTTAACCTTTCTTGAGGTTTAGACGATCTAAGCAGTAATATTTTCCTGCTTACGAAAACACCTCGGTGTACCACCTTATCAGTCAGACCCTGTTACTATTGTTGATGACACTTCGGTAACCACCGATGGACGGGAACCTTGCCTATTGGTCCGCCTCGTTCAACGAGCAGGAAAATGGTTCTCTTCGTCCCTCGCCCTTGGTATCGATGTTGTTGCCGACATAACTAACAGGCTACCCTCTGGCATGCCTTGCTATTGTGACCGTGCAAGATGTCAGCCCCCTTCCTACCTTTAACCCACATGGTGGGCCCATAACCCACAGTTCCACAGGATCGAAACTTGACTCTCCCGCACCCCCCTGTTCCCAAGGTTCTTCCTCGCGTGTGGCCTCATATGTAATTCACAAGCCACCTTCCGAGAGATCATCAAATTTGTTACCGGACGCAATACTTAGTCCCGATTGCTTTGAGCCCCTTTCAAGCCCTGTTCAGGCATCGAACGGTTGCCTGCTCGCTCGTAACTTCCCATGAAACCTCATTACTTTCTCTCAATATTTACTTAAGTTTCAATTCGAGAGTTACCTTCCTCCACCTTCCCCGATGTTATCGACCAGATAGTCAACCTTGTAGAGGTTCGTTCTCCCAGAATAACCCCTTATTCTTTCGTAAGTACAATGGAACCCCCAAAGAAAGGGATGACGACTTGATCATGATGACCTGGAGCAGACAAATAAAGACTTCAACGTAATGGATCGACCTCTTCGAGAAGAGCAACCAAGACCGAGAAGTCTCGATAGAATTTCGTAGCCACATCTTTCCCTTGTTCCCCTCTTAAATCTCGGGACGAGATTTCTTGTAGTGGAGGAGAATTGTGACGCCCGGGTAATTAAGCTATAGTGATCCTCTGCTAATGATGCCACGTCACCTCGTTTATAGTTGCTAATCTCAAGTTAGTTCGAAACCAGTTCAAATTTCAAATTTAAAATAAAGGCAAACAATAAAAGTTTTCTAATATCAAAACTAAATGTTCGAGTGGAGCCAAATAATTCATAGGTAATTATAGTGGAGAAACCACACTTTTATAAAATTGTTTAAAGGCTCTAAGGTAATTAAAACGCAGCTATGACAATTAATTAAATGCCCTTTAAAACTAATAATAATGCAAACTATTTTAATTAGGTGTCAAACTTATTGGGGTAGTAGAATAGATTATAACATTAATTTAGGAGTTGTATTTATATTTTCTAAAACAACAATTAAGAGAATAAAGTAGAAAAGAAAAATAAAGAAATGAAAGAAATAATAAGACAAAACAGTAAACAAAAAAAAGATTGAAAGAGCCCCCC
>NC_041380.1:26438898-26465916 GCF_002162155.2 Triticum dicoccoides
CCGCCTAGACCTCGCCGGAGGCCACGTCGCCAGACTCCCCCGCCAGCCTGCATCCTCTACGCCGCCTCGTCCTCGTCATCCACCCCACCCCCGCTGCCCTTGCCCTACCGGCCCAGTGAGCTCACGCCTCGCCCTCCTCTCTATCCTCCTCACCGCGCCACCGTAGCCCTCTCGCGACCGCGCCTTGTGCTCATCAAGGTGCCGCGCTCGTCGTGCCCCGCGTCGTCGCCCCTTTCACCGCGCCGGCTCCCTCTCCCCTCGGTCCCCGATGAGAACCACCACGCCGGCTCGCCCGTCGCCCCGCCGTGCATAGCGCCCTCCACCGCGGCCCCTTTGCTCCCGCACTGAGCTCCGACAACTCCCGAGCAGCGCGGCTAGCCGCGCACCGCAACGCTGCTGCTGCTGCTCGTCGGCCAATGCCGTCGACTGCGGCCCCACATTAGCCTGCTCGACGCAGTCGCCCAGTTCGGTCCCCGCCTCAGGCCGTGCTCCCCCTTCCTTCGCGCGTGTGCCCGCGCCCCACCTCGCCGCACCGCCGCGACGCCCTCCCGCCCGAGCGCGCACGCCCCCGTCCACCCGCTGCTGCCCCTTGCCCCTCGCTCCTCACTGCGGCCGCCTCTCCACCGGCCAAGGCCAGTGCGCCCTGGTCCGGCCGTGGCCTCCCCATGGCCCGCGCCCGCTAAGCGGTGCCCGGTAGGCCTTCCCTGGGTCACAGACATGTGGGGCCTAGCCCCCAGAATGTTTTAATAAAAAAAGAATTAAAAAGATAAAAAAATAATAAAAATAATTAAATAAACAATAATAATTAAATTAATTAATTAATTAAGGAATTAATTAAGTTAATTAATTATAATTAAATTAACCTAATCACTAATTAACCTAATTAACTGTTAGTTAATTAAATCAGAGTATGACGAACCGGACCCACTTGTCAGGTTGACCAAGTCAACTGCTGGCGTCATGCTGACATCATGATGACGTCAGCAGACACTATTCTGGATAATGTTGATTAAATTAATTAAATAAATCTTAAAAATGATTTAAATCTTTTAAAATTAATATAAGGTAAACCGTAGCTCGGATCGAAAAACTTTGTACATGAAAGTTGCTCAGAACAACGAGACGAATCCGGATACGCAGCCCGTTCGTCCGCTACACATCCCTAGCATAGCAAACACGCAACTTTCCCCCTCCGGTTCATCTGTCCGAAAACGCGAAACACTGGGAATACTTTCCCCGATGTTTCCCTCCTTCGCCGGTATCACCTATCCCTGCGTTAGATCACCTCTAGCACCACGTTTGTCATGTTATGATTTGATTGCTCTGTTATTTATTGTGTTCCCCCTCCGTTACTTCTTTCCGGTAGACTACGAGACCGACGTCGCTGATGCCCCGGTCGACTACGGTGTTGACGACCCCTCATTCTTGTCTGAGCAACCAGGCAAGCCCCCCCCCTTTGATCACCAGATATCGCCTACTCTTCTCTATACTGCTTGCATTAGAGTAGTGTAGCATGTTACTGCTTTCCGTTAATCCTATTCTGATGCATAGCCTGTCCTTGCTACTACTGTTGTTACCATTACCTGCTATCCTACTGCTTAGTATAGGATGCTAGTGAGGTGATCACGGGCATTTACAATATATTTTACGCAGTTACATTACCTGTGATACTATTTGGAGATGGGGGCTGAAGGGGCAGGAGGCTCCATCCCGGTAGAGGTGGGCCTGGGTTCCCGACGGTCCCCGACTGTTACTTTGTGGCAGAGCGACAGGGCAGGTTGAGACCACCTAGGAGAGAGGTGGGCCTGGCCCTGGTCGGCGTTCGCAGATACTTAACACGCTTAACAAGATCTGGGTATTTGATCTGAGTCTGGCCATTTGGTCTATACGCACTAACCATCTACGCGGGAGTAGTTATGGGTATCCCGGCGTCGTGGTATCAGCCGAAGCCTTCATGACGTTAGCGACTGAGTGGCGCGCGCCGCATTGGATCGTAAGCTCGCGCTTGTATTAAGGGGGCTAGATCTGCTTCCGGCCGCGTTCGCAACATGCAGGTGTGCTATGGGAGATGGGCCCAGACCCTGTGCGCTTAGCTTTAGACCGGCGTGCTGACCTCTCTATTGTGCCTAGGTGGGGCTGCGACGTGTTGATCTTCCACAGCCGGGCCTGACCCAGGAAAGTGTGTCCGGCCAAATGGGATGAAGCGTGTTGGGGAATGTGGTGCACCCCTGCAGGGAAGTTAATCTATTCGAATAGTCGTGATCTTCGGTAACAGGACGACTTGGAGTTGTACCTTGACCTTATGACAACTAGAACTGGATACTTAATAAAACACACCCTTCCAAGTGCCAGATACAACCGGTGGTCGCTCTCTCACAGGGCGACGAGGGGAGGATCATCGGTTAGGGTTATGCTATGCAATGCTACTTGGAGGACTTCAGTCTACTCTCTTCTACATGCTGCAAGATGGAGGTGGCCAGAAGCGTAGTCTTCGACAGGATTAGCTATCCCCCTCTTATTCTGGCTTTCTGCAGTTCAGTCCATCGATATGGCCCTTTACACATTTATCCATGCATATGGAGTGTAGCTCCTTGCTTGCGAGTACTTTGGATGAGTACTGACGGTTGCTTTCTTCCTCTTTTCCCCTATCCCTTCTACCCGGTTGTCGCAACCAGATGTTGGAGCCCAGGATCCAGACGCCACCGTCGACGACGACCCCTACTACATCGGAGGTGCCTACTACTACGTGCTGCCCGCTGACAACGACCAGGGGTAGTTTAGGAGGATCCCAGGCAGGAGGCCTGCGCCTCTTTCAATTTGTATCACAGTTTGTGCGAGCCTTCTTAAGGCAAACTTGTTTAACTTATGTCTGTACTCAGATATTGTTGCTTCCGCTAACTCGTCTATGATCGAGCTCTTGTATTCGAGCCCTCGAGGCCCCTGGCTTGTAATATGATGCTTGTATGACTTTTTTTTATTTGTAGAGTTGTGTTGTGATATCTTCCCGTGGGTCCCTGATCTTGATCGTACACATTTGTGTGTATGATTAGTGTACGGTCAAATCGGGGGCGTCACATAATAAAAGCATTATTATTATATTTCCTTGTTCATGATAATTGTCTTTATTCATGCTATAATTGTGTTATCCGGAAATCGTAATACATGTGTGAATAATAGACACCAACAAGTCCCTAGTAAGCCTCTAGTTGACTAGCTCGTTGATCAACAGATAGTCATGGTTTCCTGACTATGGACATTGGATGTCATTGATAACGAGATCACATCATTAGGAGAATGATGTGATGGACAAGACCCAATCCTAAACATAGCTTAACGATCGTATAGTTCGTTTGCTAGAGTTTTTCCAATGTCAAAGTATCTTTTCCTTAGACCATGAGATCGTGTAACTCCCGGATACCGTAGGAGTGCTTTGGGTATACCAAATGTCACAACGTAAATGGGTGACTATAAAGGTAGACTACGGGTATCTCCGAAAGTGTCTGTTGGGTTGACACGGATTAAGACTGGGATTTGTCACTCCGTATGACGGAGAGGTATCACTGGGCCCACTCGGTAATGCATCATCATAATGAGCTCAAAGTGACCAAGTGTCTGGTCACGGGATCATGCATTACGGTACGAGTAAAGTGACTTGCCGGTAACGAGATTGAACGAGGTATTGGGATACCGACGATCGGATCTCGGGCAAGTAATATACCGATTGACAAAGGGAATTGTATACGGGGTTGCTTGAATCCTCGACATCGTGGTTCATCCGATGAGATCATCGAGGAGCATGTGGGAGCCAACATGGGTATCCAGATCCCGCTGTTGGTTATTGACCAGAGAGTCATCTCAGTCATGTCTACATGTCTCCCGAACCCGTAGGGTCTACACACTTAAGGTTCGGTGACGCTAGGGTTGTAGGGATATGTATATGCAGTAATCCGAATGTTGTTCGGAGTCCCGGATGAGATCCCGGACATCACGAGGAGTTCCGAAATGGTCCGTAGGTAAATAATTATATATAGGAAGTGCTATTTCGGCCATCGGGACAAGTTTCGGGGTCACCGGTATTGTACCGGGACCACCGGGAGGGTCCCGAGGGTCCACCGGGTGGGGCCACCTATCCCGGAGGGCCCCATGGGCTGAAGTGGGAAGGGATCCAGCCCAAAGTGGGCTGGGGCGCCACTTCCCCCTAGGGCCCATGCGCCTAGGGTGGGGGAAACCCTAAAGGAAGAGTCCTAGGAGGGGAAGGCACCTCCTAGGTGCCTTGGGGAGGAGGGATTCCTCCCCTTGGCCGCACCCCCTAGGAGATTGGATCTCCTAGGGCCGGCGCCCCCCCCCCCCTTGGCCCTCCTATATATAGTGGGGAGATGGAGGACTTCTTACCACATGCCTTTGGTGCCTCCCTCTCCCTCTCCAACACCTCCTCCTCCTCCATAGTGCTTGGCGAAGCCCTGCCGGAGTACTGCAGCTCCATCACCACCACGCCGTCGTGCTGCTGCTGGAGCCATCTTCCTCAACCTCTTCTTCTCCCTTGCTGGATCAAGAAGGAGGAGACGTTACACTGACCGTACGTGTGTTGAACGCGGAGGTGCCGTCCGTTCGGCGCTAGGATCTCCGGTGATTTGAATCACGTTGAGTACGCCTTCCTCATCCCCGTTCTTTGAACGCTTCCGCGCGTGATCTACAAAGGTATGTAGATGCAATCCAATCACTCATTGCTAGATGAACTCCTAGATGGATCTTGGTGAAACCGTAGGAAATTTTTTGTTTTCTGCAACGTTCCCCAACGGTGGCATCATGAGCTAGGTCTATGCGTAGTTCTTCTTGCACGAGTAGAACACAATTTGTTGTGGGCGTAGATGTTGTCAACTTTCTTGCCGCTACTAGTCTTATCTTGCTTCAACGGTGTTGTGGGATGAAGCGGCCCGGACCAACCTTACATGTACGCTTACGTGAGACCGGTTCCACCGACTAACATGCACTAGTTGCATAAGGTGGCTGGCGGGTGTCTGTCTCTCCCACTTTAGTTGAAGCGGATTCGATGAAAAGGGTCCTTATGAAGGGTAAATAGAAGTTGACAAATCACGTTGTGGCTTTCACGTAGGTAAGAAAACGTTCTTGCTAGAACCCTACTTCGGCCACATAAAACTTACAACAACAATTAGAGGACGTCTAACTTGTTTTTGCAGCAAGTGCTTTGTGATATGATATGGCCAAAGTGGTGATGAATGATGAATGATATATATGTAATGTATGAGATGTTCATGCTATTGTAATAGGAATCACGACTTGCATGTCGATGAGTATGACAACCGGCAGGAGCCATAGGAGTTGTCTTTATTTTTTGTATGACCTGCGTGTCATTGAGAAACGCCATGTAAATTACTTTACTTTATTGCTAAACGCATTAGCCATAGTAGTAGAAGTAATAGTTGGCGAGCAACTTCATGGAGACACAATGATGGAGATCATGATGATGGAGATCATGGTGTCATGCCGGTGACAAGATGATCATGGAGCCCCAAGATGGAGATCAAAGGAGCTATGTGATATTGGCCATATCATGTCACTATTATTATTTGATTGCATGTGATGTTTATCATGTTTTTGCATCTTGTTTGCTTAGAACGACGGTAGTAAATAAGATGATCCCTCATAATAATTTCAAGAAGTGTTCCCCCTAACTGTGCACCATTGCGACAGTTCATTCATTTCTAAGCATCACGTGATGATCGGGCGTGATAGATTCCAATGTTCACATACAACGGGTGTAAGACAGATTTACACATGCAAACACTTAGGTTGACTTGACGAGCCTAGCATGTACAGACATGGCCTCGGAACACAGAAGATTGAAAGGTCGAGCATGAGTCGTATAGAAGATATGATCAACATGAAGATGTTCACCGATGTTGACTAGTCCGTCTCACGTGATGATCGGACACGGCCTAGTTGACTCGGATCATGTTATATTTAGATGACTAGAGGAGGGATGTCTATCTAAGTGGGAGTTCATTGAATAATTTGATTAGATGAACTTAATTATCATGAACTTAGTCTAAAATCTTTACAATATGTCTTGTAGATCAAATGGCCAACGTAGTCCTCAACTTCAACGCGTTCCTAGAGAAAACCAAGCTGAAAGACGATGACAGCAACTACACGGACTGGGTCCGGAACCGGAGGATCATCCTCATAGCTGCCAAGAAAGATTATGTCCTACAAGCACCGCTAGGTGATGCACCTATTCTCAGAAGTCTCCGACAAATTCTTCAGCTGTAAGATGGAGGAAAATAGTTCTGTCAGTGAGCACATACTCACTATGTCTGGGTTACATAACCACTGGACTCAGCTGGGAGTTAATCTCCCGGATGACGCGGTCATTGATAGAATCCTTCAGTCGCTTCCATCGAGCTACAAGAGCTTTGTGATGAACTTCAATATGCAGGGGATGGAAAAGACCATTCCTGAAGTATTTGCTATGCTGAAATCAGCAGAGGTAGAAGTCAAGAAGGAACATCAAGTGTTGATGGTCAATAAAACCGCTAAGTTCAAGAAGGGCAAGGGTAAAAAGAACTTCAAGAAGGACGGCAAGGGAGTTGCCGCGCCCGGCAAGCAAGCTACCGGGAAGAAGCCAAAGAATGGACCCAAGCCCGAGACTGAGTGCTTTTATTGCAAGGAAAGTGGTCACTGGAAGCGGAACTGCCCCAAATACTTAGCGGGCAAGAAGGCCGGCAAAACAAAAGGTATATGTGATATACATGTAATTCATGTGTACCTTACCAGTACTCGTAGTAGCTCCTGGGTATTTGATACCGGTGCAGTTGCTCACATTTGTAACTCAAAGCAGGAGCTGCAGAATAAGCGGAGACTGGCAAAGGACGAGGTGTCGATGCACGTCGGGAATGGTTCCAAGGTCGATGTGATCGCCGTCGGCACTCTACCTCTACATTTACCTACGGGATTAGTTTTGAACCTCAATAATTGTTATTTAGTGCCAAGTTTGAGCATGAACATTGTATCAGGATCTCGTTTAATACGAGATGGCTACTCATTTAAATCCGAGAATAATGGTTGTTCTATTTATATGAGAGATATGTTTTATGGTCATGCTCCGATGGTAAATGGTTTATTCTTAAGGAATCTCGAGCGTAATGCTACACATATTCATAGTGTGAATACCAAAAGTTGTAAGATTGATAATGATAGTCCCACATACTTGTGGCACTGCCGCCTTGGTCACATAGGTGTCAAACGCATGAAGAAGCTCCATGCTGATGGACTTTTAGAGTCTCTTGATTATGAATCATTTGACACGTGCGAACCATGCCTCATGGGTAAAATGACCAAGACTCCGTTCTCAGGAACAATGGAGCGAGCAACCAACTTATTGGAAATCATACATACTGATGTGTGCGGTCCAATGAGTGTTGAGGCTCGCGGTGGCTATCGTTATGTTCTCACCCTCACTGATGACTTGAGTAGATATGGGTATATCTACTTAATGAAACACAAGTCTGAGACCTTTGAAAAGTTCAAGGAATTTCAGAGTGAGGTTGAGAATCAACGTGACAGGAAAATCAAGTTCCTACAATCAGATCATGGAGGAGAATACTTGAGTCACGAGTTTGGCACACACTTAAGAAAATGTGGAATAGTTTCACAACTCACGCCGCCTGGAACACCTCAGCGTAATGGTGTGTCCGAACGTCGTAATCGTACTCTATTAGATATGGTGCGATCTATGATGTCTCTTACCGCTTTACCGCTATCTTTTTGGGGCTATGCTTTAGAGACTGCCGCATTCACTTTAAATAGGGCTCCGTCGAAATCCGTTGAGATGACACCGTTTGAATTATGGTTTGGGAAGAAACCTAAGCTGTCGTTTCTAAAAGTTTGGGGATGCGATGCTTATGTCAAGAAACTTCAACCTGAAAAGCTCGAACCCAAATCGGAAAAATGCGTCTTCATAGGATACCCTAAAGAAACTATTGGGTATACCTTCTACCTCAGATCCGAAGGCAAGATCTTTGTTGCCAAGAATGGATCCTTTCAAGAGAAAGAGTTTCTCTCGAAAGAAGTAAGTGGGAGGAAAGTAGAACTTGATGAAGTATTACCTCTTGAACTGGAAAATGGCGTAACTCAAGAAAATGTTCCTGAGGTGCCTGCATCGACTAGAGAGGAAGTTAATGATAACGATCAAGATACTTCTGATCAAGCTCCTACTGAAATTCGAAGGTCCACAAGGACACGTTCCGCACCAGAGTGGTATGGCAACCCTGTCTTAGAAATCATGTTGTTAGACAACGGTGAACCTTCGAACTATGAAGAAGCGATGGCGGGCCCGGATTCCGACAAATGGCTAGAAGCCATGAAATCCGAGATAGGATCCATGTATGAAAACGAAGTATGGACTTTGACTGACTTGCCCGTTAAACGGCGAGCCATAGAAAATAAATGGATCTTTAAGAAGAAGACATACGCGGATGGTAATGTGACCATCTATAAAGCTCGGCTTGTCGCTAAGGGTTATCGACAAGTTCAAGGGGTTGACTACGATGAGACTTTCTCACCGGTAGCGAAGCTAAAGTCCGTCCGAATCATGTTAGCAATTGCCGCATTCTATAATTATGAGATATGGCAAATGGACGTCAAAACGGCATTCCTTAATGGTTTCCTTAAGGAAGAATTGTATATGATGCAGCCGGAAGGTTTTGTCGATCCTAAGAATGCTGACAAGGTGTGCAAGCTCCAACGCTTGATTTATGGGCTAGTGTAAGCATCTCGGAGTTGGAACATTCGCTTTGATGAGATGATCAAAGCGTTTGGGTTTACGCAGACTTATGGAGAAGCCTGCATTTACAAGAAAGTGAGTGGGAGCTCTGTAGCATTTCTCATATTATATGTAGATGACATACTTTTGATGGGAAATGATATAGAACTCTTGGATAGCATTAAGGCCTACTTGAATAAGAGTTTTTCAATGAAGGACCTTGGAGAAGCTGCTTATATATTAGGAATCAAGATCTATAGAGATAGATCGAGACGCCTCATAGGTTTTTCACAAAGCACATACCTTGGTAAGATATTGAAGAAGTTCAATATGGATCAGTCTAAGAAGGGGTTCTTGCCTGTGCTGCAAGGTGTGAAATTGAGCTCAGCTCAATGTCCGACCACGGCAGAAGATATAGAAGAGATGAGTGTCATCCCCTATGCCTCAGCCATAGGTTCTATTATGTATGCCATGCTGTGTACCAGACCTGATGTAAACCTTGCCGTAAGTTTGGTAGGTAGGTACCAAAGTAATCCCGGCAAGGAACACTGGACAGCAGTCAAGAATATCCTGAAGTACCTGAAAAGGACGAAGGAAATGTTTCTCGTTTATGGAGGTGACGAAGAGCTCGTCGTAAAGGGTTACGTCGACACTAGCTTCGACACAGATCTGGATGACTCAAAGTCACAAACCGGATACGTGTATATTTTGAATGGTGGGGCAGTAAGCTGGTGCAGTTGCAAGCAGAGCGTCGTGGCGGGATCTATATGTGAAGCGGAGTACATGGCAGCCTCGGAGGCAGCGCATGAAGCAATTTGGGTGAAGGAGTTCATCACCGACCTAGGAGTCATACCCAATGCGTCGGGGCCGATCAAACTCTTCTGTGACAACACTGGAGCTATTGCACTTGCCAAGGAGCCCAGGTTTCACAAGAAGACAAGGCACATCAAGCGTCGCTTCAACTCCATTCGTGAAAATGTTCAAGATGGAGACATAGATATTTTTAAAGTACATACGGACCTGAATGTAGCAGATCCGTTGACTAAACCTCTTCCTAGAGCAAAACATGATCAACACCAGAATTCCATGGGTGTTCGACTCATCACAATGTAACTAGATTATTGACTCTAGTGCAAGTGGGAGACTGTTGGAAATATGCCCTAGAGGCAATAATAAAAGCATTATTATTATATTTCCTTGTTCATGATAATTGTCTTTATTCATGCTATAATTGTGTTATCCGGAAATCGTAATACATGTGTGAATAATAGACACCAACATGTCCCTAGTAAGCCTCTAGTTGACTAGCTCGTTGATCAACAGATAGTCATGGTTTCCTGACTATGGACATTGGATGTCAATGATAACGAGATCACATCATTAGGAGAATGATGTGATGGACAAGACCCAATCCTATGTTGGAAATATGCCCTAGAGGCAATAATAAAAGTATTATTATATTTCAATGTTCATGATAATTGTCTTGTATTCATGCTATAACTGTATTATCCGGAAATCGTAATACACGTGTGAATACTTAGACCACACTATGTCCCTGGTAAGCCTCTAGTTAACCAGCTCGTTGTGATCAACAGATAGTCATGGTTTCCTGACTATGGACATTGGATGTAGTTGATAACGGGATCACATCATTAGGAGAATGATGTGATGGACAAGACCCAATCCTAAGCATAGCATAAAAGATCGTGTAGTTCGTTTTGCTAGAGCTTTGCAAGTGTCAAGTACCTCTTCCTTCGACCATGAGATCGTGTAACTCCCGGATACCGTAAGAATGCCTTGGGTGTACCAAACGTCACAACGTAACTGGGTGACTATAAAGGTACATTACAGGTATCTCCGAAAGTAGCTGTTGGGTTGACACGGATCGAGACTGGGATTTGTCACTCCGTATGACGGAGAGGTATCTCTGGGCCCACTCGGTAATGCATCATCATATTGAGCTCAATGTGACCAAGGTGTTGGACACGGGATCATGCATTACGGTACGAGTAAAGTGACTTGCCGGTAACGAGACTGAACAAGGTATTGGGATACCGACGATCGAGTCTCGGGCAAGTAACGTACCGATTGACAAAGGGAATTGCATACAGGGTTTGATCGAATCCTCGACATAGTGGTTCATCCGATGACAACATCGAGGAGCATGTGGGAGCCATCATGGGTATCCAGATCCCGCTGATGGTTATTGACTGAGAGAGTCTCGGTCATGTCTGCATGTCTCCCGAGCCCGTAGGGTCTACACACTTAAGGTTCAGTTGCGCTAGGGTAATAGGGATATGTATATGCAGTAACCCGAATGTTGTTCGGAGTCCCGGATGAGATCCCGGACGTCACGAGGAGTTCCGGAATGGTCCGGAGGTAAAGATTTATATATGGGAAGTCCTGTTTCGGGCATCGGGACAAGTTTCGGGGTTATCGGTATTGTACCGGGACCACCGGAAGGGTCCCAGGGGTCCACCGGGTGGGTCCACCTGTCCCGGGGGGCCACATGGGATGTAGGGGGGTGCGCCTTGGCCTAATGGGCCAAGGGCACCAGCCCCACATAGGCCCATGCGCCTAGGGTTCAAGGGGGCAAGAGTCCTAGGAGGGTAAGGCACCTCCTAGGTGCCTTGGGGGGAGGGAAAACCCCCCTTGGCCGCCGCACCCCCTAGGAGATTTGATCTCCTAGGGCCGGCCACCCCCCCTTGGCACCCCTATATATAGTGGGGGGAGAGGAGGGACTTCATACCTGAACGCCTGGCCTTTGGTTGCCTCCTTCTCCCTCCCCAACACCTCCTCCACCTCCATAGTGCTTAGCGAAGCTCTGCCGGAGTACTGCAGCTCCACCAACACCACGCCGTCGTGCTGCTGCTGGTGCCATCTCCCTCAACCTCTCCTCCCTTCCTTGCTGGATCAAGAAGGAGGAGACGTGGCTGTTCCGTACGTGTGTTGAACGCGGAGGTGCCGTCCGTTCGGCGCAGGTCATCGGTGATTTGGATCACGTCGAGTACGACTACATCATCACCTTGCAAGCTTCCGCACGCGATCTACAAGTGGTATGTAGATGCAAACTCTCTCCCTAGACTCGTTGCTTAGATGAACTCATAGATGGATCTTGGTGAAACTGTAGGAAAAATTTTAATTTTCTGCAACGTTCCCCAACAGTGGCATCATGAGCTAGGTCTATGCGTAGTTCTCTTTGCACGAGTAGAACACAACTTTGTTGTGGGCGTGGATTTTGTCATCTTACTTGCCTCTACTAGTCTTTTCTTGCTCAACGGTATTGTGGGATGAAGCGGCCCGGACCAACCTTACACGTACGCTTACGTGAGACCGGTTCCACCGACTGACATGCACTAGTTGCATAAGGTGGCTGGCGGGTGTCTGTCTCTCCCACTTTAGTTGGAGCGGAATCGATGAACAGGTCCCTTATGAAGGGTAAATAGAAGTTGACAAAATCACGTTGTGGTGATTCGTAGGTAAGAAAACGTTCTTGCTAGAACCCAATTGCAGCCACGTAAAAGATGCAACAACAATTAGAGGACGTCTAACTTGTTTTTGCAGCGATTGATCATGTGATGTGATATGGCCAGAAGTTGTGATGAATGATGAATTGTGATGTATGAGATCATGTTCTTTGTAATAGGATTCACGACTTGCATGTCGATGAGTATGACAACCGGCAGGAGCCATAGGAGTTGTCTTTATTTTTTGTATGACCTACGTGTCATTGAATAACGCCATGTAAACTACTTTACTTTATTGCTAAATGTTAGTCATAGAAGTAGAAGTAGTCGTTGGCGTGACAACTTCATGAAGACACGATGATGGAGATCATGATGATGGAGATCATGGTGTCAAGCCAGTGACAAGATGATCATGGAGCCCCGAAGATGAAGATCAATGGAGCTATATGATATTGGCCATATCATGTCACAACTATATAATTGCATGTGATGTTTATTATGTTTATGCATCTTGTTTACTTAGGACGACGGTAGTAAATAAGATGATCCCTTACAAAAATTTCAAGAAGTGTTCTCCCCTAACTGTGCACCGTTGCTACAGTTCGTCGCTTCTAAGCACCACGTGATGATCGGGTGTGATGGATTCTTACGTTCACATACAACGGGTGTAAGACAGTTTTACACAGCGAAAACACTTAGGGTTAACTTGACGAGCCTAGCATGTGCAGACATGGCCTCGGAACACGGAGACCGAAAGGTCGGACACGAGTCGTATGGAAGATACGATCAACATGAGAATGTTCACCGACGATGACTAGTCCGTCTCACGTGATGATCGGACACGGGCTAGTCGACTCGGATCGTGTAACACTTAGATGACTAGAGGGATGTCTAATCTAAGTGGGAGTTCATAATTTGATTAGAACTTTATTATCATGAACTTAGTCTAAAACCTTTGCAAATATGTCTTGTAGATCAATGGCCAACGCTAATGTCAACATGAACTTCAACGCGTTCCTAGAGAAAACCAAGCTGAAAGATGATGGCAGCAACTATACGGACTGGGTCCGGAACCTGAGGATCATCCTCATAGCTGCCAGGAAACAATACGTCCTAGAAGGACCGCTAGGTGACGCTCTCGTCCCAGAGAACCAAGACATTATGAATGCTTGGCAGTCTCGTGCTGATGATTACTCCCTCGTTCAGTGCGGCATGCTTTACAGCTTAGAACCGGGGCTCCAAAAGCGTTTTGAGCACCACGGAGCATATGAGATGTTCGAAGAGCTGAAACTAGTTTTTCAAGCTCATGCCCGGGTCGAGAGATATGATGTCTCCGACAAGTTCTACAGTTGTAAGATGGAGGAAAACAGTTCTGTCAGTGAGCACATCCTGAAGATGTCTGGGTTGCACAACCGTATGACCCAGCTGAACATTAACCTCCCAGATGAGGCGGTCATTGACAGAATCCTCCAGTCGCTCCCACCAAGCTACAAGAGCTTTGTGATGAACTACAACATGCAGGGAATGGAAAAGACCATTCCTGAAGTGTTCTCGATGCTGAAGTCAGCAGAGGCTGAAATCAAGAAAGAACATCAAGTGTTGATGGTCAATAAGACCACTAAGTTCAAGAAGGGCAAGGGTAAGAAGAACTTCAAGAAGGACGGCAAAGATGTTGCCGCGCCTGGTAAGCCAGTTGCCGGGAAGAAGTCAAAGCATGGACCCAAGCCTGAGACTGAGTGCTTTTATTGCAAGGGGAAGGGTCACTGGAAGCGGAACTGCCCCAAATACTTAGCGGATAAGAAGGCCGGCAACACCAAAGGTATATTTGATATACATGTGATTGATGTGTACCTTACCAGTAATCGTAGTAACTCCTGGGTATTTGATACCGGTGCCGTTGCTCATATTTGTAACTCACAACAGGAGCTGCGGAATAAACGGAGACTGGCAAAGGACGAGGTGACGATGCGCGTCGGGAATGGTTCCAAAGTCGATGTGATCGCCGTCGGCACGCTGCCTCTACATTTACCTACGGGATTAGTTTTGAACCTTAATAATTGTTATTTAGTGCCAAGTTTGAGCATGAACATTGTATCTGGATCTCGTTTAATACGAGATGGCTACTCATTTAAGTCTGAGAATAATGGTTGTTCGATTTATATGAGAGATATGTTTTATGGTCATGCTCCAATGGTCAATGGTTTATTCTTAATGAATCTCGAGCGTAATATCACACATGTTCATAGTGTAGATGCCAAAAGATTTAAAGTTGATAACGATAGTCCCACATACTTGTGGCACTGCCGCCTTGGTCACATTGGTGTCAAGCGCATGAAGAAGCTCCATGCCGATGGACTTTTAGAGTCTCTTGATTATGAATCGTTTGACACGTGCGAACCATGCCTCTTAGGTAAAATGACCAAGACTCCGTTCTCCGAAACAATGGAGCGAGCAACCAACTTGTTGGAAATCATACATACCGATGTGTGCGGTCCAATGAGCGTTGAGGCTCGCGGAGGATATCGTTATGTTCTCACTCTCACAGATGACTTGAGTAGATATGGGTATGTCTACTTAATGAAACACAAGTCTGAGACCTTTGAAAAGTTCAAGGAATTTCAGAATGAGGTGGAGAATCAACGTGACCGAAAGATAAAATTCTTACGATCAGATCGTGGAGGAGAATACTTAAGTCACGAATTTGGTACACACTTAAAGAAATGTGGAATCGTTTCACAGCTCACGCCGCCTGGAACACCTCAGCGAAACGGTGTGTCCGAACGTCGTAATCGCACTCTATTGGATATGGTGCGGTCTATGATGTCTCTTACCGATTTACCGCTATCATTTTGGGGATACGCTCTAGAGACAGCTACATTCACTTTAAATAGGGCACCGTCTAAATCCGTTGAGACGACACCGTATGAATTATGGTTTGGCAAGAAACCTAAGCTGTCGTTTCTAAAAGTTTGGGGATGCGAAGCTTATGTCAAGAAACTTCAACCTGAAAAGCTCGAACCCAAGTCGGAAAAATGCGTATTCATAGGATACCCTAAGGAAACTATAGGGTATACCTTCTACTTAAGATCCGAAGGCAAGATCTTTGTTGCCAAGAACGGATGCTTTCTGGAAAAAGAGTTTCTCTCGAAAGAAGTAAGTGGGAGGAAAGTGGAACTCGATGAAGTACTACCTCTTGAGAGGGATAGTGACGCAGCACAGGAAACCATTCCTGTGATGCCCACACCAACTGAAGAGGAAAACCATGATAATGATCAAGGTACTTCGGATCAAGTTACTGCTGAACTTCGTAGGTCCACAAGGACACGTTCCGCACCAGAGTGGTACGGCAACCCTGTCCTGGAAATCATGTTGTTAGACAACAATGAACCTTCGAACTATGAAGAAGCAATTACGGGCCCGGATTCCAACAAATGGCTTGAAGCCATGAAATCCGAGATAGAATCCATGTATGAAAACAAAGTATGGACTTTGACAGACTTGCCCGATGATCGGCGAGCGATAGAAAACAAATGGATCTTTAAGAAGAAGACGGACGCGGATGGTAATGTTACCATCTATAAAGCTCGACTTGTCGCTAAGGGTTATCGACAGGTTCAAGGGATTGACTACGACGAGACATTCTCTCCCGTAGCGAAGCTAAAATCCGTCCGAATCATGTTAGCAATTGCCGCATACTATGATTATGAGATATGGCAGATGGACGTCAAAACAGCATTCCTTAACGGGCATCTTAAGGAAGAACTGTATATGATGCAGCCGGAAGGTTTTGTCGATCCTCAGAACGCTAACAAAGTATGCAAGCTCCAGCGATCCATTTATGGACTGGTGCAAGCATCTCGGAGTTGGAACATTCGCTTTGATGAGATGATCAAAGCGTTTGGGTTTATGCAGACTTATGGAGAAGCCTGCGTTTACAAGAAAGTGAGTGGGAGCTCTGTAGCATTTCTCATATTATATGTAGATGACATACTCCTGATGGGAAATAATATAGAATTTCTGGACAGCATTAAGGCCTACTTGAATAAGTGTTTTTCAATGAAGGACCTTGGAGAAGCTGCTTATATATTAGGAAACAAGATCTATAGAGATAGATCGAGACGCCTCATAGGTCTTTCACAAAGTACATACCTTGATAAGATTTTGAAGAGATTCAGAATGGATCATTCCAAGAAGGGGTTCTTGCCTATGTTACAAGGTATGAGACTGAGCTCAGCTCAGTCACCGACCACGGCAAAAGATAAAGAAGAGATGAGTGTCATCCCCTATGCTTCAGCCATAGGATCTATTATGTATGCCATGCTGTGTACCAGACCCGATGTAAACCTTGCCGTAAGTTTGGTAGCAAGATACCAAAGTAATCCCGGCAAGGAACACTGGACAGCGGTCAAGAATATCCTGAAGTACCTGAAAAGGACAAAGGACATGTTTCTCGTTTATGGAGGAGACGAAGAGCTCGTCGTAAAGGGTTACGTCGACGCTAGCTTCGACTCAGATCCGGATGACTCTAAGTCACAAACCGGATACGTGTATATGTTGAATGGTGGAGCAGTAAGCTGGTGCAGCTGCAAGCAGAGCGTCGTGGCGGGATCTACGTGTGAAGCGGAGTACATGGCAGCCTCGGAGGCAGCACATGAAGGGATTTGGGTGAAGGAGTTCATCACCGACCTAGGAGTCATACCCAATGCGTCGGGGCCGATCAAACTCTTCTGTGACAACACTGGAGCTATTGCCCTCGCAAAGGAGCCCAGGTTTCACAAGAAGACCAGGCACATCAAGCATCGTTTCAACTCCATCCGTGAAAATGTTCAAGATGGAGACATAGAGATTTGCAAAGTGCACACGGATCTGAATGTCGCAGATCCGCTGACTAAACCTCTCTCGCGTGCAAAACATGATCAACACCAGAACTCTATGGGTGTTCGATTCATCACAATGTAACTAGATTAGTGACTCTAGTGCAAGTGGGAGACTGTTGGAAATATGCCCTAGAGGCAATAATAAAAGTATTATTATATTTCAATGTTCATGATAATTGTCTTGTATTCATGCTATAACTGTATTATCCGGAAATCGTAATACACGTGTGAATACTTAGACCACACTATGTCCCTGGTAAGCCTCTAGTTAACCAGCTCGTTGTGATCAACAGATAGTCATGGTTTCCTGACTATGGACATTGGATGTAGTTGATAACGGGATCACATCATTAGGAGAATGATGTGATGGACAAGACCCAATCCTAAGCATAGCATAAAAGATCGTGTAGTTCGTTTTGCTAGAGCTTTGCAAGTGTCAAGTATCTCTTCCTTCGACCATGAGATCGTGTAACTCCCGGATACCGTAAGAATGCCTTGGGTGTACCAAACGTCACAACGTAACTGGGTGACTATAAAGGTACATTACAGGTATCTCCAAAAGTAGCTGTTGGGTTGACACGGATCGAGACTGGGATTTGTCACTCCGTATGACGGAGAGGTATCTCTGGGCCCACTCGGTAATGCATCATCATATTGAGCTCAATGTGAACAAGGTGTTGGACACGGAATCATGCATTACGGTACGAGTAAAGTGACTTGCCGGTAACGAGACTGAACAAGGTATTGGGATACCGACGATCGAGTCTCGGGCAAGTAACGTACCGATTGACAAAGGGAATTGCATACAGGGTTTGATCGAATCCTCGACATAGTGGTTCATCCGATGACAACATCGAGGAGCATGTGGGAGCCATCATGGGTATCCAGATCCCGCTGATGGTTATTGACTGAGAGAGTCTCGGTCATGTCTGCATGTCTCCCGAGCCCGTAGGGTCTACACACTTAAGGTTCAGTTGCGCTAGGGTAATAGGGATATGTATATGCAGTAACCCGAATGTTGTTCGGAGTCCCGGATGAGATCCCGGACGTCACGAGGAGTTCCGGAATGGTCCGGAGGTAAAGATTTATATATGGGAAGTCCTGTTTCGGGCATCGGGACAAGTTTCGGGGTTATCGGTATTGTACCGGGACCACCGGAAGGGTCCCAGGGGTCCACCGGGTGGGTCCACCTGTCCCGGGGGGCCACATGGGATGTAGGGGGGTGCGCCTTGGCCTAATGGGCCAAGGGAACCAGCCCCACATAGGCCCATGCGCCTAGGGTTCAAGGGGGCAAGAGTCCTAGGAGGGTAAGGCACCTCCTAGGTGCCTTGGGGGGAGGGAAAACCCCCCTTGGCCGCCGCACCCCCTAGGAGATTTGATCTCCTAGGGCCGGCCACCCCCCCTTGGCACCCCTATATATAGTGGGGGGAGAGGAGGGACTTCATACCTGAACGCCTGGCCTTTGGTTGCCTCCTTCTCCCTCCCCAACACCTCCTCCACCTCCATAGTGCTTAGCGAAGCTCTGCCGGAGTACTGCAGCTCCACCAACACCACGCTGTCGTGCTGCTGCTGGTGCCATCTCCCTCAACCTCTCCTCCCTTCCTTGCTGGATCAAGAAGGAGGAGACGTGGCTGTTCCGTACGTGTGTTGAACGCGGAGGTGCCGTCCGTTCGGCGCAGGTCATCGGTGATTTGGATCACGTCGAGTACGACTACATCATCACCTTGCAAGCTTCCGCACGCGATCTACAAGTGGTATGTAGATGCAAACTCTCTCCCTAGACTCGTTGCTTAGATGAACTCATAGATGGATCTTGGTGAAACCGTAGGAAAAATTTTAATTTTCTGCAACGTTCCCCAACAGTGGCATCATGAGCTAGGTCTATGCGTAGTTCTCTTTGCACGAGTAGAACACAACTTTGTTGTGGGCGTGGATTTTTTCATCTTACTTGCCTCTACTAGTCTTTTCTTGCTCAACGGTATTGTGGGATGAAGCGGCCCGGACCAACCTTACACGTACACTTACGTGAGACCGGTTCCACCGATTGACATGCACTAGTTGCATAAGGTGGCTGGCGGGTGTCTGTCTCTCCCACCTTAGTTGGAGCGGAATCGATGAACAGGGCCCTTATGAAGGGTAAATAGAAGTTGACAAAATCACGTTGTGGTGATTCGTAGGTAAGAAAACGTTCTTGCTAGAACCCAATTGCAGCCACGTAAAAGATGCAACAACAATTAGAGGACGTCTAACTTGTTTTTGCAGCGATTGATCATGTGATGTGATATGGCCAGAAGTTGTGATGAATGATGAATTGTGATGTATGAGATCATGTTCTTTGTAATAGGATTCACGACTTGCATGTCGATGAGTATGACAACCGGCAGGAGCCATAGGAGTTGTCATTATTTTTTTGTATGACCTGCGTGTCATTGAATAAACGTCATGTAAACTACTTTACTTTATTGCTAAACGTTAGTCATAGAAGTAGAAGTAGTCGTTGGCGTGACAACTTCATGAAGACACGATGATGGAGATCATGATGATGGAGATCATGGTGTCAAGCCGGTGACAAGATGATCATGGAGCCCCGAAGATGGCAATGGAGCTATATGATATTGGCCATATCATGTCACAACTATATAATTGCATGTGATGTTTATTATGTATTATGCATCTTGTTTACTTAGGACGACGGTAGTAAATAAGATGATCCCTTATAAAATTTCAAGAAGTGTTCTCCCCTAACTGTGCACCGTTGCTACAGTTCGTCGTTTCTAAGCACCACGTGATGATCGGGTGTGATGGATTCTTACGTTCACATACAACGGGTGTAAGACAGTTTTACACAGCGAAAACACTTAGGGTTAACTTGACGAGCCTAGCATGTGCAGACATGGCCTCGGAACACGGAGACCGAAAGGTCGAACACGAGTCGTATGGAAGATACGATCAACATGAAAATGTTCACCGACGATGACTAGTCCGTCTCACGTGATGATCGGACACGGGCTAGTCGACTCGGATCGTGTAACACTTAGATGACTAAAGGGATGTCTAATCTAAGTGGGAGTTCATAATTTGATTAGAACGTTATTATCATGAACTTAGTCTAAAACCTTTGCAAATATGTCTTGTAGATCAATGGCCAACGCTAATGTCAACATGAACTTCAACGCGTTCCTAGAGAAAACCAAGCTGAAAGATGATGGCAGCAACTATACGGACTGGGTCCGGAACCTGAGGATCATCCTCATAGCTGCCAGGAAACAATATGTCCTAGAAGGACCGCTAGGTGACGCTCCCTTCCCAGAGAACCAAGACATTATGAATGCTTGGCAAACTCGCGCTGATGATTACTCCCTCGTTCAGTGCGGCATGCTTTACAGCTTAGAACCGGGGCTCCAAAAGCGTTTTGAGCATCACGGAGCATATGAGATGTTCGAAGAGCTGAAACTAGTTTTTCAAGCTCATGCCCGGGTCGAGAGATATGATGTCTCCGACAAGTTCTACAGTTGTAAGATGGAGGAGAACAGTTCTGTCAGTGAGCACATCCCGAAGATGTCTGGGTTGCACAACCGTATGACCCAGCTGAACATTAACCTCCCAGATGAGGCGGTCATTGACAGAATCCTCCAGTCGCTCCCACCAAGCTACAAGAGCTTTGTGATGAACTACAACATGCAGGGAATGGAAAAGACCATTCCTGAAGTGTTCTCGATGCTGAAGTCAGCAGAGGCTGAAATCAAGAAAGAACATCAAGTGTTGATGGTCAATAAGACCACTAAGTTCAAGAAGGGCAAGGGTAAGAAGAACTTCAAGAAGGACGGCAAAGATGTTGCCGCGCCTGGTAAGCCAGTTACCGGGAAGAAGTCAAAGAATGGACCCAAGCCTGAGACTGAGTGCTTTTATTGCAAGGGGAAGGGTCACTGGAAGCGGAACTGTCCCAAATACTTAGCGGATAAGAAGGCCGGCAACACCAAAGGTATATTTGATATACATGTGATTGATGTGTACCTTACCAGTACTCGTAGTAACTCCTGGGTATTTGATACCGGTGCCGTTGCTCATATTTGTAACTCACAGCAGGAGCTGCGGAATAAACGGAGACTGGCGAAGGACGAGGTGACGATGCGCGTCGGGAATGGTTCCAGAGTCGATGTGATCGCCGTCGGCACGTTGCCTCTACATTTACCTACGGGATTAGTTTTGAACCTTAATAATTGTTATTTAGTGCCAAGTTTGAGCATGAACATTGTATCTGGATCTCGTTTAATACGAGATGGCTACTCATTTAAGTCTGAGAATAATGGTTGTTCGATTTATATGAGAGATATGTTTTATGGTCATGCTCCGATGGTCAATGGTTTATTCTTAATGAATCTCGAGCGTAATATTACACATGTTCATAGTGTAGATGCCAAAAGATTTAAAGTTGATAACGATAGTCCCACATACTTGTGGCACTGCCGCCTTGGTCACATTGGTGTCAAGCGCATGAAGAAGCTCCATGCCGATGGACTTTTAGAGTCTCTTGATTATGAATCGTTTGACACGTGCGAACCATGCCTCTTAGGTAAAATGACCAAGACTCCGTTCTCCGAAACAATGGAGCGAGCAACCAACTTGTTGGAAATCATACATACCGATGTGTGCGGTCCAATGAGCGTTGAGGCTCGCGGAGGATATCGTTATGTTCTCACTCTCACAGATGACTTGAGTAGATATGGGTATGTCTACTTAATGAAACACAAGTCTGAGACCTTTGAAAAGTTCAAGGAATTTCAGAATGAGGTAGAGAATCAACGTGACCGAAAGATAAAATTCTTACGATCAGATCGTGGAGGAGAATACTTAAGTCACGAATTTGGTACACACTTAAGGAAATGTGGAATCGTTTCACAGCTCACGCCGCCTGGAACACCTCAGCGAAACGGTGTGTCCGAATGTCGTAATCGCACCCTATTGGATATGGTGCGGTCTATGATGTCTCTTACCGATTTACCGCTATCATTTTGGGGATACGCTCTAGAGACAGCTACATTCACTTTAAATAGGGCACCATCTAAATCCGTTGAGACGACACCGTATGAATTATGGTTTGGAAAGAAACCTAAGCTGTCGTTTCTAAAAGTTTGGGGATGCGATGCTTATGTCAAGAAACTTCAACCTGAAAAGCTCGAACCCAAGTCGGAAAAATGCGTATTCATAGGATACCCTAAGGAAACTGTCGGGTATACCTTCTACTTAAGATCCGAAGGCAAGATCTTTGTTGCCAAGAACGGATGCTTTCTGGAAAAAGAGTTTCTCTCGAAAGAAGTAAGTGGGAGGAAAGTAGAACTCGATGAAGTACTACCTCTTGAGCAGGAAAGTGGCGCAGCGCAGGAAACCGTTCCTGTGATGCCCACACCAACTGAAGAGGAAAACAATGATGATGATCAAGGTACTGCTGAACTTCGTAGGTCCACTAGGACACGTTCCGCACCAGAGTGGTACGGCAACCCTGTCCTGGAAATCATGTTGTTAGACAACAATGAACCTTCGAACTATGAAGAAGCGATGGCGGGCCCGGATTCCAACAAATGGCTTGAAGCCATGAAATCCGAGATAGAATCCATGTATGAAAACAAAGTATGGACTTTGACAGACTTGCCCGATGATCGGCGAGCGATAGAAAACAAATGGATCTTTAAGAAGAAGACGGACGCGGATGGTAATGTTACCATCTATAAGGCTCGACTTGTCACTAAGGGTTATCGACAAGTTCAAGGGATTGACTACGACGAGACTTTCTCTCCCGTAGCGAAGCTGAAGTCCGTCCGAATCATGTTAGCAATTGCCGCATACTATGATTATGAGATATGGCAAATGGACGTCAAAACGGCATTCCTTAACGGGCATCTTAAGGAAGAACTGTATATGATGCAGCCGGAAGGTTTTGTCGATCCTCGGAACGCTAACAAAGTATGCAAGCTCCAGCGATCCATTTATGGACTGGTGCAAGCATCTCGGAGTTGGAACATTCGCTTTGATGAGATGATCAAAGCATTTGGGTTTATGCAGACTTATGGAGAAGCCTGCGTTTACAAGAAAGTGAGTGGGAGCTCTGTAGCATTTCTCATATTATATGTAGATGACATACTCCTGATGGGAAATAATATAGAATTTCTGGACAGCATTAAGGCCTACTTGAATAAGTGTTTTTCAATGAAGGACCTTGGAGAAGCTGCTTATATATTAGGCATCAAGATCTATAGAGATAGATCGAGACGCCTCATAGGTCTTTCACAAAGCACATACCTTGATAAGATTTTGAAGAGATTCAGAATGGATCAGTCCAAGAAGGGGTTCTTGCCTATGTTACAAGGTATGAGACTGAGCTCAGCTCAGTCACCGACCACGGCGAAAGATAAAGAAGAGATGAGTGTCATCCCCTATGCTTCAGCCATAGGATCTATTATGTATGCCATGCTGTGTACCAGACCCGATGTAAACCTTGCCGTAAGTTTGGTAGCAAGATACCAAAGTAATCCCGGCAAGGAACACTGGACAGCGGTCAAGAATATCCTGAAGTACCTGAAAAGGACAAAGGACATGTTTCTCGTTTATGGAGGAGACGAAGAGCTCGTCGTAAAGGGTTACGTCGACGCTAGCTTTGACTCAGATCTGGATGACTCTAAGTCACAAACCGGATACGTGTATATGTTGAATGGTGGAGCAGTAAGCTGGTGCAGCTGCAAGCAGAGCGTCGTGGCGGGATCTACGTGTGAAGCGGAGTACATGGCAGCCTCGGAGGCAGCACATGAAGCGATTTGGGTGAAGGAGTTCATCACCGACCTAGGAGTCATACCCAATGCGTCGGGGCCGATCAAACTCTTCTGTGACAACACTGGAGCTATTGCCCTCGCAAAGGAGCCCAGGTTTCACAAGAAGACCAGGAACATCAAGCGTCGTTTCAACTCCATCCGTGAAAATGTTCAAGATGGAGACATAGAGATTTGCAAAGTGCACACGGATCTGAATGTCGCAGATCCGCTGACTAAACCTCTCTCGCGTGCAAAACATGATCAACACCAGAACTCTATAGGTGTTCGATTCATCACAATGTAACTAGATTAGTGACTCTAGTGCAAGTGGGAGACTGTTGGAAATATGCCCTAGAGGCAATAATAAAAGTATTATTATATTTCATTGTTCATGATAATTGTCTTTTATTCATGCTATAACTGTATTATCCAGAAATCGTAATACACGTGTGAATACTTAGACCACACAATGTCCCTGGTAAGCCTCTAGTTGACCAGCTCGTTGTGATCAACAGATAGTCATGGTTTCCTGACTATGGACATTGGATGTCGTTGATAACGGGATCACATCATTAGGAGAATGATGTGATGGACAAGACCCAATCCTAAGCATAGCATAAAAGATCGTGTAGTTCGTTTTGCTAGAGCTTTGCAAGTGTCAAGTATCTCTTCCTTCGACCATGAGATCGTGTAACTCCCGGATACCGTAAGAGTGCCTTGGGTGTACCAAACGTCACAACGTAACTGGGTGACTATAAAGGTGCATTACAGGTATCTCCGAAAGTAGCTGTTGGGTTGACACGGATCGAGACTGGGATTTGTCACTCCGTATGACGGAGAGGTATCTCTGGGCCCACTCGGTAATGCATCATCATATTGAGCTTAATGTGACCAAGGTGTTGGACACGGGATCATGCATTACGGTACGAGTAAAGTGACTTGCCGGTAACGAGACTGAACAAGGTATTGGGATACCGACGATCGAGTCTCGGGCAAGTAACGTACCGATTGACAAAGGGAATTGCATACAGGGTTTGATCGAATCCTCGACATAGTGGTTCATCCGATGACAACATCGAGGAGCATGTGGGAGCCATCATGGGTATCCAGATCCCGCTGATGGTTATTGACTGAGAGAGTCTCGGTCATGTCTGCATGTCTCCCGAGCCCGTAGGGTCTACACACTTAAGGTTCAGTTGCGCTAGGGTAATAGGGATATGTATATGCAGTAACCCGAATGTTGTTCGGAGTCCCGGATGAGATCCCGGACGTCACGAGGAGTTCCGGAATGGTCCGGAGGTAAAGATTTATATATGGGAAGTCCTGTTTCGGGCATCGGGACAAGTTTCGGGGTTATCGGTATTGTACCGGGACCACCGGAAGGGTCCCAGGGGTCCACCGGGTGGGTCCACCTGTCCCGGGGGGCCACATGGGATGTAGGGGGGTGCGCCTTGGCCTAATGGGCCAAGGGCACCAGCCCCACATAGGCCCATGCGCCTAGGGTTCAAGGGGGCAAGAGTCCTAGGAGGGTAAGGCACCTCCTAGGTGCCTTGGGGGGAGGGAAAACCCCCCTTGGCCGCCGCACCCCCTAGGAGATTTGATCTCCTAGGGCCGGCCACCCCCCCTTGGCACCCCTATATATAGTGGGGGGAGAGGAGGGACTTCACACCTGAACGCCTGGCCTTTGGTTGCCTCCTTCTCCCTCCCCAACACCTCCTCCACCTCCATAGTGCTTAGCGAAGCTCTGCCGGAGTACTGCAGCTCCACCAACACCACGCCGTCGTGCTGCTGCTGGTGCCATCTCCCTCAACCTCTCCTCCCTTCCTTGCTGGATCAAGAAGGAGGAGACGTGGCTGTTCCGTACGTGTGTTGAACGCGGAGGTGCCGTCCGTTCGGCGCAGGTCATCGGTGATTTGGATCACGTCGAGTACGACTACATCATCACCTTGCAAGCTTCCGCACGCGATCTACAAGTTGTATGTAGATGCAAACTCTCTCCCTAGACTCGTTGCTTAGATGAACTCATAGATGGATCTTGGTGAAACCGTAGGAAAAAATTTAATTTTCTGCAACGTTCCCCAACATCCTAAACATAGCTTAAAGATCGTATAGTTCGTTTGCTAGAGTTTTTCCAATGTCAAAGTATCTTTCCTTAGACCATGAGATCGTGTAACTCCCGGATACCGAAGGAGTGCTTTGGGTATACCAAACGTCACAACGTAACTGGGTGACTATAAAGGTAGACTACGGGTATCTCCGAAAGTGTCTGTTGGGTTGACACGGATCAAGACTGGGATTTGTCACTCCGTATGACGGAGAAGTATCACTGGGCCCACTCGGTAATGCATCATCATAAGGAGCTCAAAGTGACCAAGTGTCTGGTCACGGGATCATGCATTACGGTACGAGTAAAGTGACTTGCCGGTAACGAGATTGAATGAGGTATTGGGATACCGATGATCGGATCTCGGGCAAGTAACATACCGATTGACAAAGGGAATTGTATACGGGGTTGCTTGAATCCTCGACATCGTGGTTCATCCGATGAGATCATCGAGGAGCATGTGGAAGCCAACATGGGTATCCAGATCCCGCTGTTGGTTATTGACCAGAGAGTCGTCTCGGTCATGTTTACATGTCTCCCGAACCCGTAGGGTCTACACACTTAAGGTTCGGTGACGCTAGGGTTGTAGGGATATGTATATGCAATAACCCGAATGTTGTTCGGAGTCCCGGATGAGATCCCGGACGTCACGAGGAGTTCCGGAATGGTCCGGAGGTAAAGAATTATATATAGGAAGTGCTATTTCGGCCATTGGGACAAGTTTCGGGGTCACCAGTATTGTACCGGGACCACCGGAAGGGTCCCGGGGGTCCACCGGGTGGGGCCACCTATCCCGGAGGGCCCCATGGGCTGAAGCGGGAAGGGATCCAGCCCAAAGTGGGCTGGGGCGCCACTTCCCCCTAGGGCCCATGCGCCTAGGGTGGGGGAAACCCTAAAGGAAGAGTCCTAGGAGGGGAAGGCACCTCCTAGGTGCCTTGGGGAGGAGGGATTCCTCCCCTTGGCCGCACCCCCCTAGGAGATTGGA
>NC_041380.1:26466122-26469204 GCF_002162155.2 Triticum dicoccoides
CTTGGCCCTCCTATATATAGTGGGGAGATGGAGGACTTCTTACCACATGCCTTTGGTGCCTCCCTCTCCCTCTCCAACACCTCCTCCTCCTCCATAGTGCTTGGCGAAGCCCTGCCAGAGTACTGTAGCTCCATCACCACCACGCCCGCCGTCGTGCTGCTGCTGGAGCCATCTTCCTCAACCTCTCATTCCCCCTTGCTGGATCAAGAAGGAGGAGACGTTACGCTGACCGTACGTGTGTTGAACGCGGAGGTGCCGTCCGTTCGGCGCTAGGATCTCCGGTGATTTGAATCACGTTGAGTACGCCTTCCTCATCCCCGTTCTTTGAACGCTTCCGCGCGTGATTTACAAAGGTATGTAGATGCAATCCAATCACTCGTTGCTAGATGAACTCTTAGATGAATCTTGGTGAAACCGCAGTAAAATTTTTGTTTTCTATAGCGTTCTCCAACAGCCTCTTCTATGCGCCCTCGCTAGACCGCCGTCGTGCCACCACGTGCCATTACCATGCCCTCAAGCACCCCGTGAGCTGCGGCTCCCCTGCCTTCGGCCATTCACATGACCCCATGGGCCGCCGCTGCCCTGACTCCAGTAGTCGTGGCAGCATAGCTTGAAGCAATCGCTCGAAGAGATATACACCAATTTGCCGCGGAGGGATGTACTAGCCTTTTTGCTTAGGATATCATCATATGTTTGCTGTCCTTGCAGCCTGCTCTAATAGTCATGCACTACGACTAATTACTCAGCAAACGACACCAGAGAGAGGTCTGGATGGGCCAGGCTGGATGCCGCAAACAAGCGTGAGAGTTATATCTCGCTAATTGTGAGACCGAGTACCGTTTTGCAATAGGTTATCCCTAGGATTGGTCGCCCATAACGTGCGTTCATGTAGCTTCTGGGAGCAGTTTCACGAAGCTTTTATGGACTCGTTCAGATGGGCTGTAGAAGCTTCCTCTTTTTTTTTCTTTTTTCTATATTTTTCTGTATCGGTTTTCATCAGCTTTTTTCATTTTTTTCATTTTTCTGTAAATACAAGTGTATACATGGAGAATATATTTTACATATAGGTTGAATTTTTCTGAAATCCACCTAGAACCATTGTCAAATGCACATTGAACACTTTTTGGATGCACGGTGAATTTTTTTAACACACGTAGAATATTTTTCATGTATGCTATGAATGCTGTTTTAAAAAAGTGCAAACATTTGTTAAGTGTTCTAACATTTTCTTAAAATGCCATGAACATTCTTTTATAAGTCATGAGGATTTTTTGGAATGGTAGAAATACTTTCTAATCTACATGGACATTTTTTTTTACATTGTATAAATATTTTTTAAAAATGTCACATACATATTTTCAAAAACATGAATATTTTTAAATGTGATGATTTTTTTAATAGTATGAACGCTTATTAAAAACCAGGTGAACAGAATTTCCCATTTTTATGAACATAATTGAAATGTGTGAACATTTTGCAAATGTCATCAACATTTCTTTAATAGTACAAACATTTTTCCAAAAGTTGTGTTAACAATATTTTACACTGTATGAATAACTTTAACTGTATTTTATTTTTTAGGAATATAACTAATGTAATGTTTCGAAAAAAATATTGAACACATTTTAAAATATAAAACAAGTAAAAAAAAGAACAAACTGACTAACAAAGGAACAAAGGAGCACACTACTAGGCCGCTCAGTAGGGCGTCGCTTGCGGCAAGGTTGCTAGTATTCAATTCTTTTCATGAGTTTTAACAGAAAGTTTCTTGTATTCTGTTCATGAGTAATTCATTTTCTAGTTAGCTTTATTTTTTATTTGATCATGATTTAACAATTTATGACAGAGTCTAATAAAATGCAGAAAAAAATTAGTGGCGAGAAACAGTTGAATGCAATGAAGAACGAGTAGCGAGCAGAATATGTGACACCCCAACTAACAAGAGGGAAAGACCTACACGTTTTCCTTGTATCCAGCGCGTAATGCGTAAATAATTTAAGCTACTTCTACAGCTGCACAAAATGGGCCAACCTAAACTAGCCTCGGCTCTCGACGCCGATTTTTTCCGGTTATGATGCATGTCTGGGATTTGACCCAATTTGTTTTCTGCCTGTTGCTTCGTTTTTTGTTGTGTTTTCAGCGTTATTTCATTTTCATTTTATATTTATTTTCCCTTTTGATTTCTGAATTTTATTCCACTTTACCTAGTCTTTCTGTTTCCACCCTCATTTGCTCTTTTCTGCTTCTTTATACTTCCATTCTAGTATTGTTTTCCTTTTTCACCTTTTTCTATATTTCTTTATTAAATTCATTTCAATTTTTTATTAATGAATTTTAATACATGATGAACATCCCCCCACCCCCCAAATGATGAACATTTTTCAATAGACAATATCAAACTTTTAAAAATGTATGTTAACCTTTTCAATACATGCTAACCATTTTATAAACATGCTAGAAATTTTTACTATGTGTGAACATTTTTCTATACGGACAACTTTTCTAAACAATACGTTGATTTTTGTAAAAAAATGATGTTCATGCAAGTTTCTAAAATGTTCACACATTTTTAAAATTGTTCTTGTAATTTTATGAGTGTTTATGTATCTTTTAAATAAATTCCCATGAATTTTCTTTAAAGGATAAAAAATCATTTTTTGTGTTTGTATGTTAGACTGTATTTACATGTGTATATTGTAACGTTGTATACCACCTCATTATATATATATATATGTGATAGGCCACCCCTAGAGGGTTGTGCCGGTTCCCCCCAAAGCCTATTGTCTTACATGGTATCACGCTAGGTTACATCCGCTTCCGCCTAAAAAACCCTAAACCGCCGCTGCCGCCGCCGCCGCCACCGCCGCCGCCGCCGCGCCCGCCGTCGCCGTCGCCCGACTGCTATGACGTCCGCCGCTGCGTCCGGCTCCACCGCCACCGGTTTTCTGCCGACCTCCCTTGCGGCACTTCTCTCGAGGCCGCTGGATGCCGCCTCCCTTCAGGCGCCGATCGGGACACGGAGCGTTGGCTCCCTCTTCGCGCTCCCGCCGGCTGCTACTTCGCCCGGGCAGGCGCTTGTGGC
>NC_041380.1:26470605-26480452 GCF_002162155.2 Triticum dicoccoides
CTGGCGTCGCTCGCGTCTTCAGTGGAGTTCGGGTATCTCCGTCACAGTGGCATGCTCGTCTTGGTCACCCGGCCACACCTATTGTCCGGCATGTTTTGCGTCGTCATGAGCTTCCTAGTGTGTCTAGTAATAAAGATGTAGCAGTGTGTGATGCTTGTCAGCAGGGGAAGAGTCATCAACTTCCTTTTTCGGAGTCCAGTCGTGAGGTGAAACATCCTTTAGAACTTGTGTTTTCAGATGTATGGGGTCCTGCTCAGACTTCTGTTAGTGGTCATAATTACTATATCAGTTTTGTTGATGCTTACAACCGCTTTACCTGGCTTTATCTTATCAAACGTAAATCTGATGTGTTTGACATTTTTGTTCAGTTCCAAAAACATGTTGAACGCCTTCTCAAGCACAAAATTGTTCATGTTCAGTCGGACTGGGGTGGCGAGTATCACAACCTCAACTCCTTCTTTCAGTCGCTTGGGATCACTCACCATTTAGCATGTCCACATACACATCAGCAGAATGGTTCAGTAGAACGTAAGCATCGTCACATTGTTGAAGTTGGTCTGACTCTTTTGGCCCATGCATCTGTTTCGTTTCGTTTTTGGAGTGATGCTTTCACCACTGCATGTTTTCTCATCAATCGTACTCCCACTCGTGTTTTGAATATGAAGACTCCCATTGAAGTTCTCCTTAATGAACAACCGGACTACACCTTTCTCAAGGTGTTTGGGTGTGCTTGCTGGCCCCATCTCCGTCCATATAACAAGCGTAAGCTCAAGTTTCGTTCCAAGAAGTGTGTTTTTCTTGGTTATAGCTCTCTTCATAAAGGATACAAATGTCTTCATGTGCCCACTAATCGTGTCTACATCTCTCGGGATGTTGTGTTTGATGAGCATGTTTTTCCCTTTGCCAAACTCCCTGTGTCCACTACCGAGCCACCTGTCATGCATTCATCCTCTGTTGCTTCTGACCAATTTGATGATGTTGCATATTCTCCTCTATTGTTGCCTAACCATGGTGCAGGCACTGGTCGTGGGGCTCGTTTGGAGATTCTGGAAGTGCCATCTTCCTCTTCGTCGCCATCGCCTTCATCCTCGGCACCTTCTGTTGTGCATGAGGAGCACATGGCGCCCCTGCATGGCCTCGGTTTCCGTGCTCATGCACGGCCGATCGACGTCCTGGCCCGGTCGCCTCTGGCTTCTGGGCTGCCTTCGCCATCGTCGCGCCCTGCAACCCCGCCGACTGGGCCGGCCTCCTCGGTCCCCGTCTCGCCCAGGGCGTCGGGGCAGTCATCACCAGGCCTGGCCTCGCCCGCCCCTGCCTCGCCCAGGGTGTCTGGGCCCTTCTCACCAGGGCCGGCCTCGCCTACTCTCGCCTCGCCAAGGCCGTCTGGGCCGGTGTCACCGGAGCTGGCCTCGCCCACTCTCGGTTCGCCCATGGCCTCTGAGCCCCTGTCGTCGGGCCAGTCTTCGCCATGCAGCCCGGAGTCGTCTGTCCCGAGCTCGCCTGAGGTGATTCCTGCATCTCCGGCGACCGTCACGTCTCCGTCACCTTCGCCTCCGCCGGCTCCTGCTGCTGCTCTACGTCCACATACGCGCAGTCGGAGTGGCATTTTTCAGCCTAAGCAACGTCACGATGGCACAGTTGCTTGGTTAGCGGTGTGCATGTCTGCTGCTCTCGCAGATCCATCCTCTGAGCCACGCATGTATCAAGCTGCTATGCGCATTCCTCATTGGAGAGAGGCCATGGAGCAGGAGTATCAAGCGCTTCTTCGCAATCAGACATGGACTCTTGTTCCTCCACAATCACGGGTAAATGTCATTGATTTCAAATGGGTTTTCAAAGTGAAGAGGCATTCTGATGGGTCCATTGAGCGCTATAAGGCTCGTCTGGTTGCTCGTGGTTTTCGACAGCGTTTTGGACTTGACTATGAAGACACCTTCAGTCCAGTGGTCAAGCCTACTACCATCAGACTTCTTCTCTCTCTGGATGTTACTCGAGGTTGGTTTCTTCGTCAGCTTGATATTCAAAATGCTTTTCTTCATGGTGTCTTGGTGGAGGAGGTTTACATGCGCCAGCCTCCGGGTTTCTCTGATCCGGATCGCCCTGATCATCTCTGTCGTCTGTCCAAGGCAATTTATGGTCTGAAGCAGGCTCCTCGTGCTTGGCATGCTCGTCTTGCAATGGCTCTTCGTGCTCATGGTTTTGCATCATCAACTGCTGACTCATTGTTTCTTCTTCAAAGGCCTGAGGTTACTATGTACTTGTTGGTCTATGTAGATGATATCATTTTGGTCAGCTCCTCTCAGTCGGCTGCTACTGCGCTTGTTCGCTCACTTGGTGCTGATTTTGCGGTCAAGGACCTTGGGAAGCTTCATTACTTTCTTGGTGTGGAGGTTACTTCTCGTGCTGCTGGCCTTGTTATGACGCAGAAGAAGTACTCTCTGGATTTGTTGCAGCGAGCTGGGATGCTTAAGTGCAAACCGACGACTACACCCATGTCTACCACTGATAAGCTCAATGCTGTTGATGGTGTGCTTCTTTCTTCTTCTGATGCGACAGAGTACAGGAGTATTGTTGGTGGGCTCCAGTACTTGACGATCACGCGACCAGACATTTCCTATGCTGTTAACCGAGTCTGCCAGTATCTGCAGTCACCCCGTGACACTCATTGGTCTGCTGTTAAGCGGATTTTGCGCTATATTCGTTTCACGGTGGCTCATGGTTTGCATATTCGGCCGTCTGACTCTGGTTGTCTTTCAGCATATTCTGATGCAGACTGGGCTGGCAATCCGGATGACAGGCGATCCACGGGGGGTTATGCTGTCTTCTTTGGCTCTAACCTGATTGCCTGGAGTGCTCGGAAACAGGCTACTGTCTCGCGTAGCAGTACTGAGGCTGAGTATAAGGCTGTGGCCAATGCCACATCAGAGATCATCTGGGTACAGTCCTTGCTTCAGGAGTTAAGTATACCCCAATCACAGCCTCCTGTTCTTTGGTGTGATAACATCGGTGCTACGTACCTTTCTGCAAATCCGGTATTCCATGCCCGAACGAAACACATTGAAGTTGACTATCACTTTGTGCGTGAATGTGTCTCTCAGAAGCAACTACAGATCAAGTTTATTTCTTCCAAGGATCAACTTGCTGACATCTTCACCAAGCCATTGCCTTTGCCACAGTTTGAGACTTGCAGGCGCAATCTTACCCTTCTAGATTCATTAGAAAGTGGCTAAGATTGAGGGAGGGTGTTAGACTGTATTTACATGTGTATATTGTAACGTTGTATACCACCTCATTATATATATATGTGATAGGCCACCCCTAGAGGGTTGTGCCGGTTCCCCCCAAAGCCTATTGTCTTACATTGTATAAAAGCAAAAAAAAGGTATAAAACAAAGTAGATCGAATAAACTGAAAAAATAATTCTAGAAAAGGGAGTACTCGCTCCATCCAAATATATATGGCCTAATACATGTTTCTATATTGTCTTTAACCATGGATTAGAGCAATAACATATGACATGCATGTGACAATAATGCATACTGTCTAATTCACAAGTCAAAGTTGTTTCTAATGATATAATTTTTATATCATACATATCATGTTTATTAATCTTATCAGTGTTCAAAAGGCAACGTTGAAGCATGCATTAGACCCCGTATATTTGGATGGAGGGAGTATAAATTTAGGGCTGAAAATTATGTCCGCGATCCAAAAAATACCTAATGTTCTTTATTCCACCCTCTAGTGTCTTGCTCTCCACCTTCGGCCAACCTCCACTATATATGTCCATCCTCTCCTCCTCTCCGTCTCTGTTTCAATTTTGCTCCTCCCATCTCTGTTTTTTGTCGATAACGCAAACGTCCTATTAGTTGACTAGATGTCTTCTTGTTTAAGCCAAGCAGTGTTATATTTTTAATAGTGTTGATTTAGTGGACAACTGAAGTCCATTTTTTACCTGCGTAATCACGGTGATTGCGCATAAAATATAGTGGCCCTGTTGAAGCGCATGTCAATTATCTAGTAGTAGTGTAGCTCAAATATAGTAATATCAAACGACACATATGGATGATAGATTGTCACAACAATTCACTAATGGGGATAATTCGGATTCAAGAGGCACAAAACTATGCCGCATACGCTATAATGACATATTTTCAAGCGTTTGTCACAAAACTTCATGCTCTAACGACACACATATATTACCAAAATAAAACATGGCTAAACAAAGCAATGCAAGGATAGGGCTGCTGTCATTTTTGATAATGGTATGCCACTGAAACGACAAGTATATATACACCCCACTAGAGAACTCTGAACTCTCCCTCGCTAGTCATGAGCCAAGTGCAAAAGCTGAACCCTGAACTCCGAACTCTGAACGATAAAATGATATCACGGGGACACACCAACAAGCCCACACACAAATGTTGAATTCCAAACACACACATGCACGTACGACCAAGTCGATCTAATTAACCCGCAATGGAGATGGTCCGAAGCGGCGCCTCTGCCGGCTCTGGTGCGCGGGCTATGCCGGTGTGGGTGACAATCGCCCAGAGCACGGTGATGAACTCGCCGCCCTCGGCCAGCGCCTCCTTGTGGGCCTTCATGTGCAGCTCGCCGCTCGGCGGCGCCACATACAGCATCACCTCAGTCCAGAGGTCGCCCAGCAGCTTCCACACTCTCTCGCGTGCGTCATCTTTGTACCTGTCGATGAAAACCTTCCCGAGCCTAGCTCCCTTGCTTATCACCGTCGTCTCCTCCTGCCTGGTCCGTGCGACCTTCATCAGCTTGGTGTACCGGTCGCTCTCACCGGAGCGGTAGTAACACCACCAGCCTCCCATCTCCTCTCTCAGCTGCTTTTTCATGGCCGCATACACCAGCTCCGTCCCGTCCTTGTCGTCCGGGAGGAGCTTCGGATGGAAGGCCACCAAGTAGGCGCAGTATCCGGACAACGCCGTGGCCGCCTCGCGTCCGTCCTCAGGCCGGGTGCCCCTCTGCCGCCGGTACGTCGCCTCCAACAGCACGGTGGCGATGTGCCACGTGAGAATCACCTCAGCGATGCTGTCGCTCTCGCACGCCCACGACAGCTCATGTGACTGTATCGACAGACGGTGCTTGGCTGATAGCAGAACAGCCATGCCGTTGCTGAGAGGGGCGTCGTGGCTGACCCTAGCCAGACGCTCCATGATTAACGTCTTGGCTTCCTTGGGGACCGCCCTGGTAGGCAGCGGCAATGAGAGCCGGCTGAACCGTAGCACGGAGAACTGCTTGAAGCTGACACTAGGGTGGTACATCATGTTCCTCACCGTGACGATGCACGGGATGATCCTGCTCAGAAGCGGGTGCGTGCGCCACTCCGGCATGGAGGTGTGGCTGCAGAGCAGTGACACCATGAACCAGTTGGAGAGCAGGAACAGGATGAACTCCCACACCTCCTCGTAGGCGAAGGCGAGGATAAGCAGGATGGTGATGGATATGTCGATGCTGCAGAAGACGAAAGGGGTAGACAGGGACTCCCAAACCTTGCCCAGGACGCACTTGGCCATCCTCAGCACGCTTCCGGACATGACGTAGTTGTCATTCCTGAAGCTGTTCCAGGCGTAGGCCACGTCCCCATTGCTACACAAGATGAGCATGAGGATGCACAATGCCCATACAATGATGGGGAACAGGATGTAGTTGTGCACGAAGAAGAAGGGGCTGGCAAACACCACCGGAAGTACAGAGTGGTAGTACTCGCAGAGGAACTGGAGTTCGTCGCTGAATAGTTGGATGGCATCCTCCCCACCCATGCCCTCTCGCCGCAGACCTTTGAGGATGAGGTCGCGGCAGTTGGAGGCTTCCGCGTCGGTGATGGGGAACTCCTCCAGCCTCCGGCGGAGCATCTTGAAGAGGGCGAAGGAGAGACATATCCGCTTCAGCTTCGGGTCCTTACGGAGCATCGGGTCTTTCTCAGCGAGAGCCCAGATTTTGCCAACCGTGACGACACTGGAGTCGGCTTCTGATATTGCCTTCCCCAGCTCCTCGAGCTTGTAACCCTTGGGGCCGGCCTTCTTCTTCAGCTCCTCTTCACCAATCACGACGTAGTTGCACCGCTTCAAAACATCCGACCCAGCCTGACCTTGTAGCTTCAGCATCTGGGTCATGTAAGAGGCGATAAGCTGGGGGTTCTTGCCATAGGCGAAGGAACGCTTTCCCAGCTCTACGGTGACGAACCTCTGCACCAACTTGGCGGCTGCAAGAACCCACAGGGTTCCATACAATGCCTTCTTGCCGGCGCTTCTTAGGTTGAAGAAGACGAGGCTGCCTAGCCAGACGACCCGGCTGGCGCTGTGGATTGTGTCCGAATAGCCCTGCATGCCCGCGGTGACCAGAATCGCCTCCACCTTCTTGCGGAGGAGCTCCACGAGGAACATCCACATGAGGATCGTCCGGGCTCGAACCGAGAGGTCCGCCGTCTGGCCGACCGCGTTCTTGGCCTCCGAGAAGAGGTATGACATGGCGGGGAGGAAGAGAGAGAGCGAGGTGGAGAGGAAGAGGCGGACAGTAGGGTTGAGGTTGGTGCTCATATCGGAGGAACGGCTGAAGAGGTTGAGGATGAAGAAGAGCACGGCGAGGACGAACATGACCACGGATGTGGCCACCAGGGGGGCCTCGTTCCCCCGAAGATTGGCCTCAGCATAGAAGATGGTGAGGTTATACACAAAGGGTAGTAGTCCACTACTACTATCGCAGAATGCACTGGGGAGTGGTTGGACTTGGAATGGAGGTGGTGGACTTGTTGAGTTGATGCCCGCCATCCTCAGGTGACCGTGCCAGAGCAGTCACGTTGCCTAGAGCTAAATGTAGTAGCTAGCAGGTTACTGTTGTAGCTGGTTGGTGGAAGTGGCGGTTCTGTGCACATGTACAAGAAGCGTGCACATAGTTATAGTAAGAGTATGACACTTGCCCTTTCTCCTTCGAGATAGCTAAATCTCAGTCGACTGAGACTTAATCAAGTCTTAGTCCATATTATATTCGTGGGATCTTATGTGAAAATCCGTGTAATCTTTTTCTTCTAATTTTTCTCTAATATGCTATGTCACTTGATTAAGACTTGGTTAAGTCTTAGTTTTTTTTTTTTTTTAAAAGTCTTAGTTGACAGAGATCTAGCTAGACACACCCTTTCTCTTCAGTTTTGCTACATTTCAGTCAATTGAGACATGGTTATGTCTCAGTCGATGCTATATTCATTCGAACTTGTATGAAGATCCGTGGGAAATTTTCTTTGAAGTTTTTTTCTTCTTATATACTATGTCAGTTGACAAAAAGACTTGATTAAATCGCAGTCGACTGAGACCTATCCAGGCGACCTCGCGCGGTGCCAGGCACAGTGAGCCGGCGGACAGAGATGATTCATGGAGAGGGAGAAGACTACGCGAGGGAGGGTAGGGGCGGGGGGCTAGATGGAACACTCCGACCCGACGGCCTGGATTGAGGCCATCTGACGGCTCGCTTGGCGACCGACCGGTTGATCGGTTGACGGACGCGGAGTACCGGCCATATTCAATCAAATGTACTTATCGGTTGACGACCTTGCCGCCATTTTAGAAAGTGAGACTCTTTCGTCACATCAGCGAAGCATGTAGCATCAAGAGGAGGTAATTTGATCACGATTCGCTCCCTTGTTAATTCGATTATTAACAGTTTACTTTATCACGCGCGCCTCCTACACTCCAGTCGCCTGAATACTATGAAATTTCTTCAAAAGAAACCTTACGCCTCCTAAACTCCATATCAGCACGCTACGTACGGCGCAAAAAGAATAGGCATCTGTGGTGCACGCTTACTTTTTTTCTGTTCGAATGGTATGCTCTCGTTGATGAGTCATGAATGAAATTCCAAATTCGCAAAAAAGAGAGAGAATGGTATTGTTTGCAGCTTGCATGCATGTGCTTGCCAACCACCGTGGTCCCTTTCCCGTAGAATAAAAACCCCACCGTGGCCCCTTTTCTATTCACGGGCGTGCATATTTTTGTGTGTTTGTTGCATGCATGTGCATGCATCTGGAGAAATTTTATTTGCAGAGCGCACGCATGGGAGAGCATTTGCTATGGCCAGTGCATTAAAAGCTGAAATTCGCAAAGTAGAGTAAAAATCTTGTGTCGCTTAAAGCATTTGTTTTTGTTTTTGTTTTTTGCCGGTGAAACCATTTGTTCATTGAGAATTTGTTTTCATTCTTGGCTCGTATCAAGGAGGGGGTCTCTAACACAGTGGCAGCCTTACAAATCATTGAGCAGTTATTTTTAAGGGATACAACTGTTAGATGATACCCTCACAAAAAGAAAAATGTTAGAAGATACACATAACAAGGTTCTAGGCCCCGAAGCGATCTAGTCTGGTTTTTGTACAATTTTTTTTAACGGTATCATAGTAAAATGACACATGTAATGCTGGTTATCAAAGGGTACATTTCATGTGCACTTCTAGAACTATGACGACGATTTGAAAGCCATGTTTGATGACTACTTTATTTCGGGATATTTTGTTCGGCGCTGTCGATCTTCCCGTTCTCTTCGTCTGTCCAGAACAATCTAATGAAATCCCGTCACAGCCCAGCCACCGATGAGTAGCAAGAAACTTTGAGTATCATTTTCTGTGAGGAACCGATGAGTAGTAATTTTGATTAGTATGGTAGGTGTAACCCATATATTCACACAATTCTGAAGAAACAGGACTACAGTTAGCTCTACAATTATCAATATCAATTATATGGTTACCTATCGGCGTCTAATCAGGTTTGCAAGGTGGTGTTATTTCTCTTCTATTTTTGTGATTCTTCATGTGCAACAAAATGGTACGGTCAGCTCATATATATCATAAATGCCATAAGGAAAGCATGTAGTCCTAATCTCGATGTAGGAGTATTTCAATATTCCGAGAACTGCCGTCCTGCGTCGGCCCCGCAAGACGACCGGGGGAACCCTAAATCCCGGCTGCTCTCCACCCCCACTCCCCTCCTTTTCCCTCGCCGCCGCCCGAGGGCACGGCCGGGCGAAGCCCAACCATCGCCGGTGGCGGTGGGGCCTAGTGGTCCTCCTGTTCGATCAGTGTTGGCATGGGCCGGCGCCTTGGGCCGGAGCATGGAGCTGGTGTCAAGCGACATGGCGGTGCGGCGAGTAAAGGCGGAGCTCCTGCGCCTCTGCTTCTCCTCGGCGGGCGTCCAGGTAGTTGGTCGTGCCTGGCTCTCCAGGAACGGCTGCGGCGCGGCCAGATATGTGCCCTGCTGGTGTGGCAATTTCTAGGGCCAGGCGACATGAGCCGAGGGCGGCACATGTTGCAGCGTCGCAACAACGACTGGTCGGTAGGCGGGATGGCTGGTCTCTAGGTGCTTCGGCGGATGGACGGTGGTGGGCAGCGCAAATGGGCTCTCTGGTGAGCTTTCTTTTTGGTTGGCGGTGGACTTTGGGGTTTCCCTTACGTGGCCTTGCGTGGAGTTGTGCCGGCCGCCGAGGTGGGGCGACACAAAGGGTGTCCAGTGGGGAGGTAGGATGTAGGACGGGAGGCGCTGACGAGATTAGGCCACCCATCACTGGCCCGGGGGGGGGGGGTGCTAGTCGTGGATGCATCTCCCCTTCCCCTTTCCTCGGTCGTGTGCGGGCTAAGGCAGCTCCGGCCTTGCTCCAGGAGGGACGTATGCTGCAGTTTTGGCTGCCGGGTGCGTCTGCTCCCCCTCCCCCCTTTGATCAGGCCTGTCACTCCACCATGCATCCGTCACGACGCCACAACCATCGCGCTCCACCGTGCCACCAAGGGCAACCATTCGTCACCGCACCACCTTGCCGGGAGCAGAACTTAGTCGTGGGTC
>NC_041380.1:26480795-26495366 GCF_002162155.2 Triticum dicoccoides
GCCCTCGGAGGGAATCGGTGTCGGGGCTGGTTACTTCTTGTTTCCATGCTAAGAGTGAGATTTTCAGGTCACACGCTGGCCGACCCGACCGTGGTGACAATTACATGGCTGGGGTGAGCGAGATGGCATATACCAAAAAATTCTTTCGCCCGAATTTATATACTCTGTTCGTTTTTTATTTACTCCGACTATTAACTTTGACCTCAGTCTTAGTTTGATCAAGTTTGTAGAAAATAATATGAACTTTCACAACCACACACACACACACACACACACACACACACACACATATATATATAGTAACACTATTCATAACCCAGGGTGCAGAATAAATTATTCTTCACCTGAGGTAATCTTACAATCGTTTCATAAATAAATTACATTTCGAATACAAATAGTTACATTCATATTGATTCAGTATGTAAAATATGGCATAAGAAAATAAAAATATAGGTCATAAAACTAGATAATTACATTCTATGTATATTTTACACTATGCTTTTACGTTTGTAATTTTACATAACATAATTTTTTAGGGTGGTTATATATTTTATTATATTCTCATTTTGCGTACGAAATAAGATAAAATGTACGGAACGTAAAATTATGGTGCATTTATGTCAAAATAGAGGAGGGTGAAGAATAATTATTCCTCACCCAGGGTGTATAAATATGTAGGGAAAATGCATCCTACTACCGGGTGTAGTTACACCCACTTTTCATATACTACCATGTGATAATATATACTCTACTTTATTATTTTTAGTTTATTCATATACTATATCTAAAATAGTCCAATTATACGTGAGCCTATAATTGTATTGTATTTGTGAAATACATACACATTTATACGCGAAATGGAGTATGCACAAAATATAGTACATACTAACAAAAATCTAAAATGCGGAGTAAATAAAAACAGAGGGAGTATAAAGAAATAACCAAGTATACATTGAACTTTACAATAAAAAAAGAAACGACAAAAATACGCATCCTGAAGAATAGCTAATAGGCTCCCAATGCACCACGAACAAGTTTGGTTATCAAAGCCCTCGACGAACCCCAGACCAGGCCATCGATGTGACTAAGAAAAAGAAGGAGCTCGCCGCCGGAGGAAGACCCTGCCCGTCACCTCCCATTAGGCCAGTGTTGTCCCATCATCCGTCTCTGCCTCCGAGGAAGGCCCCTACCTTCTCACCCTAGATTCGAGGATGCCTTGGAGCTTGCATGAACATATGAAAAACATGTTGCCGGGGAGAGGAGAATAGGCACAGTGACATCACGTCGCGGATAAAAACCATGATATCCACTGCCTCCTGGAAAGACCATGATATCCACTGCAAGCTGCCGAGGAAAACAAAACTGAAGATCGACCGACCGCCCACACCCGAAGCCCTCACCACCGCGCCATAGTCCCAAGGCGGTGCCTTCAATAGGGAAAATGATGCCGGAGCGCCATTGCCGCCCAATCCAATTATTTGGACATTCACTGGGGAGACGGAGGTGGAGGGCAGGGTATGATCTAGGTTTTCAGGAGCTCCCGACTTGAGCATGGCCAGTTTGCGAGGCCGCATATGGGCGGTAAAATACACTGATTGGCATGACAGATCAAGGAGAGACGCTAGAGAAAGGTGCAGGCGGGTGGATCGATGGGCTGCTTTCCTGTTCACACCGGCGCGCGCAGGGGGAAGGTTGAGATCAGATGATGTAATTAAGGACTGCAAACAAAATGTACTACATGCAGTATCGTCGAATCAAGATCATTAAAGGTCTGGAGGTGAATCAATCGAGGATACACACACAGAGGGCATAGCAATCTATAAATTACTCACACCTCTCGAGATTTCAAGAAACAAAGAGAGAAAGAGAAAAAGAACCAAAGAGAAGAAACTCATCGACGAGAACCCTAGCTAAGCCAGCTACCCATATACCATGGGCAAATTGGTTTTATGGACGAAATTTACATTCAAGCAGGAGTACTTGATGGTGAACGGCCTTGTGCTAGCTAACCCGAACCTGAAAAACACCTTCAACTTCACTACCACCCGGCAGTTGTCGGTAGCATTACTATTCGGGTCATACCCGTAGTCAGCCGAGACGTTGATGCTGATCACGCTCCTGGGCGGTTGCCACCCGGCTGGTAGCCCTGCCTTCTTGGTCCGGACCCAAGCCGTGGTTGCAGGGCCGTACCATATCTCGGCGCTCACGGAGTCAAACCAAACCGCCGTGCGCTGGCTGGTGTTGTTGGCCACGAGATCGAAGTTTAAGTGTGTGTTGGTGACCGGACCGGTCAGTGGCTTTTTGTAGGTGCCGATTTCCGCTTTCACGACGGAGAAGCTCATCCGTGCTGGGGCGAGGCTGATGGAGGTAGCAGCTACCAGGGCAACAGCGAACAGCGTTCCCAGCATAGCTGCGGAGATGTACTGCTTGGCTCTCCATCTTTTGCGGAGAGAACGGACGGTGGCCATAGATGAAACTACTAGTTGGGGAGCTAGTCACTATGAGTTATCGACTACGGCTAGCTATCCTATACATAGCTAGCCGCGAAGCGTTATATGGTGTGCACAAAGCATTGAGGTGCTAGCAGATGCAACTGGAGGTGTGACCCTGAAGCGAGTATGCATGCTCGCTTTAATAGGAAATCTATGCGTTCTCGCTGAAACATGGAATCCTTGACATGGGCAAATTCGAGAGCTTTGCCGCTGCGCTGGCCGTGGCTAGCTTGGAATTAAGGACCCAGCTGAAAGAGCTTGGGTGGTGATGGGCGGCCACCCATGTGACCAAAAAGGGACGTGGGCATCTTCTACCATATAACCGCGATTGCTATTGGTAACTAGTAGATTAGCCAGATGCATCAGATCTACTCCCTCCGTTCCTAAATATAAGTTTTTGTAGAGATTTCACTATAAACTACATACGGAGCAAAATGAGTGAATCTTCACTCTAAAATGCATCTACATACATCCGTATGTGGTTCATAATGGAATCTCTCCAAAGACTTATATTTAGAAACGGAGGGAGTATTATACAGTTAATCAAAAGTACAAAGCATCTCAAACATAATAAAAATTACGTCAAGATTCCGAGACCACCGAACATCCCCTACTGTTGCTAGAACGAGTCGCCGACTCGCCGCTATAGCCACTCCTATACCTGAGCCGACTTGATCTTGGTAATGACAGCCGGAAATACTTCCTGCGCGTGCCCCTAAGGACTGGTGCCCTGGAGTTGCAATCGTCGCCATTGAACCTTGCATAGATCTGAACCACCCGACACTAAATCATGCCACATGACGAGAAACCCTACCCTCATCGTCTCAAGGAGACGGTGGGCTACACTTGCGAGGAATAACTCGAGGAGGATCGGAGCGCGCGAGACAAACTCAGAAAAAAGCGCTGCCATTTGGCCATGTGCGGCACTTGCGAGGAATAAAAAATTCTAACCAAATCGAAGGCACCGGGATTCTCCTCCCCACCGGCCATCAGAGAGAGGGGAGGAGAATCCAAAAGCTCGTGGGTGATGTATGTAGGGGAGAGTTTATCCTAGCCGCTTAGGGTTAGGGTAGAAAACAAGAGGAAGCCTTTTTTACGCCGCTACTACATTGTGGCCATCAGACCAATTTCAATGAGTTTGAAATAATACCCTTTCAAAAATCAATTTCGCTCAAAATAAATTTAGCGTTCAGACATCAGAACACTAATGGAATCGGCAATGTTGCCTAGTGCCAGAAGTTTGCCAAGTGCTTTATGTTGGGAGTTCGGCAATACACACGGTTTACCGAGTACGGGACAGGAAAAACTTGGCAAACACGCAAAACTCGGCAGTGACAACCGTTCACCCAGTACAAGGGTTCAATGAAGAGAACATTTCAAGTTTCATCCCTTCCAGAGATCATTTGCACACTATTTCCTACCGAAGAGTGTTGCCATTTTAAGTGGCCCGAAAATCAGCTAATGCCTCGAAAATAGTAGACTAACTCAAAAAGTGGAAAAAAAATTCGAGCATCAGACTTTGTATGGTGTGTATTAGGCATAACTTTTTTTTCATGTTCAGATGATTTTTAAAATGTAGTTGTGTCTACAAGGCAGCGGTATCCGTTCAAAACCCTGATAGTTTGCGGGAGAGTGTCAAGTTTGTACATGAGGTGCATCAAGTGTTTGCGGTAACGCTCTCAAATTTTAGCCACACCCTACTGGGGGTCCAATGAAGACACCATATTGATGACCCTAAAGTATAGGGGATCTATCGTAGTCCTTTCGATAAGTAAGAGTGCCGAACTCAACGAGGAGTAGAAGAAAATGACAAGCGGTTTTCAGCAAGGTATTCTCTGCAAGCACTAAAATTATCGGTGACAGATAGTTGTATGATAAGATAATTCGTAACGGGTAACAAGTAACAAAAGTAAACAAGGTGCAGCAAGATGGCCCAATCCTTTTTGTAGCAAAGGATAAGCCTAGACGAACTTTTATATAAAGCAAAGCGCTCCTGAGGACACATGGGACTTCTTGTCAAGTTAGTTTTCATCATGCTCATATGATTCGCGTTCGTTACTTTGATAATTTGATATGTGGGTGTACCGGTGCTTGGGTGCTGCCCTTACTTGGACAAGCCTCCCACTTATGATTAACCCCTCTCGCAATAATCCGCGACTACGAAAGAAGAATTAAAATAAATCTAATCATAGCATGAAACATATGGATCCAAATCAGCCCCTTACGAAGCAACGCGTAAACTAGGGTTTAAGCTTCTGTCACTCTAGCAACCCATCATCTACTTATTACTTTCTAATGCCTTCCCCTAGGTCCAAATAATGGTGAAGTGTCATGTAGTCGACGTTCACATAACACCACTAAAAGAGAGACAACATACATCTCATCAAAATATCGAACGAATACCAAATTCACATGATTACTTATAACAAGACTTCTCTCATGTCCTCAGGAACAAAAGTAAGTACTCACAAAGCATATTTATGTTCATAATCAGAGGAGTATTAATTATCATTAAGGACCTGAACACATGATCTTCCACCGAATAAACCAACTAGCATCAACTAAAAGGAGTAACCAACACTACTAGCAACCCACAAGTATCAATCTGAGGTATTGAGACAGAGATCGGATACAAGAGATGAACTAGGGTTTGAGAGGAGATGGTGTTGGTGAAGATGTTGATGGAGATTGACCCCCTCTTGATGAGAGGATCATTGGTGATGACGATGGTTTCGATTTCTCCCTCCCGGAGGGAAGTTTTCCCAGCAGAACAGCTCCGCCGGAGCCCTAGATTGGTTCTGCCCACGTTTCCGCCTCGATACAGTGGCGCCTCGTCCCGAAAGCTTCCTTCTGATTTTTTTCCGGTCAAAACACACCATATAGCAAAAGATGGGCGCCGGGGGCCTGCGAGGTGGCCCACAAGACCGGAGGGCGTGCCCAGGGGATAGTGCGCGCCCTCCACCCTTGTGGATGGCAGGTGGCCCCCCTCTGGTATGTTCTTTGGCCAATATTTTTTATATATTCCAAAAATATTCTCCATGAAGTTTCAGGACTTTTGGAGTTGTGCAGAATAGGTCTCTAATATTTGCTCCTTTTACGGTCGAGAATTCCAGCTGCCGGCATTATCCCTCTTCATGTAAACATTATAAAATAAGAGAGAAAAGACATAAGTATTGTGATATAACGTGTAATAACAACCCATAATGCAATAAATATCAATATAAAAGCATGATGCAAAATGGACGTATCACACATCAAGTTTCATCACTTTTAGAGCTCGTTTGCATGCTATTTCCTACCAAAGTGCGTTTTCCCCTTTATAGTGGTCAAAAAATCAGAGCCTTGAAAATAACAAACAAACTCATAAAGAGGCCAAATTGGAGCATGTGATTTGGATGGCATGTATTAATCATAGAAAAAGTTTGAATTTCTAATGATTTTATAAATTGAAGGTGTGTGTGGAAGCCGGCGGTTCCCGTTTGAAACCCTAACACATCGCGGGAGAGTGTCCAGTTCATACAACGGTTGCATCAAGTTTTTCCGTAACGCTCTAATATCTTTACCTCACCCAACAGGGGTCCTATGAAGACATCATGCGAAGCTTCATCCCTTCCAGAGGTCATTTGCACAGTATTCGCTACCGAAGAGCATTTTGCCCTTTTTAGTGCCTGAAAATCAACAGCAGACCAACTCAGAAATTGGCCAAATTTGAGCATGGGGCTTTGGATGGTTTTTATTAAACATAGAAGATCAAATGATTTAAAAATGGAGTTATATGTCGGTGGCAGCGGTTTCTGTCTAAAACTCTAAAACTTCGCAGGAGAGTGTCCAGTTTGTAAACGAGGTGCATCAAGATTTTGTCGTAACGCTCTCAAATTTTTACCATGCCCTACACGGGTTGGATGAAGACACCATGCCAAGTTTCATCTCTTTTTGAGCCAAGTTTTGCCCTTTTTAGTGGTGGGAAACCCAACTAATGTCTTGCAAAATATTGAAGATCATGATTGAAAAAATGGTGTTTTGTGTGGAAGGCGGCGGTATCCATCTGAAACCCTCACCATCGTGCGAGAGTGTCTAGTTTGTATACGAGGTGCATAAAGTTTTTGTCGTAACGCTCTCAAATTTTCACCACACACTGGAGGGGTTCCAATGAAGACACTATGTCAAGTTTCACACATTTTGGAGCTTGTTTACACTCTTTCCTACCAAAGAGTGTTTCACCCTTTTTAGTGGCCAAAATATCAACTAATGCCTTGAAAATAGCAGACCAACTTAGAAAGTGGACAAAATTGGTCATGGGGCTTTGGATGGTGTATATTAATAATGAAAATGTTTGAAATTCAAATGATTAAAAAATAGAGTTGTGTGTGAAAGTAGGAGTTTTCATTCGAAAACCTGACACTTCACATGAGAGTGTCTAGTTTGTACACGAGGTGCATAAAGTTTTTGCCGTAATGCTCTCAAAATTTTACCACACCCTACTGAAGTCCTATCTAGACATGATGCAAAGTTTCATCCCTTCCGGAGCTCATTTTCACCCTATTTCCTACTAAAGACCGTTTTGTTATTTTTAGTGACCAGAAAATCATCTAATGCCATGAAAATTACAGACCAACTCAGAAAATGGCCAAATTTAAGCATGGAGCTTTGGACGGTGTGTAGTAGTCATAGAAAAAGTATGTAAGTGCACATGAAGTACAAACATCAATTAATGATGTAGAGCACACTCAGCGGCAGGCTCTAGTTGTGGCAGGTGTCCTGACGCACCAGCCACTGCAAGGCCCACATATCTAGGTGGCGCGCGTTGGGGAGGGGCCCTCATTGCTTGGTCGAGGCAGTTCTATTTCCCATCAAATAGGTTCCACGAATTGAAACCAATTCACCCCTCCTCCCGCCTACACAACCTTTCAAATCCTGTCATCACCGTCGTGACCACCCTCGCCGCTGCAGCTGTTCACTTCTCAATGTCCATATTCCATCCTCGACATCGCGGCTGTCCTCTGTCCGCCATGTCCTCCTCTTCCAATAGCGGAGGCCTCTCCCCACAGCCATCGACACTACTCCCAACACCCCCTCCTCAAGCTTCAGTGGCCTCAGCTTACAGGTAAGTAAGAGCATACCTCGATAACCCTTTTTTGCAACATGTCTACAAATTTTTTATCAGATGAACATACCTAGGGTTGGCCATCGGTTCTAGATGAACATTTCTAGTAGATTCACATGTTTATCTATACTTATATACTCCTATATAGTATGCGAATAACTTTGAAAGTTGGTCATTGGACGAAGCCAATTCGACGGTGCAGAGATGGCAAATTTGTTATAACATCATGCAATCAACTATGTGATGTCTATTGAATTTCTGAACATGAATGTAGGCACCGAACCAAGCATGCCAATATCGCGGCGACAATAGGCTAGGTGTGTGCCACACGGTTCACGTCACTTGCAATGAAATCTGTGTTGATATTCAAGAGACTTTATGGAGTGAACGTTATGTTTTGATTCTACTAGTGTTGTGGCTGATCAGTTGCTACTGTATATAAAGTTTCAGCCAAAATTATCTAATTTTTGTTTTCTTTTAATTATGTTTGGCGCATGCCTTTTTGGGGAGGGCCGAGTTCTTATGTGTGGCAAACGCGCCCATCAATGTGGAGGGCGTAGTTCAGTTTAACATGGGCTTGTTAAAAAATGGCACACCCTTGACCGTTAATTAGTGTCACCAATGAGGCACACCGAACGTATTTTGGTGGCCCAAGTTGGATGCAGATTGCCATAGAGTTCGGACTACAAGCTGGGAAGGTGTTCTTACTAATTCCTCACGAAGTAAAGAAGGGCAAGCACGGCTATAATTGGTACGATGTCCCCGAGTCACCATAGCAGTTTCCGTGTTGATGCTGATGTCATATTGGTACTTGTATCGTACAAGCACTTTATTGAACATGTATGTTGTACGCACTTATTATATTGTCATGTGTAAGTATTAAACACTAGAAAGTTGTTAAACTAAAGTGCGTCCATTGCTATATACTCCACAACCGCAAACACTTAAAAAAGTTGCCACCGTAGGCAAAAACACTGTCATGGCAACACTTTTTCTTTTTACCAGGCATAATATATCACGGGTGGGCGCAACCGGGTACCCTTCGCAGGTAGAAACATCATCAGTGGCGGTCAGCATGCCCACCACTTACACAACATTAGGAGTGGCAGGCACCCCTGGGGCCACAACCGCCATTGATGGCATTTTAGCGCCTGCCACTGATGGGCATTCCTGTGGTAGTGGAGCATTGGGTTCTTATAGTTTCACTACCACAAAGGTGCAATTTTTACTTGGTGCATTCCATTAAGAGCACAAGAAAAGACTGGTCGCTCCTGAAGGACCTTCCCTATGAATGTATCTTTTATTGGAGCCTAGAAGTGCACTTAATGCCTTAAACATAGCAAATGGAACCTAAAAATTGCCAAATTGGAATACGGAGGATTCTATGGAAGTTAAAGGTCAATTGATGAACCAAATGTTAATTCGGCTTCAAACCGGACGCATTCCCTCTCGAAACCACGATTCTTCGTCAAAGATGCTTCGGTTTCTAAGAACTGACGACCAACACTTACGCAAAAACTTCTAAAAATTTTACCATGACATGTTGAAGTTATATAACGACACCATGCTAAACTTCATATTTTCAAACTTTATTTACATTTCCTAGAATTTTAAAAATAATAGACTATGTATTTGTGGTTGAGTCTTACTACCCAGATGTTTGAAATTACTTATCACTTCTTGTGTAAGGCACATAAATATACTCAAGACCACAAACTAAAATTTCCGGAACATTTTTGTGCACTATTTCATGGACCCCTAATTCAAATTTGAATTATATCCATAAAATGCCATGAAATGCACTTAATGACTCAAATATAGAAAATGAACCCTGATAGTTGTCAAATTTGAACATCGAAGATGTTATGGTGTATGTTGGGTTAGAAAAAAATTCAAGGTCAAATGGTGATGCAAATGTCAATATGCTTTCAAATCTGACGCATTCCCTCTCGAAACAACGATTCATCTTCGCATGTGGTCTGGTTTCTAGGAAGTGTACATCAAAACTTCTATAAAATCTTCTCGAATGTTTACCACAACACATACTGATGTCATATCATGGCACCATGTCATGTTTCATATGTTTTCACACTTTATTCACATTTTCTAGAATTTATAAACCAATAAACTCTATGTTGGTGGTTGAGTCTTGCCACCTAGATGTTTGAAAAGCTTTTTTATTTCTTGTATATGGCATACAGATATACTAAAGTCCATATATATGATTTTTCGAACTATTTTATGCAATATTTCATGTACTCATAGCTCAAATTTGAATATATCAATTAAATGCTGAAAAATGCACTCGGTGGCTTAAATAAAGCGAATGAACCCTGAAAATGCCAAATTAGAACATGGAGGATGCTATGGTTCAGTGTAGAAAATGTTTTAAGGTCAAGCGATGAAGAAAATGTTAATCCACCTTAAAACCTATCGAAAGACACTTTTTTCTGGAAAAAAAAAACTTATGCAAGGGCATCACGCATGATTGGATTTTAAAAAGTGTGTGCCATGGTTGGCCATATTTTTTTAGAAAAACCTTGTGTAAGGTGTCATGCACGGTTACGTTTATAAAATTATGTGCAATAATAGGCTACATTACACACTACACACACACACACACACACACACACACACACACACACACACACACACACACACACACATTCTATCAAGGCATCACACACGATTGTGCTTTTAAAACCATGTGCAATAATAGACTAGATCACACACACTGTTTTACAAAAACCATGTGCAAGGCATCTCTCGACTGTTCTTCCAGAGGGGCATCAGTGCTCCAAAACCAAACCAAACAAGAAAAAGAAAAGCCTAGGCTGCGTTAAGATGTGTCTCTGGATGACATGTGGCTTATGTGGCCCCATTTGCGCTATGAGATTCTATTCGTAAGGAGCACTTTGCTTGCAACATGCATTTAGATATGTACTACTTATATATGCTGCTGACTCAAATCAGAAGAGCTAGCCATCAGCGGGTAGCGCAGGCACTAAAAATGGCAACCGACGAGGGTGGCAAGCGCACAAAATTCCAGTGCCTCATCATCGCGCGCTTCACGGTAGCAATCGTGGTGGCTGTGCTCGCCTTTGCTAGTATCGTGGTGGTGCTCACTGCCGGCCTCCGCCGCGAGGACATCAGCCTCTCTTTCACCCACGGCCATATCCAGGCAGCTCAGGTTCTGTGGTTGAAGAACGAGACGTATCTCACCCACTATCGTGGGAAAATGGATGAGATTTTCACAATCTACGAACCAGCGGTGCGTGTGGACTTATGGGTCAGCATGGATGCCCACATCCCCACCCGCCGCGCCAACACGACCTGCAACATCACCACCGTCCTCGTCTTCGACATGCCCAACGCGCCCACCTTCACGGGGTTGACGCAGATCGCCTTGATCAAGATCAACAAGGCGTTGCGGAAGCAATCACTGGACAGGTGGATCCACATGACGGACAAAAACACGCTATCATACATCGCGAGGACCTACGGAGGGATGAGCGAGTTCACGGCCATGTTGCAGGTAAACATGACAATCTCCTCGGGAGTGGGAAGAACGCCGACGAACTCAACACAGTATTGCTGGCCGGTGACCATTGGCCACAGCCGAAGCACCACAGCCAAAAAGGTCACCTGCAAGCCGAGCCACCACATCGACTACGCTGCTGATTCCGTGGCCCTGGCGCCGCCTCCGCCTCCCGGCCCTCCGATGGTAAACCATTAGCATGAGGCTGCTCCGAGCGTCCGACGGTGCTTGCCGAGCTACCTTTTGTTCCTCATGAACAGCTCCATTCGTGCTTCTTTTTTTGCGGGAACCATTTGTGCTAATTACTTGTGTTGCGACTGGATCGAGCTGCTTAGTCATCGTTTGCCTTCTTTTTCTTGCATGAAGTTAATCCCGTGATCAATTGTGTGTAATTTAATTACTTGTTCTTTCACGTACTATCGTACAGTACGTGGTTTCCCTGTTTTTTACCCGGCCGGCACTCTTGTTTGAGAAGTGCGGACCGGAGAATCACGTGCAGTGATCATAGCACTGCATGCTTTTTTTATCAACAATATCTCATTTGCATTCTCGGAATAGTAGTGGTGGCGACCTCATGTTCTATGGTTATCACAAGGTGTTTGATCATACTCATCATTATATATTCTATCAATTATTAGTGGTGGCGACATCAGTTCTATGGTCATCACATGATGTTTGATCATACTCATCTTTATATATTCTATATCAATTATTATATGATAAATAAACAGAAATGTTATAAATCTGACTTTAGATTTTTAGCGCTAAAACTCTGACAACCAAATTTGCAATGTGAAAACAGATAAAATTGTTATGCTTGTGTATAAGGATTTGCCAGGTTCTATGATGAAAATTTCCATGTATCAGAAACAAATCAACAGAAAAATTGCCATGTTGCATCGATTAATTGCCACGGGTTTGATCGGAAACCGACATATGTGAAAGCGTCAGATTTTTAACCCTAAAAAAATCGGACATCGGATTTATATTAAATCCTAAATAAAAGCACAATACGGAGAAAAGGAGAGATTTTGCTGGAAACCTAGAAAGCAAAACATTCAGCTCCTCTTAGGACTAAATATATCATAGTTGTTAGATCTTTGTAAGTTTACCTAAGCAGCCGAACCGATAGATCATCCTAACTGTGTCTAGCCAAATCACAACCGTAGAAACCTTACAAATATATTGATATGCTAAACCTCTGCATAATTATTGTAATAATCTTATAACAGTGAGTTCTTTGTCAACCGCACCCATGGGGTCTCTGAAATTATCACAGCAGCTTATCTAGCATATAGTGCTCCTACCGACCGAGTTGCATGTGGTAGGTCGGCAAGCACCGTCGGACGTGCTTGCACAACAGTCAGTGTGAGAAGAACACGGGAACCAGCCATCAGGTACACCAATCTACATTAACTACTTCATTGTAACCGTAGTGATCAGGGATGATGGATATATGCTTCCTCAATTTATCGATATCGTTTAATCAGGAATTGTTGACCTGGTGCATAGATCTATTCTGATTTGTGAATACACATGGTGTCTCCCAGAAGAAATAATACATATGGTAATTCGTGACCGTTTAAACTCCTTAAGTTAGCAGATATGTGAAGGTGCACCAGCATTGCAAACGTGGCAACGTCAACATGGCATGGCAGCAGTTGCACGGCGAGGCTATGCCATTCGAGCATGTAGATGGACATGGTGATGTGGTCCACGCTCGACAACAAGGCAAGAACACTAATGCAAAACAAGGCTCTCGAGCCGATTATTGTACACAGCCTTCTTTTCGACTCTAGTAAACAGCGACTAATGCTCCTACTATTGAAGGTCGTTCTGAAACAGTTTCCCATAATTACCGATGCAGTAACTGTAGTGAAACCCCCTCCGATACTTAGGATTGCAGGTTTTCTGCTCAAAAACCTCTTATGCAGAACTGCCTGCATTGTCAGCTTAGTGCATGCATTTATTTCTATTTTGAAGCCATCTCTGCAATCCATCAAAGCAAACCACAATTACACACAGGGCACCACTAGGCGCCGGTGCACCGGCCCAATGTTTCGGCCGGTCTGCTCCCAGCCGCCCGATCTGCTGTGCAACACCGTCAGATCCGAGCTTCTTTGCTATTTTTTTTACCTTGTCCTTGTCTCCCCGAGCGCTCGCCGTGCCGATCGCCCGTCGGGGCCGCCCCACGCTCCGGCACTCAGCTCGCCCCGGCCGCTCGCCGCCCCGGCCGCCGGTTAGAGCTGACCGCTCGCCGCCTCGGCCGCCCGTCGGAGCGCCATGGATGCAGCTCTGCGACTCAGCTCGTCCAGTCCGCTTGCCGCCCCAGCCGCCCGTCGGAGCCGCCACGCGCTCCGGGACTCAGCTCGCCTCGGCCGCTTGCTGCCCGCGCTGCTCATCGGAGTGCCATGGATGCAGCTCCGCCTCACCGATGATTGGTTCCAGCAAAAAATAGAGATGCCCCGTGGTAGCATTTTCCCGTGTCAGTCGTAGCAAATCAAGACAACGGTTGCAGCAAAAAAAATCCATCAACATCGCCATTGTAGCAAAAATGTTAATCGGATGTAGCAAAACACAGCGCCAATGGTAGCAAAAAACGAGGATGTTGCAACAAAAATGTCGTCCTCGTCGTCGCCGGTCACACCTCAGTCGTAAAAAAGCACCATGGCCGCATGAATGGATGTAGCAAAAACACAGACGGTAGTAGCAAAAAAATTGACACGGTTGTAGCTTTTATCTCAATGGTTGAAGCTTTTCCCCTCTACGGTGGAAGCATTTCTGTAAACGATTGCAACTTTTTTCTTTTTGAGCAGCGTTTGGGTGAAAGCTTTTCTCTATCGTTCGGTTGAAGCTTTTTTCATCAAAAGTTGTAGCGTTTTATATAAACGGTTGTAGCTTTCCTCGATAGCACTGATCGCTTACAGCTTTCTGTATATACGGTTGAAGCATTTTTAATTTTGGGTTGAAGCTTTCCTGTCAACGGTTGCAGCACTCGCCAGCCTCCCCAGCTACCGCGCATCTGTGATTGAAGCAAAAAATACCATCGGTTCCAACAAAAAATCTCTATGGTAGTAGCAAAACCAAAACACAGTTGTTGCAAAAAAAAATGATCATTCGTCATCTCGCCGTGACGTCGAGGTTCCAGCAAATTTGCGCCGCGGGGTGCAGTCCTGCCATGGCTGGTTGCAGCTCCGGCGTGGCCGGGTCCGGCGAGGTAGGGAGAGCTCCGATGCACGCAGATCCGCGCGGATCTGGTCGAGGGCGGCCAGATCTGCTGAACGGCGGCGCCCCTGGGAGGCCTGCGGGCGATGCGTTGACCGTGGCAGCGGGGAGAGAGAAAGAGAGAGATGCGCGAGAGAAAGAAAAGAAAAGGAAGAAGGACTAGTCGTCCCGGGTCCATCACGCCATGTGGTTGCTCGTGAGTGGGTCGCATC
>NC_041380.1:26495590-26505326 GCF_002162155.2 Triticum dicoccoides
TGCAATAATTCACATAATTGCAATAATTCACACACACAATCCAAATCATAAGTGCATTGCCTTACATGAATATTTTCCGCAATTTTTGTTTTTTGTAGTAGATTCAGTGTACCATTCTTGCCTCTTCACGTCCCCTTATTAGACCAAGTACGTTTTAGTTATCTTCTATGCATGGGTATCTCATCACTATTCTGCTCAAAATATTTTTCAATTAAAACATAACCATGAATATGCATAAATTGAATGAAGGTAATTTGGAATGAGTATAACTTAGCATTATAGAGCCTAAGTTTTCATAGCTCAACCCTTTAATTTCTTGCGATGTGCTCATTATTTGCAAGAGATAGTTTTATACCATGGTACCAACTAGAGGTGCCACCATCCAATTTTTTTGTGCAATGTTGATAACATGTAATTACATGGGATCAATTATAGATATTTTTCATAAGTCGAGTTGTCGATTGCAACAAGGAGTGGAAAGAATTGGCTCTTACGAATTTTCTAAGAATAACTACAAGGCTGAAATGGGTGGTGCTTGTGTATTTTTTATTGGTCGGATGGTTGAAAATATCAAAATAACAAAAAAAAAATAGTGCGGCAAGTGGCTCAATCCTTAATTATTCTAAGGACAAACCAATTGTGTTTCTATGTAAAGTTGTAAACTAGTCTGCTCTAGAGGGCAGCATGAATATCAGATAGTTGTTAAGCTCATGCTAACTTGTATTGATTCTTGTTGCTTGATTGTTGTCATGTGGACACGGGCTAAACTTATTTAATGCAAAATCGTTGCTTCACCCATACTTGTGATTATAATCTTAGCAAGCATCGGCAACTGTTAAGAACAATTATGACAAAGTCTAACCATAATCATCAATTCTAGGGTTCCTATTCAACCCCCATGATATAACTCGTAAATTCTTAGAGAATGGTGTTACGACACTCGGGTTTTCCCTCCTAGACTTATTATAACACAATGCACTCCTCTAGGCCCATATTGGTGAACTGGCATATAGGCAATGTATGAAAATCACGATCAGATAATTAAAGCAACATATAATCTAGCATCAATATTTGCTCAAATTCATACAACTCTTAACTATGAGATTTCTCCCATGTCCTCAAGAACGCGATGGAACTACTAATGTTCTTTCCGGTATCGTTGATGATGAGGTTGTCTATATGTTAAAATAGGATTTATTTAAGACATGTGGATTTGATATAAATGATACTAAAAGTGGATATTGGCTATTATCCCGGATTTATAATGCACTATCTAGGTCCAATAATGTACTTCAATTTTCATTTTCAGTGCTTATATTGTTGTATTGTGTTTGCGTTAACGCTCAAAATGGTCTTCTAGTCATTTTTACTGTAGATTTGGACATAATAAGAAACCTTGGCAGGAGCTTTTGTCATTAGCACGCTATTCCACGTGCTCAATTCTGCACAATTTCAAATCGTACCTCCATGTATGTTTATCCTTTTTTTTTCCTTTTTCTCTTTCTTTTATTCCTTATCTTCTTTCATGCACCTTTCCATGGCAATGGGAATCATGGACCCCTAATGTGGGAAAGTTGATTATACTTTTGGTGTACATAAATGAATAGCTTGAGAGAGAATACTCAGTTCGTTGGATTCTTTGTGAAGCAACTTGTTCACAGGGTCATGTCTTATACTCAACGTGGGTGCTCATATTTTCAGCTATTTTACCATGCAAAAGTAGGTGTTGTTCCTCTGATGATAGTTATTTTTTTTAAAACGAATGCTCAAGAAGAGCCCGGCTTTGAATTAACAAAGCCATCAACCGGCCAGGATTACAAGATCACCATCTTACAAGAAAAAGCAAGAAGAGAAACAAGCGGCTGATACAAGGAGCAAAGCGAAACAGACTCAAAGGCAACAACGATAGCAAGCACGCCATGCTGCCGCCAACACCGTATAGGACGACCTACACCAACCGGACAAGCTACGGACTTGAGAGGATGCACCACCGCGCAAGCTTCGTGATCGTAGCCAAACTCGAAGACAACACTGACACTCCTCTGGAACTGCCACTGCAAAGGGCCCCTGCCCTCTCATCCTGGCTCGAAGGATGCCGCACCGGCAGGCAGTAGCTCGGTTCACCCTAGAACCCAGAGGAAGACGTCCAAGCTGCGCATGAAGAAGGAACTACGAGCAGACCTGCTAGCATAGAGCACACCATTCCGAGCACCGTCGTCGTCCGCGGTTAAGCCACACCGAAGGGCGAGAGCTGTCGACCACAGTCGCAGCAACAAGGGTAACAGCGATGAGCCACCAATGAAAAGGCAGTGAAGCGTCGAGCCAAGCTGACACCCGCCATCATCACACCCACAACTCGACTCTCTCGCCTCCCCTGCGATCCCCGGACTGCGCCTCCAAGAAGGAACACGACACGGATGTGTCGTCGCCATCCGAATCAGGGGACCTAGGCTTTCACCTAGCAGGGAACGGGAGGAGGGGGAGAAGGATCCTCACCACAGCCTCCAGGGAGGGGTACGGCGCCCAGGCCGTTGCCTGCGATGTGGCTGCGCCGGCCAGGGGTTTCCCCCGGATCCAACCCCACTCAACGAGATCCGCGCTGCCGGCGCCCGGGAACAACGGCCTAAGCCATCAGGACCCGAATCCGGCGATGGAAGGAGCAGATCGGGGCGGAGAGGATGAGATGCATCTGGCGACGGCAACCGCGCAGGCGAGGCCGCACACCAGCGACCGTGGACCGACGCCGCCTCGTCCCCCGCGAGACCGAGGGAGGCGCCTCACCAGCTCCGGCCGAACTGGCCCGCCGCCCGGGACCGCTGCCCCGGATGCCCGAGGCCCTCCACTCTATGTGGAGCCGCCATATCCCCCGCCGCCACCTTCATTGGTGTCGAGCGCACGCCGGCGCACACCTCTGGCGGCAGCGGAGGGGAAGGGGAGGGGGAGGAGGGGTGCGGCGGCGGCGGTTAGGGTTTCCCCCCGAGTCGCCTCGGAGGAGACGACGCGGGGGCGGGGGCGGGGCGGGGAGGGGGGGTGATGATAGTTGTTGTTGGGAGTATGTGTGTTTCGGCACTGTGTTTCTTAAAAGAAAAACTGCTCCGAAAGTGCTTTAAACGATCACAAACAATGCCATCGTGAGTACTCTCTTCGTCCCAAAATAAGTATGGTTGATCTAGTACAAAGGGAGTACTCCCTCCGTTCCGAATTACTTGTCTTAGATTTGTCTAGATGCGGATGTATCTAGACGCTAGATACATCCGCATCTAGACAAATCAAAGACAAGTAATTCGGAACGGAGGGAGTATATGCCAAGTCGATGCATGCGGCCCTGTTTGATAGCAAAGTATTTTCTAAGTATTCTTAGAATACTACAGTCTTTTTCAAATATCATAGTTTTATTTATTGTGACCTGTTTGGTTAGCACTAAATATTGTGTTATTAAAACTAAAGTATTCTCGAAACTGTAGTAATTTCTCTGCATAAAAAAAAGAACCCTGGACCTCTTTTTTTAAAACAGAGCAAGGTAAGAAACGAGCTAGCTAGGCTGGGTACGTACGTACCTTATGGTGATGGTTGGTATGTACTTTGCCTGTTCAGTTTTTGCATTCTCCTGTTCTTATGCACGCGTATGATAAGGTAAGGGCTACCTAGCTAGCTGCCGGGAATAACGCACCAAAAATTGTAAAGAAGCCAGCTAGGCGTGTTTACCCTGCTAACGGTAAGCTATATGCTAGCTAGCTGCATTTGCGTGGCAGATTAGTTCAATGCAACAGAAAAAAAATATTCAAACGGCCAGCTAGCTGCGCTTGTTTGCACTCTAACACAATGGCTAGGCAGCAAAATTTACAGCGGTATGCGACAACAACCAAACAGGTTCTATGTATTGTGAATACTCCAAAATATTGTGTTTTGATGAAACCATGATATCTCATACCTACTGGCAAAATTACTTCAGTTTTGGATACTTCAGTTTATTTCACCATTTGCTATCAAACACAGCATGTGTATGTCATCATTCAATCCATCGTAGTGTTTTCTTTGCCCTAATAATTATGCACTTCTCTTCGCATAAATTCGTAAGCTTTATCTGTGAGTGGAGTAGGGTGCTATCATCTTTAATTTGTTGCGTAAATGTGAATATGCATCTAACTTCCCGTGAACGAAAAGCTCAAAAGGCATCTCCCTGCAAAGTATAAATTGCTGCATCTAACCACGGCATGTGCATACTCTTTTTTTTAGGGGTTCTTGTGCATACTCACGCTGTCACGTCCCCCAGGCCCAGACCTCTGTTTTGTGAACGGTCCCAAGCATTATCCTGGGTTCAATTTTACAGCTTTATTCCTCAGAAAAAACTCTACAGTCTTTTTTTATGCTTCATCTTTAAGTTGTTCTTCTGGTCCAAATGTGTGTTTCCTCTTTAATTTGTTGCCTAAGTGTGAATATGCTTTTTAACTTGCCGTGAACGAAAAGCTTCAAAGGCATCCCCCTGTAAAGTATAAAATGCTCCATCTAAACACTGCATGCGCATACTGAAATGATCTCGCATCTCCATCTTGCGCCGCCCATCCTCCAGGACCAGCAGACCTTTCTTTCGTGAACGGTCCCGAAGCATTATCCTGAGCCCAATTCTACAGTATGTATTCCTCATAAAAATTCTACTGTCTTTTTATTTTTTCCTCTTTTGATTTGCCAGGCTTTAAATTTGGATCCAGTATGGAAGTAATGTACTTCCTCCGATCCATATTACTTGCCCCTGCAAAATATGTACAATTGAAAACCCGTGTATTCACCTGCAAAAAAAAAAAACCCGTGTATTATCGCAGCACATGCATACTCCTTTCTTTGCAATTTGGCCACCACCTTAGACTGCCACACGACTAAACTGAAAGCACGGCATTATAGCTGTAGTGGCGCCGATGCAATTTATACTCAGTACGCAGGAGATTTTAGCAAAGCAATAATGTGCAGCAAGTAAAACGGTGTGGCTTGGGCTACTCCCAACCCGTTTTAGTATATCTAGGCTGGGCTATTGACTGACTCCGCTTGATGATACAACCATAACACACACTAGCTAGGGAGACCTCGTATATGTCGACTGACTGTCAGGCAAAACGAACAAGGGTGTGCATCGTGAGCTGGCCAAGGTCGGCCGTAGCGGGCAATCTTCCAGGGTTCTAATTATTTTGAATCCAATGATTTTTTTTATATACGGTTTTCTTGGTTCAGTATCAGATTTTGTTTTTCATCAAAACAGCTACATCTCTAAAAACAACATAAGAAGAATTCTTTTAATTACATGAATATATATATTTAAAGAATTTATGAACATTTTAATTTCTAACAATCATATTATTCTTATGAAGAAACTCATGAAAAATATTCGAGAATATGTAAGAAAATATTCGAAAGAATACTCAATTTCCATAAAAAACGGAATACTTTTAAAACAACATGAACACTATAAACAATCTAACATTTTTTAAGTTAGTGAAAATTCTAAATAATGAAAAACTAAAAAGGAGAAATTGGATGAAATAAAAGTTGAAAACCCAAGATAAAAAAAACCCAGATAGATAATCAAAAAATGGAATAAACCTGAAAAGGAAGAAATAAAACTCAAGAAAAACCAACTTAAAAACAAAGAAAACCAGATAATTACAACAAAGAAAACAGGCTGTCATGGGCTTGTCCATAGCAGCGCCGGTGTGTGCCGCATCCCAACAATACATCGCAACTAGCGACAAATATTCAAAGTGCGGTACTCCCAACTCCTATTTCGCGCCCTCAAATCCGGTTAGAGTGTATTCCAGAAACCGGCGCACACACCCCTTTGTCCTGGGCTTGGCCCATTTACTTTTTCTTTTCTTTTATTGAACCCTCAAGAAAATAGGTGTCTCAATTGAGATTCGAACTCTCGACCTCTCTGTTTACTTCCACCAGCTGTAAACAATTCAGAAAGCTTACCTGCTGTGCCTAGTTACTTCCTTTTTCATCTTGCTGTTAGTATTCTCCGTTCTGTTTTCTTCTTTCTTTGGTTTTGTTTAGCCATTTTTTCGTCAGTTTTAATCTTTTTTCTTGTTGTCTTTTCTTTCCCATTTGCTTAAATTCATGAACCTTTTTAAAAAGCATCGATTTTATAAAATTCGTGACCGTTTTTTCAAATCAATGAAAATTTTCTTAACTACACAAACTTTTTTCAAATCCGTGAACTTATTTTTGAATCCATGAACTTTTTGAAAAGTCATCAATGATTTTCCATTGCCTAAACTTTTTGCAAGTTTTTTTTTACCTTTTTTATCAAATTCGTGACCTTTTTTACATTGATGAACATTTCTCAATTTTGGGTACTTCTTCTAACTTTTTTCAAATTCATGAAGTTTTTTGTCAAATTGAGTGAACTTTTTTCACGTCAAATGAACTTTAACTTTTTCCTATATTTTTTTATCAAATTCATGAACTTTCTTTAACATCCACCAACTTGTTATTTTCTAGAAAATTGGTGATTTTTTAATCAAATTTTGCCTTTTTAGAAATCAATGAACTTATTTCGATTTTGTGAATTCTTTTTCAAATACGGGAACTTTTTGTCAAATCAAGTCTTTTTTCAAATCTAATGAGCATTTTCCATTTTCATTTTTTAAGTCTAATGAGCTGGTTTCTTTTTTTAAAATCAGTGAACTTGTTTCTCAAATTCGTGAAATTTTTCGAATTGATGAACTTTTTTTATTTTTGCAAACCTTTTCCAAATTCGTGAAAAGAATCAAATTGATTAAAAAATTTCAGATCTGCGATTTTTTTTTCAAATTTCTTGTGTTTTTTTGCTAATCTATGAACTTTTCAAAATCACAAAAAACTGTGGCCAGTCTTTTTTCCGGAACCAGCATCACAACACAGCCGACAGAAACGAACAGCGAAGCGAGAGAGCGCAGCTTAATGAGCCACGGCCGGTCATTCTTGGTCATGCTGACGAGGAGGCCTTGGTCATGCTTCACCAATCCTCTTCTTAGGTGGGTCGAACGCATGGTGCAGTGGGAGCGATGTGCCGAGACCGAGATGGAATCTTCTTAGGTGCTTCGACAGTGGTGTTCCCCAACCTATCAGACCCAGGTACCCTCGAGACATTGGCCATCAGGGAGGCAATGGCGTTAGCAGATGATCTCTATGTCAGGAGGATCCAAATTGCTTCGGACTGCAAGGTGGTTGTCGGGAGTTACGGTGCAATTGTGCATGAAATCATACATCACAAGTCTAGTTTTGATATTTGTAATATCGTTCACGAATTTAGGAGCTCGAATACCGAGGCTCACAAACTTGCAAAGTATGCTCTATCTCTTGGAGTTGGCCGCCATGTTTGGTTAGGCCAACCCAATGATCTTGATTTCGTCCCTGTAAATATTGTGACGTCCTAATAAAGCTTTGCAGTTTGCCTAAAAAAAACCAATCCTGCATGACAATTTAAATGGGTCCATTATTGCTCCTTAACACGGCCCATTAGTAGATATTTTTTTTGCTAATCATTATTCACTTTTATGATTTTTTATAAGATATTTAATACATCAAGAAAAATGCTTCATTTGATTTAAATTTTTGTTTATATTACTTGGGGATTTGTACATGCACTAAAAAATAGGGCACCGATAGTGAATTTTTGTTCCAAATTCACCATAAGATTCCGAATAAGAAATTGTGTTGTGGTATAATTATGTTTTATCCTAATTTGAAAATGTTCATGTGTTGTTGTGCTCTTGAGCAACTAAAGTGAGTGTACGTTACTGTTTGTTGTACCACCGGTGCAATTTATACTTTAAAATGGGCTCGAGTAACTCACAGCAAGTGAGATGGTATGGCTCCAGCCAAAACACTGATTGTGTATGGGCTAAGTTCTTGACTGGGTACTGCGTTTTGATAAGAAAAATGAACCATATTAGAAATCTCATACCTCTCCGCAAAAGCTATTTTTTGCCTATTGCGGATAACAATGGGCATGTCTATCCTCGCGTTGGCTACACACTCGCCACTCGCCTCGTCTATTCGGGTAGCCCGCCAACTAAGCTCACATGCCAACTCACTTGTCGCTTGCCTATTCCCTCGCCTCGTTGTGCTGCAATCTCGTTTCTTCTCAAAAAATCGTGTCCCCTTCATTACTATAGTCAACTTACACACTAAAAAGGGTAGCTTATGTGTAGTTCAAATTATTATTTTGAATTTTTAAACATGTTTTACTAAATATTCAAATAAATGTGTGTTGTTCATAAAATTGTTCACGACCTTTAAATAAAATGTTCATACAATTAAAAAAATGTCCATGGCATCTAGAAAATATTTACAGATCAAAACAATTGTTCATGGAAAAGGTAGGAAAATTCATGAAATGCCAAAAGTTTTGGAAAAAACACATTATGACATATAAATTGTTTGCCATGTATTAAAAGAATGTTCATTGTATATTTATAAAATGGTGACCGTCTATTTAAAAAATGTTTAACGTGTATTTAAATGGTCAACATCCATTTGAAAATCTTCCACATATAAATTAAGAATGTTCAACATGTATTCAAAAAATGTTCAAAACGTGTGTAGGAAATATTCAACACTTATTGGAAAGAAATGTTTAACATGTTTGAAAAAAATTAACATGTACTCAATACTATAGAGTGTGTGTCATTCAAATGTTACACGTCCTCAAAAAAGTTCAAAGTGCATTCAAAAAATGTTTGCACATTAAAACCAGGCAGATTAAAAAAATCATGAATCTGACAAAAAAGAAAATACTGTTACTATTCATCACCCAGGGTGCAGAATAAGTTATTCTTCACCCGAGGTAATGTTACGATCATTTCATAATTAAATTACGTTTGGAATTCAAATAGTTACATTTCTATTGATTCACTACGTAAAATTTGACATAAGAAAATAAAAATATAGTCATAAGACAAGAAAATTTGCAGTTTATGTGTATTTTAGACTATGTTTTTACGTTAGTAATTTTACGTAACATAAAATATATAATCAATGCACCAATATAGTCATAAGACAAGAAAATTTTATGTTATGTAAAATTTTAAACGTAAAAACATAGTCTAAAATACACATAAACTACAAATTTTCTTGTCTTATGACCTATATTTTAATTTTTTATGTCAAACTTTACGTAGTGAATCAATAGGAATGTAACTATTTGAATTCAAAACGTAATTTAATTATGAAATGATTGTAAGATTACCTTGGGTGAAGAATAACTTATTCTGCACCCTGAGTGATGAATAGTAAACCCCAAAAGGTAGAAAAATAGAAAATAAAAACTAGCAGAAAATAGAAAACCAAAAGGGAAAGAGAGATCCCGTTAAAAAATAAGCACAAGGAAGAAAACGAAGATAAAAGATGACCCGGAATCTTCTCAAACCGGTAAAACCAGATAAAAAAAGTTCCCAAAATCGTAAATGGACCGGCCCACCACACCTAACATTGTTGATGATACCTATCATGTCCCTCGCAGTAAGCAAGATATACCACTGACGGGTAATAACAACTACTCGCCTACAGATTGCCATACTATGGGCCTGCCCGTTATCGTCAAACGAAAGTACTGGTACCAACAACAATTATTGGTGATTTATCTCCAATATTGTGTCTGGTTTTTATAAGATCCAATTTTTTGTTTGTTTTTTATCAGATCTGATTTTATGTGGCAACTCGATTTTTGTTTGACTTTTCATTCTTTTCTTTGATTTCTAATTTT
>NC_041380.1:26505518-26507671 GCF_002162155.2 Triticum dicoccoides
ATTTTCATTTTTTTTTTATTTTTTTTTTATTTTTGTGTTTTCTTTCTGTATTTTATTTTTATATTTTTATCTATCTGAATAATATATTGACGCGCGACAAGGAGCAAGGGACCGGCAGCGGCAGCAGCGGAGGCGGCGTGGAACCCTAGCCTCTGTGGTGTGCGAGAGCGAGAGCGAGTGCAAGAGGGGATCGAGCGAGAGAAGGCATGGGACCCGGAAGGGGTATTTTCTTTGTAATGTGAGCGAACAACGGTGCCCTTTTGGTATACCCCTTTGGTTTTAAGGCATAAGCCGTTGGAAGCTATTCTACCCCCAGCTTTTTTCCATTGTGATGAAATAAGAGGTGGAAATAAGTTGAGCTAGCTTCTCAAAATGAATTCTTTTGGGCTTCTAGCTTATTGATGCCATAAGCTGCTAGAAGCCACAAAAGAACTAGCCCTTAAGTGTTTCCAGACTTGGTGACCTATGACATGGATCCCAATTTGCGGTAGAGAAGACAGGATTCTCAAGCTCAAATGATGACCTAGCCCATGTGTGGAGACTATTTTTCTGGTTCCGTCTCACATGGAATATTCTTTTTGTTATGGATTTAGCCATACATTGTGTCATAATTTGGTTGGAGCGTGAATTCAAGAAGGTTTGATATGTTGATAATTAGGACTGGAATTAGTTTGGTTGGTCTTAGTTTTGTGCTTTTCATGTTTGTTGTGGGGTCTTTCTGCGGGAATTATTCCATTTATTTTAAAGAGAGAAAAAAAGAAAAAGGAATTGGATTTGAATAAAAAAGAATTCTATTAATTCCAACTCTCGTAATTCTTTTGGAAACCAACTTTTGCTTGGTTTATCGGTTTTGTAGAACCTACAAGTCCTATATACCTAAGAGAGTCATCCCCACTAATTTATTTACCTCAACATGCAAGCATGCCACTGAAGGAAATATGCCCTAGAGGCAATAATAAAGTTGTTATTTATATTTCCTTATATCATGATAAATGTTTATTATTCATGCTAGAATTGTATTAACCGGAAACTTGATACATGTGTGGATACATAGACAAAATACTGTGTCCCTAGTAAGCCTCTACTAGACAAGCTCGTTGATCAAAGATGGTTAAGTTTCCTAACCATAGACATGTGTTACAATTTGATGAACGAGATCACATCATTAGGAGAATGATGTGATGGACAAGACCCATCTGTTAGCTTAGCATAATGATCGTTAAGTTTTATTGCTATTGCTTTCTTCATGACTTATACATATTCCTTTGACTATGAGATTATGCAACTCCCGAATACCGGAGGAATACCTTGTGTGCTATCAAACGTCACAACGTAACTGGGTGATTATAAAGATGCTCTACAGGTATCTCTGAAGGTGTTTTTTGGGTTGGTATAGATCAAGATTAGGATTTGTCACTCCGAGTATCGAAGAGGTATCTCTGGGCCCTCTCGGTAATGCACATCATGACAAGCCTTGCAAGCAATGTAACTAATGAGTTAGTTATGGGATGATGCATTACGGAATGAGTAAGGAGACTTGCCGATAACGAGATTGAACTAGGTATGAAGATACCGACGATCAAATCTCGGGCAAGTAACATACCGATGACAAAGGGAATGACGTATGTTGTCATTACTGTTTGACCGATAAAGATCTTCGTAGAATATGTAGGAAACAATATGAGAATCCAGGTTCCTCTATTGGTTATTGACCGGAGAGGTGTCTCGGTCATGTCTACATAGTTCTCGAACCCGTTGAATCCACACGCTTAACGTTTAATGGCGATTTGTATTATGAGTTATGTGATTTGGTGACCGAAGATTGTTCGGAGTCCCGGATGAGATCATGGACATGACGAGGAGTCTCGAAATGATTGAGAGGTAGAGATTGATAAATTGGATGATATTATTCGGACACCGGAAGTGTTTCAGAAAGTATCGTGTACGTATCGGAGTACCGGGAGGGGGGGGACCCCCCTAGGGGAAGATATGGGCCATAGGAGGGAGGCAGGCCAGCCCACAAAGGGTGGCGCCCCCCCCCCCTCCCCCAAGGGAGGAGTCCAAATTGGACTAGGGGAGGGGGCGGCGCCCCCCTTTCCTTCTCCTTCTCCCTCTCCTTGCCCCTTTCCCCCTTCGATAAAAGGAAGGTGGTG
>NC_041380.1:26507864-26513985 GCF_002162155.2 Triticum dicoccoides
GGGCGAATTGGACTAGGAGCCCAAGTGGGACTCCTCCCACTTGGGGCGCCCCTAGGCCGGCCTCTTCCCCTCTCCCTCCTCTATATACGGGGGTGGGGGTGCGTCTCTAACACACATCAATTGTTTCAAGCTGTGTGCGGCGCCCCCTCCACCGTTTGTTGCTCCTCCGATCATATTGTCGTAGTGCTTAGGCGAAGTTCTGCGCGGATCACTTCACCATCACCGTCACCACGCCATCGTGCTAACGAAACTCTCCCTTGACACTTTGCTAGATCAAGAGTTCGAGGGACGTCATCGAGCTGAACGTGTGCAGAACTCAGAGGTGTCGTACATTCGGTACTTGATCGGTTGAATCGATAAGACGTTCGACTACATCAACCGCGTTAAGTAAACGCTTCCGTTTTCGGTCTACGAGGGTACATGGACACACTCTCCTCCGCTCGTTGCTATGCATCTCCTAGATAGATCTTGCGTGAGCGTAGGAATTTTTTTGAAATTGCATGCTACGTTCCCCAACATCCACCTCACCATATGATTATGAATGAGATAAGTCCCATATCAACAAGCATACATGCATGGGAAAAGACCCGCCACAACATTCAACCATGCATGGAAAAATATTTTCATTCAATTATTCTTCTTATATTCAGTAAATATTGTTACAACTATATATAATCAAATATAATTGATGTATTTTTATTTTGGTTCTCATGTTATCAGCGCTAATTTGTATTAATCAATTCCCATAGCAATGTGTGGGGTATCTTCTAGTTTCTCTTAAAACCCCAGGCTAATTGATTGGTAAAGCTTCGACAAACTAAACCAATACTCTAACTTTATTTCTTGTCTTAGTTTCACAGTCTCTCCATTTTTGTCTCAGTTATCAACACAGTACACCAGATTTTGTTGTCGTGATGATCCATAATCCGTACACTAATGTAAATTTCTAGTTCCAAAGCCCATTGATTTTTTTCCTAAAAACTGTTGGCTAATTAATTGGCAAAGCTTTGATAAACTAAACCAACACTCTAACTTAATTTCATCCGTTTATTCTCAGTTATCAACAGAACCAACAGATTTTGTTGTCGTGATCATTCATAATCCGTACAACATTGTAAATTTCTAGGTCCATAGTATGCTTCAATATAGGGGCATTTTACTAGATTTGCACATGAACTAAAAGTGTGAGTAAGAATGTATACAACATTTCCTTAGTTAGATTTTTCGTTGGCATTAACGTCCGGTGACTCCCAGCCACGGTTATAATGAATCCCTAGCTCCAGTGATGGGGAGCAGGTGTCACACCGAGCTACGGTCATGGTGTACCATTAGCTTGTACGGGTCGGAGAGGGAGACGAATACCCCTTGCACTTAATTTTGAATAAAATCGTGAGGGGTGTTCTTGGAAGCTCGAACTTGGTTAAATATGTGGCTTTTAGCCTTCTAAAATAAGGAGTTAATATTCATCATGTTTTTTCTCATTAAGGCAATAATTTAGCTTTTTTTCCTCCCCAATGAAAAATTGTTGAAACATAACATGATTTAAGTAGGGTTGTTTTACATTGGTGACCACAATAACTAAAAATGCACTATAATATTGCATGAAAAGTATTTTGATAAGAGCCCAGAAGGAAACCAGCTTGTACTACTAGCGTGAGTAAGATTCCATCATTATAGTAAAGCATTCACTGGATCCTAGGCTCATTGAGCTCCGAGTTTCAACATTCTGAAAATCACATTTAGAAGTTTCAAACAATTCAACAGAACATTATATTTAAATGTTGATGTGCCTTACACGTCTCTATAGAATATCATTCAGAAATAACTTAAGTTTTGGGCTAGACAAAAAGGTCACATATGTTTGATCCATAATAGCAAATGGTAGGTATATTATTGATTGTCATATTTTTATTTCTTCTGTGACCACAAATAAACAGCCATTAGTTTTATTGGTACATAGTACGTACATGTCGATGTTAATTTATTTTTTAGATTTTCCTTTCAAAGGGGTTCACTAAAGACAGGAATTCATTTGGGGTTTACAGGTGAATTAGACAAGTTAGATACCGGTGAATTTCTTCGAATATCAATAAAACACATGCAATGTGTTTTTGCATATTTCTTCAATTTACTAGTCGGGGTAAAATAAATGACCCAAAAGACTTAAAGCGTAATTTTTTTCTTTTACAAACAGAGCACTGGCTAAATTTAATACATATTTCAAACTAGTATTTGTGGAAGAACAGAAACATAATAGAAGATGCAACATTACATGGAGCACCAAGTTATTAACCACAAGCTCAATATAAATTCCATTCTGTTACATTGAATTTATTGTGAAAAAAATGAAAATCTGTATAAGTCTAAGAAATGCCGGTAGCCAGGAACTGGTGGAACGTGTACCCGGCGGTGGCGGTGTCATGGCCGCACTCGCTGTGATCAGCCTCGATGCTCCCGCCATCATCGCATGGAGGGTGGTTCAGGTCGAGCCAGAGCACGCGCTTGCTACCGACGACGGGCTTGTTGATAGTTGTTGCTGGCGGTGACGTCGCGACGCCACGGCCTCCTGCAAGCATGGCACGGTGACGCCTCATGTGGCCACCAAGCGCCTGGCCGACGGCGAACTCGAGGCTGCAGACGGAGCAGCCATGCATCTTGGGCTTGAGGTCGCCGTCGCCGTCCAGCCGAGGCTTCTTGTGGCTGGCGCGGTGGCCGCCCAGCGCCTGGAACGACGGGAACACGCGGTCGCACGTCTTGCACACGAACGCCCGCTCGGGCGTGTTGTCACCGCGGCCGGCCGCCGGCTTGGGAATCGGTTGCTCCCGTGACACGTGCAGTAGCACACGCGCCATCTCCCGCTCAAACTCAAATCTCTTCATCATTTGATGACTAACCAATGAAGAAGAAGTTGAGATGGACAAAAGGAAGAAGAAGCTGAGATTGGTAACGGGCAGATGGATGAAGAAGAAGCGCAGCAAACTGCATCTTTATTTATAGGCAACGGATGTATATAAGCTATAAAGTTATCAGCCAGTAGCTAGGCGGCAGACTCGTATAATCTATATGCTATAAAGTAGTTGGCCCGTAGCTAGGCGGCAGTGAATCTTATAACATCACAAGTTAACCCTGCGAAGAGACCAAGAAACGGTCGCACGTACGTACGCGGCGCCATGGAACCATGCATGATGCATCTCTTCTTTTCTCTCGAGCTAGCTAGTGGATACATATGCAGCAGCTTAGCAGCAGCAGATCGTGCATGATGATGCACGACAGGCGTCCCATTAGATTCTGGGCCGAACTGTTTTCTCTTCTTGAAACATGTTACGTCTCGGAGAAAATTAAACTGAGAAATGTATCCAGTATTCCAGTATCCAATATGAATTTTGATAGACACCAGTTCCAGAAAATGGAAGATAGATAAGACTTTGTGCCAGTGAAGGTTCTCATTTTCCCTGGAACTTGCTGGGCCATCGGACTACACACTTTTATTTTTAACAAGAGGATAGATTTTATTGAATCAAAATGAAGAATCAAGTAGATACAACACAATGAGCATACGCTTGACCTCTGCATAGGTAGAATGCACACACCTATCAGCAACGCGCGGGCACACACACCCACACAAACACCCGTAAAGTCGTCTAAGACCAAAACTATGCCCAGAGAGGAAAAGAAAAAAACCCCGAAGCGATCAAATCCATGATCAACAAACTACATCAATGGCGATATCCGCACCAACCATCTCATGACAGTAAAAAGACTATAGTTCTTCAACGGCAACACATTTAGGAAGGGAGCAAGTGCCACCATCACCGAATCCAATCATCAAATTTCGAAACGTAGGTTTAATTTCACCGAACTACGTACCTATGTATGTAATACTTGAAATAGTTAATTGTCTACCGTAAGGCAATTATGCTTGATGAATTATGAGCTCGTGCATGAAACGCCTCATGGCCGTCCCAAGTAGCCACATGAAATAGTGTCTTGAATCTAATACATAGCTTGTGATGCGCTCACACTAACCATCACTAACAACGCTGGCTGGCAGTATGAAGAGAAGGACTCTGCCAGTTTTTTATTTTTATTTTTTTGCGAGTGAAACTTCCAATTTATTCATCAACTATCAAGATAGTACAAAGAACACTAGAAGTAAAAAATACATCCATGGCCGTAGACCACCAAGCGACGATTACAAGCACTGGAGCGATCTAAAGGCGCGCCGCCGTCATCGCCCCTCCCTCATCAAAGCCGGGAAAACTTTGTTATAGTAAACAGTCGGGAAGTCGTCGTGCTAAGGCCCAACAGGACTAGCATACTAGAACAGCAACCGTCGCCGATGAAGAGAAACATAGATCGAAAGGACCCAACCTGTAGACACACAAACACAAGCGAACGAAGACCGGATTCACGTGGTTCCATCAAGGACAAACGCCGAATGAATCCCACGAGATCCACTGGAGAAAAACCTCCACACGCCCTCAACAATGCTAGAAACATCACCGGGATGTGGTCTAGACAGGGAAGACTTTATTCCATCTATAGAGAACTGCCACTGCATTGCACCTCTGAGCAGGACATAAATCCTATAGTAAAACAAAAAAACCATCAAAAAATGGAGCCCTCCCGCCGGTAAAGGCTGGAATCCACCACGCCTCCATGATCCTAAGACCACAGGATACAAGGGTAGATTGGCGCCAGTGCCGGCAGGAGGCAGATGAAATAGATTTGCCTTATATATTAATTAAGAAGAGGATAGATTTTGTGTTACAAGACTCAAAGTACAAAAAGGTCCAAGAAGAAGAAGCAGCTGACGCCCGAGGAGCGGGTCGCAGAGTCGACGAAGAAGAAGGGCCGGAGGCACGTGGTGGACGCAAGGGATGAAGCAGCGGCCGCGTCGCGGCGGCAACGAGGAGGCGCTGCTCTACCTACGGTTAAACCCTTGCCAGCACGGACTCGTCAACGCCGCCGTGGCTACGGCCAGCACCGACTCGTCCGCGTTTCCTCGGATGGTGCTGCCAAAGTCGTCCCGCACGTCGGTGACTCACCCGATTCCCAGATTTCACGTATACCAGCAAGCTGCTTGACTCTCCGCGCAATGCTCATCGGAAGTGAGCATGATGGCGCCTTCCACGCCCGCGCCTGCTCCCATCGACCTCAACGCCACGCTGGTGGCCGGTGCCTTGTCATCCGGAGGGGCGAGGAAACATGCACGGGAGATGCTAGCCGATGTGCTCCTCGGCGCTCGCAGCCTATTCGACAGAATGCTGGCGGCCGCCATCGATGAGAATGCCAACCGTTTCATGGAGAGCATTATCTTCGAGGGTGGTGCAGCGGCCTCTGGCGCCGCTGGCGGTGCCATCGCGACTGGCTACGACCCCGATGAGACCCAAAGCCAGGACAGCCAAGGGCCGTTCATGCCGGCGACCTATGATCAAGCTGGCATGCACGACGCCTTCATGCAAGATCAGGTCGGCCTGGACCTGGACGGCTTCTCGCTCGGCCACGAGTTTCTGGAGGACTACGGCCTCGAGGAAGAGGATGAGTTGGACATCGACATCGACGGGGAGCCTTTGTTCGAGGACGAGATCACCAACCAAGATGCCGGGGAAAAGCTGAAGCGCAAGGGCAAGCGGACAAAGGCATACACGGCGGCCGAGGACAAGCACCTTTGTGAGTGTTGGAGGGACATTGGGCAAGACCCCAAGGTCGGCGCCGAACAAAAGACATCAACCTTTTCGACTCATGTCCATCGTGAGTTTCATGAAGCAAGAAGTTTGCGTCGTACCAAATGCAAAGCACGCGCGGGTGGGTGTCCATTTCAAAGTGATGGAAGGTGATCCAACAAGAGTGCAACAAGTGTTTGTGCCACTCTTGCGAGCATCAAGGGGGCCCCGTGAGCGGCATTGGCATGCAAGACATGGTATGCATGCATACGCTCCTCTTTGTTTTCGTTTTGTTTATGCTTGCATGTCTATTTGCATATCCATTTGCCCATATGCTTGTATGTAATTTATTTGTAGGCATTCCAAGCTTTCGAGGCATTCAAGGTCCAATATGAAGGCAAGTCCCGAGGAGAAGTTCAAGACGCAATATGCCGCCCTCATGGCGCATGTGTGTG
>NC_041380.1:26514252-26526372 GCF_002162155.2 Triticum dicoccoides
TGGAGGAGGTTGGGGATGGTGAGAAGCCATGGCCGCGGGGGAAGACCAACTCCTAGAAGGAGGACATGAGGGATGCGTCATCGATCACCTTGCTCACAACCGTGGAGGGCATGATGACAAAAAGGACTCAAGGGAGGAGAAGTGTTGGCAAGACAAGGAAGAGCAAATGAACGCCTTCATGAAGATCCAAAGAAGGAGGCTTGAGATGAACGCGCAGAAGCAAGCGAGGATGCTTGAGATGGAGGCGGAGAAGAAAGTCAAGATGCTAGAGATCGAGGCCGCCAATGCCAAGACCAAGGCGAAAGAAGTGGCTCTCACTATCATGACGGGGGTGAAGATCATGAAGATGGATCTCAACACGGTGTCGCCGAGGAAGAAGCCGTGATTTGAGAAGATGCAGGCCGAATGCTTAAGTTCCACGACGAGTGATCTATGGCAGCGAACGCCATCCCTTTTTGTATGTCGGGCAAGTGTGTTGGCGCCGACAAGCTGAGGCCTTCGCAGCTGCTGCTCACATCTAGCTGTACCGTCATCATTGCGTCGCCTACATCAGCTCGAATGGGCGGCTATGCAGACGAGCGTTTCGGTGGTTGCAGCGTCAAGTACAGCCTCACCGCCGCCAAGATCCGGCAAGGGAAACCTTGAAGAGGAGCGGCGACAGCATGAATCTATCAGTCAGAACGAAAGTGGACAGTAATAGGAGGTGCAAATCATAAAATAATGAAGGTACCTATCGACGGGATCTGACAAAAACTGAAAGCCACAGGCTCCAGCATCCACCGTCGCCATTGTTCTGTTTTCCAGTTTGGTCGGGGGAGGGGAGCGGGGGGTGGGCGTGGTGCGAGGTGCGATCCAAGCGATAAGCATTTCTTTTTCTTTCCTCGTATGTGGTCGCGCTCGGGTCGTGCGGTATGTGGAGGAGGGATGCGGACAAGGATCCGAGGCGCCACATATCCATGTCAGCCAACCAGACCACCATCTACGTGCCGGTCCGCAAACACCGGGCAAAAGGTGTGTACCATCATGCGCGTTATGTTCAAATGGAACAGGTAGCTCATGCCATGACCAAATCGTTTTATCTGCCAGCGCGTTCATCGTATACGACTGTTCCACCATACGTATGTATGTCTTGGGCCACCGGTCGCATTGAATCCCTGCTTCCACCCGACCGTGTTGCATTGGCACACCTAGCGTGAGCAGGCGAGCCCGTGAGCACCATTGCCGCTCGGATACCAGCTTTCTTTATTTACTACGCAACTACCTAAACCAGGATAATTAGGGTTTATGGTTTCATATCCCATACTAAACTTTGAAACTACTCCCAACTAATTCACGATGTTTAAGTTTTCAAGTATTATTCAAGATTGGAGGGTGCTCATTAAATTTTGCACCCTCTATCTAAACTTTTTTTAAAGCTTTAGGTATTGTAAGGCCATACGTGGGCACATATTGGTGAACACGTGTAACCTTGCACTACTAGGAGAAAGCTTATAGATAGAATATTACCAGTAGCGCGGGATTATTTGCCAGCGCTACTGCTATTTAGTGGTAGCACGAAGCAGCAACCAGCGCTACAGGTAGTGAAGTAGCAGCAGCGCGGGGTAGCGAGGCAGCGCTACTGCTAAGTGGTCCCATCGCCACCGGCTGGGGCTACCCGTATTAGTAACGGTGGGCGAAGACCGATAGTCAACCTGTGATGAATAATAATGATCTAATTTAGCTTTGTAGTACATATATTGAATTTTAGAAGTTTAATCTTTGAATTATGAACATAGGAAATGTCTGATGACGATAGGATCCCTGAGTGCGAGTATTGCAGCGACGACTGAGGTCTGTGCGACTGGCCTCACCTGGAAGACGGTCGGCGCTTCACTATTAAGCTTAATGAGGCATTCGATGTTTACACGGTATGCAACACCGACAAGTCTTTTTTGGTAATTAATCATGACTTCTGCTTCTTCAACATGTAATTTTTGTTTTCTACAATTTAAATAGTGCATCCCCTGCTATGCATGACGTTATGTCTTGGAGAAACTGGATTTTAAAGATCGCGAGAATATGGAGACAAAGAGAGTTAACCTCGGGACCAATCATGGTTATGCTTTTGACGTAAAGTTATATAATACGGTGACCTACTCCCATTTTGGTTGCTCGAATTGGGCAGCACTATGCAAGGCGTATGGTTTTCAGGAGGGTATGCATGTCACCTTCGATGCGGGTGATCCAGAAAATGACATCAACGAAGATTATGTCGACGAAGATAATATCGAGGAAGCTAATATCGACATTTGAGTCGATATTCATACGCTTCCACTTCTACCTCTATGTGAGTTTCTAAAACATGTTTATTAAATAATTTATATTGTTTTTCTAAAAATAGTTGACAACTTATTTCCATTCTTCAAAAAATGTTCGGAAAGTAGTAGACAAATCCTACTACACTGATGGCTCTGAACTAACTTACGACGAGAAAGATCATCTTGTCTCCTTTATTATTGATGTTGAGACTTTCAATAAGAAAATCCCAAAGGATTGTGTGCCTCATCTGGTGCATATGAAAGGTCACATGGATGTTGTTAGCCTACGGCCAAGTCCGCCTATGGGTCACCGCTGTTCTTACAAGATTTCTCGAACAGATGAAGACCTCACAATCAAAGAATGGAAAAAAGTTATGAATGATCGTCGGGAGCTACTTGGAAGCAACATTGTGCGATGCCCACGAATTGGAGACAGAATAATCTCCATTCTCCGTAATGAAGAGTGAGGAGCTATGTTGTTTTATGCTATTTTACCTTAGAATGGGGTAGCAGATCCTAGCTAATACTCATGATCATGTGCTAAGAACAATTAATTAGGGTTGGTTATGACTATGATGATGATGACTATGACTTGTTATTATGATAACGAGTAGAAGTTGTTAGATGACTATATATGATGATGATGAGTATGACTTGTTATTATGATAACGAGTAGAAGTTGTTAGATGACTATATATGATGATGATGATGATGATGATGAGTATGATTTTTTATTATGATAACGATGATGAGTTATTATTATGATGATGATGCTGAGTTGTTATATGAGCATGATGAGTTATTATATATATCAATGGGTGAAATAAACGTGGATTAAATTAAAGTTTGGATTAGTAGTACTTTTGATCTGCACCATATTGCCTCCACTTAAATCTAATCCACATCTCTTTCACCCACTGATATAATAGCTCATCATGATCATAAAATCATATGATGAGACAATTGTACAAAACTTGTACAAATACAGTGCCAATACACAGAAAAAATACAGGAAATATTAATTATTAGTAGTAGCGCGGGACGTGCAGCAACAGCGTGCTCTGAGCAGCCGCGCTACTGCTATTAGCAGCAGCAAGTGTTAGTAGGCACGCTATTGTGTTATTATGGTTAGTAGTAGAGCTAGTCAACCCACACTACTGCTATGGTTTAACTGTAGCGCTGTAGTAGTAGCGCGGCCACCCGCTCTACTACTAGCACTATTTCTAGCGCTAATATTAGGGTTTTCCCTAGTAGTGTGGGCCTATTATACAAGGGCACGAGGGGTAGCCAAATTTTGGTAGGCTAGATAGAGATAACGGGAGGGACGGTCCAACGCACTTGGCAGGGGTGGTCGGATCATACATGGCCTGGTGGTCGAAGTGTTGTCTGATGGCCTTGACGAGCTTATTGTCGACCATATTATGTGATTTGGTATATGAGGAGGTGAAGGAAATATGCCCTAGAGGCAATGATAAAGTTGTTATTTATATTTCCTTATATCATGATAAATGTTTATTTTTCATGCTAGAATTGTATTAACCAGAAACTTAGTACATGTGTGAATACATAGACAAACAAAGTATCCCTGGTATGCCTCTACTTGACTAGCTCGTTAATCAAAGATGGTTAGGTTTCCTAACCATAGACATGTGTTGTCATTTGATGGACGAGATCACATCATTAGAGAATGATGTGATGGACAAGACCCATCTGTTAGCTTAGCATAATGATCGTTTAGTTTTATTGCTATTGCTTTCTTCATGACTTATACATGTTCCTCTGACTATGAGATTATGCAACTCCCAAATACCAAAGGAACACCTTGTGTGCTATCAAACATCACAACGTAACTGGGTGATTATAAAGATGCTCTACAGGTGTCTCCGAAGGTGTTTGTTGGATCACGAAGACGTTCGACTACATCAACCATGTTACTAAACGCTTCCGCTTTTGGTCTACGAGGGTACGTGGACACACTCTACCCTCCCGTTGCTATGCATCTCCTAAATAGATCTTGCATGATCGTAGGATTTTTTTCGAAATACTACGTTCCCAACAGTGGTATCCGAGCTAGGTCTATATGTAGATGTTATATGCACGAGTAGAACACAAAGAGTTGTGGGTGATATAGTCATACTGCTTACCAATAACGTCTTACTTTGATTCGATGGTATTGTTGGATGAAGCGGCCCGGACCAACATTACATGACCGAGTTCATGAGACTGGTTCTACCAATGTGCTTTGCACATAGGTGGCTGGCGGGTGTCTGTTTCTCCAACTTTAGTTGAATCGAGTTTGACTACGCCCGGTCCTTGTTGAAGGTTAAAACATCACACTTGATGCACAATCGTTGTGGTTTTGATGCGTAGGTAAGAACGGTTCTTGCTAGAAGCCCGTAGCAATCACGTAAAACTTGCAACAACAAAGTGGAGGCCATCTAACTTATTTTTGCAGGGCATGTTGTGATGTGATATGGTCAAGATGTGATGAGATATACATTGTTGTATGAAATGATCATGTTTTGTAGAAGTTATCAGCAACTGGCAGGAGCCTTATGGTTCTCGATTTATTGTATGAAATGCAATCGCCATGTAATTGCTTTACTTTATCACTAAGCGGTAGCGATAGTCGTAGAAGCAATAGTTGGCGAGACGATACTACGATGGAGATCAAGGTGTCAAGCCGGTGACGATGGTGATCATGACGGTGCTTTGGAGATGGAGATCAAAGGCACAAGATGATGATGGACATATCATATCACTTATTTTGATTGCATGTGATGTTTATCTTTTATGCATCTTATTTTGCTTAGTACGGCGGTAGCATTATAAGATGATCTCTCACTAAATTTCAAGGTATAAGCATTCTCCCTAAGTATGCATCGTTGCTACAGTTCTTCATGTCGAGACACCACGTGATGATCGGGTGTGATAAGCTCTACGTCCACATACAATGGGTGCAAGCCAGTTTTTCACACGCAGAATACTCGGGTTAAACTTGATGAGCCTAGCATATGCAGATATGGCCTCGGAGCACTGAGACCGGAAGGTCGAACGTGAATCATATAGTAGATATGATCAACATAGTGATGTTCACCATTGAAAACTACTTCATCTCACATGATGATTGGACATGTTATAGTTGATATGGATCGCGTGATCATTTAGATGACTAGAGGGATGCCTATTTAAGTGGAAGTTCTTAAGTAATATGATTAATTGAACTTTATTTTATCATGAACTTAGTCCTGATAGTATTTGCAAATTATGTTGTAGATCAATACCTTGCATTATAGCTCCTCGTTTATTTTTGATATGTTCCTCGAGAAAAATAAGTTGAAAGACGATAGTAGCAATGATGCGGACTGTATCCATGATCTGAGGAGTATCCTCACTGCTGCACAGAAGAATTATGTCCTTGATGCACCGCTAGGTGACGGACCTTTTGCAGGAGCAGATGCAGACGTTATGAACATTTGGCAAGTTCGGTATGATGACTACTTGACAGTTTAGTGCACCATGCTTTACGCTTTAGAACCGGGACATAAAAATGTTTTGAACGACATGGAGCATATGAGATGTTCCAAGAGATGAAATTGGTATTTCAGTCTCATGCCCGTGTCGAAAGGTATGAGACCTCTGACAAGTACTTTGCCTACAAGATGGAGGAGAATGGCTCAGCCAGTGAACATGTACTCAGAATGTCTGGGTAGTACAATCGCTTGAATCAAGTGGGAGTTAATCTTCTAGATAAAGATAGTGATTGACAGAGTTCTCTAGACACTATCACCAAGGTACTAGAACTTCGTGATAAACTATAATATGCAAGGGATGACGAAAACGATTCCCGAGCTCTTCGCGATGCTGAAATCGGTGAAGGTAGAAATCAAGAAAAAGCATCAAGTGTTGATGGTTGACAAAACCACTAGTTTCAAGAAAAAGGGTAAAGGAAAAGAAAGGGAACTTCATGAAGAATGACAAGCAAGTTTCCACTCCCATGAAGAAGCCCAAAGCTAGACCCAAGCCTGCAACTGAATGCTTCTACTACAAAGGAAATGGTCACTGGAAGCGGAACTGAACCAAATACTTGGCGGATAAGAAGGATGGCAAAGTGAACAAAAGTATATATGATATACATGTTATTGATGTGTACTTTACTAGTGTTCATAGTAGCCCCTGTATATTTGATACCGGTTCAGTTGCTATGATTAGTAACTCGAGGAATTACAAAATGAACAGAGACTAGTTGAGGGCGAGGCGACGATGTGTGTTGGAAATGATTCCAAGATTGATAAGATCACCATCGCACACTCCCTCTACCTTCGGGATTAGTGTTGAACCTAAATAAATGTTATTTGGTGTTTGCGTTGAGCATGAATATGATTGGATCATGTTCATTGCAATACGTTTATCCATTTAAGTCAGAGAATAATTGTTGTTCTATCTACATGAATAAAACCTTCTATGGTCATACACCCAATGTGAATGGTTTATTGAATCTCAATCGTGGTGATACACATATTCATAATACTTATGCCAAAAAAATGCAAAGTTGATAATGATAGTGCAACATATTTGTGGCACTGCCGTTTAGGTCATATTGGTGTAAAGCGCATGAAGAAACTCCATGCTAATGCGCTTTTGGAATCACTTGATTATGAATCACTTGATGCTTGAGAACCATGCCTCATGGCCAAGATGACTAAGACTCCGTTCTCCAGAACAATGGAGAGAGCAACTGACTTATTTGAAATAATACATACTGATGTATGCGGTCCGATGAGTGTTGAGGCTCACGACGGGTATCGTTATTTTCTGATCTTCACAGATGATTTGAGCGGATATAGGTATATCTACTTAATGAAACACACGTTTGAAACATTTGAAAAGTTCAAAAATTTCAGTGTGAAGTTGAGAATCATCGTAACAAGAAAATAAAGTTTCTACGATCTGATCATGGAGGCGAATATTTGAGTTGCGCATTTAGTCTTCATTTAAAACAATGTGGAATAGTTTCACAACTCACGCCACCTGGAACACCACATCGTAATGGTTTGTCCGAACTTAGTAACTGTACTTTATTAGATATGGTGCGATCTATGATGTCTCTTACCGATTTACCACTATCATTTTGGGGTTATGCATTAGTGACAGCTGCATTCACGTTATATAGGGCATCATCTAAATCCGTTGAGACGACACCGTATGAATTGTGGTTTGGCAAGAAACCTAAGCTGTCGTTTCTTAAAATTTAGGATTGCGATGCTTATGTGAAAAAGCTTCAACCTGATAAGCTCGAACCCAAATCAGAGAAATGTGTCTTCATAGGATACCCAAAAGAAACTGTTGGGTACACCTTCTATCATAGAACCGAAGGCAAGATATTCGTTGCTAAGAATGGATACTTTCCAGAGAAGGAGTTTCTCTCGAAAGAAGTGAGTGGGAGGAAAGTAGAACTTGATGAGGTAGTTGTTGTTGGGGAATGCAGTAATTTCAAAAAAATCCTACGCACACGCAAGATCATGGTGATTGCTACCTCTTGAGCACTGCGTTGGTTTCCCTTGAAGAGGAAAGGGTGATGCAGTAAAGTGATAACCCACAAGTATAGAGGATCGCAAAAGTTTTCAATAAGTAAGAGTGTTGAACCCAACGAGGAGCTAAAGGTAGAACAAATATTCCCTCAAGTTCTATCGACCACCGATACAACTCTACGCACACTTGACGTCCGCTTTACCTAGAACAAGTATGAAACTAGAAGTACTTTGTAGGTGTTGTTGGATAGGTTTGCAAGATAATAAAGAGCAAGTAAATAAAAAGTAGGGGCTATTTAGATAAAGACACAACTATTAGTTTTAGTAGAGAGCTTGTTGTCACGAGAAAGTTATTTGTCCCTAGGCAATCGATAACTAAACCGGTAATCATTATTGCAATTTTATTTGAGGGAGAGGCATAAGCTAACATACTTTCTCTACTTGGATCATATACACTTATGATTGGAACTATAGCAAGCATCCGCAACTACTAAAGATCATTAAGGTAAAACCCAACCATAGCATTAAAGCATCAAGTCCTCTTTATCCCATACGCAACAACCCCCTTACTCGGGTTTGTGTTTCAGTCACTCACACAACCCACTATAAGAGAATCATGAACGTATTGCGACACCCTACAGCGGGGATCCCTCACGCTTGCGTGACATAGAGAGCACCATAGGACAGCACCAATAGTAAAACATGCAAATCAAACCAATCTTGATCATCAAATAGCCCATAGGACAAAACAGATCTACTCAAACATCATAGGATAGCCATACATCATTGGGAAATAATATATAGCGTTGAACACCATGTTTAAGTAGAGATTACAGTGGGTAAGAGAGAGTTTACACCGCTGCATAGAGGGGAGAAGAGTTGGTGATGATGGTGGTGAAGTTTTCGGTGAAGATTGCGGTGATGATGATGGCCACGGCAGCGTTTCGGCGCCACCGGAAAAGAAGGGGAGAGGGGGCCCCTTCATCTTCTCCTTCCTTGACCTCCTCCCTAGATGGGAGAAGGGTTTCCCCTCTAGTCCTTGGCCTCCATGGCGTGGGAGGGGCGAGAGCCCCTCCGAGATTGGATATGTCTCTCTTTGTTTCTGCGTTCTCAGATTCTATCCTTTCACCATTTCTTATATTCCCGGAGATCCGTAACTCCGATTGGGCTGAAATTTTAACACAATCTCTATCCGGATATTAGCTTTCTTGCGGTGAAATAAGGGCATCAACCGCCTTACGGGTGACCACAAGGGTCAGGGGCGTGCCTGCCCCCCTGGGGCGCGCCCCCTGCCCCGTGGCACCCTACGGCATCGTCTCGCGTGGATTTTTCTTCCCAAAAATCATAAATATTCCAAAAAAATCTCTGTCAGTTTTTATCCTATTTGGACTCCGTTCAATATGGATATTCTGCGAAATAAAAAATGCAACAAACAGGAACTAGCACTGGGCACTGGATCAATATGTTAATCCCAAAAATAGTATAAAAAGTTGACAAAAGTATATGAAAGTTATAGAATATTGGCATGGAACAATAAAAAATTATAGATACGACGGAGACGTATCAGCATCCCCAAGCTTAATTCCTGCTCGTCCTCGAGTAGGTAATGATAAAAAAGATAATTTTTGATGTGGAATGCTACCTAGCGTAATCTTGATCACATATCTAATCATGGCATGAATATTAAGATACGAGTGATTCAAAGCAATAGTCTATCATTTGACATAAAAACATTAATACTTCGAGCCTACTAATAAAGCAATCATGTCTTTTCAAAATAACATGGCCAAAGAAAGTTATCCCTACAAAATCATATAGTCTGTCTATGCTCCATCTTCACCACACAAAATATTTACATCATGCACAACCCCGATGACAAGCCAAGCAATTGTTTCATACTTTTGACGTTCTCAAACCTTTTCAACTTTCACGCAATACATGAGCGTGAGCCATGGACATAGCACTCACTAGTGCAGAACCGGGCAATAGCACCGGTTCGTAAGGGGCTGTAGGCACTAAAGGCCCCCCCTTTAGTACCGGTTCAGCATGAACCGGTGCTAAAGGGCAAACACATGGCACGAGCCAACTCCGTGGGCGCGTAGGACATTAGTATCGATTGGTAACACCAACCGGTACTAAATGTTTTGGTGTGTTTTGGTTTTATTTTTTATTTTTACTTTAATTTTGTGTTTTCAATTTAATTTAGTGATTGTTTTACATTATAATGAGTTGTTAAATCATTAGGTGATTAGTTTGACTGGATGCGTGTGGATCCTAGCTAAGTCATCAAGTATATATCATATCCATATTATATATACTTGATCACCTACTTAAGTGATCGAGGTAATATGGATATGGCATATACTTGATCACTTAGCTAGAATCCATCCAGTTGAAACTAATATGCAATTTCTTTCATAAATGATATAATAACTCATCATCATCATCATATTAATTAATATAAAAACTCTTGCATCATATATATCATCACCAACGGTTTTCATAGCAAAGATATCATCGAGTTCAACATGGTAATGATATTATAAGCGTTCATAACACCACAAAAGCAAATCACTCGTTGAGATTAAGTTCAGGACGAAGAACACGGACATGAGAGGAAAAGTACTAAGAGCATGAACTAGCTAATTAATCACTCCTGCTGCTCTCTCTCAGGTAAAATAGCATAGAACATGTATAGCTTTGCTGATTCATCATATTGGAGCATGCAGATGAACCTGTCTCCTAATCATGGGTTGCGCTTCTGATTGCTGCCCCTAGTACTTCTCTGTATCGTTCACAATTTTGCTCCAGTCTTTTACTATTAAGCATTCCTCGCTATTAGAAATCCTGAATGCACTAAAGTGCATTGTAGGATATCTTGGCCGTAAGCTAACAATATTCATGGTACCTTTAGTCTCAATCCAATCAGGCACAACATTCATCGGGAGTCCCTGTTGAAGAACATTGTATATAGTAACATACTTAGCAATGAAGTTTAGCTTAAAAAAATAATGTATGCAAAAGATGCACTGAGGAGAAATAGTAGAAATCTTACCATCTTCCCTAAATATATGTGACCGTAGTTCAGTATGAACACTATTGGTCGCACGTTTTGAGTACTAACATTTCTAAGTGCAGGAAAGAAATTTGTCTTGACATCATCAAGATCCTCAAGCTATCAAACATAATGACTTGTCTCCTCGCAGTTTAGTTCAGCCCCGGGACAGTGGACAGTCCTGTCTACCAAGCGCCGGACATGTTTGTTTGATTGGAAGTAAGCTGTCAATATAAATTGAGATTTATTAATTATTCAACTGGTTTAAATAATCTCATATCGAAGACATAAATATGGTTGAGAAACTCACATAATGGTAGAACTGGAGGCGTCTGCACATCGACCCAGATGTCTCTATTACCTTCAATATCATCTTCTGGATGAATATCAAAGGTGATAACCATATCAGGCTCAAATGCATAAGCCTTGCATAGTGCTTGCCAAGTTTTGTATTCAAAATAGGTGTATGTGTCTGCATTGTATAATTTGACGTTGAAGGTATAACCATGCTCGGTCTTCTAGTAAACTCTTTTTACCTCCATAGTTTCGTTAGGACTAAAACCTATCTTATCCAAGACAAAAATTCTTGCATGGCAGGGGATACGCTAGTAGAATAGTGAAAAATTAAAATCAAAAGGTGAAGCAAATGAAGCATAAGTCATGCTTAATTACGAAAAAAGACTTGTCGTTGTGACTTACTGTATCCACTTCGAAGTTCTCATACAGCTTGATGCTGAAGCGTCTATCATCAACTAGAAAATTTCTGCCGCACAGGCCGCGCTGGTCTTCGCATTATTCGCACATAATGAAATCGTGTTCGTCATCAAACGACATTCCTATGTTCATAGATGAAACATTAAACACTTATTAATTCTATTAATTCAACTAATTCTGTTAATTCAACTAGTTCAACTAAGCACTTACGAAGAATATACCTAATTAATTGAACTAATTCAACTAACTAGTGCAACTAATTAATTCAACTAAACTAGTTCTGTTAATTAGATAATGAAATCTCATATAACTAAATTAAATATATATCTAACATATAATTTATATCTAATATCTAACATATATGTTCATATATAGGTGAAATATTAAACACTTATTAGTTCTATTAATTCAACTAAATAAACTTGTTCTATTAATTCAACTAAGCATTTACTAAAAATAAACTAGTTCTATTAATTTCTTACTAAAATAAAGTAGGTAGTTCTATTAATTTTCTTACTAAAAT
>NC_041380.1:26527107-26528702 GCF_002162155.2 Triticum dicoccoides
GGGCTGGGCGGTGACGGCGACGACGGGTGGCCGGGGCGACGGCGGTGACGGCGACGACGGGTGGCGTGGGTGACGGCGGTGACGGCGAGGGCGGCGCGCGATGGGGTGACGGGCGCGACGAAGAAGTTTGGATCGAGAAGAACTACTGGTGGGCGAAACTGATTTTTTCGTACGTTCCATATATATAGGAGGGGTCTTTAGTGCCGGTTGGAGCCACCAACCGGTACTAAAGGCCAATTTTCGCAAGGTCAAGGGGCAGGAAACGGCCCCTTTAGTACCGGTTCGTGCCACGAACCGGTACTAAAGACCCCCCCCCCTTTAGTACCGGTTGGAGCCACCAACCGGTACTAAAGGTTGTGCGCTGCCATCGGCGGTGCATAATGTTTAGTCCCACCTCGCCGAGCGAAGGGCAGCCGCACTGGTTTATAAACCCAGCCGCGGCTGCTCCTTCGAGCTTCTATATATAGCAGGCTTCTGGGCCTAATTAACTAGGGCGCGCTGCCCTGTGAGCCTGCTGGCTCTTCTGGGCCTGCATTTGCACGCCCTAGGTCTGGCAGGCCCACTGGGCAGCGCGCCAACAAATTTTTTCTATAGTTTTTTCTTTTCTGCATTATTTATTTTCTTCTATTTATTTTTGAGTAGTTTTTTATACAGTTTTTTTCTTTTCTGCATTATTTATTTTCTTCTATTTATTTTTGAGTAATTTTTTTATAGTTTTTTCTTTTGTGCATTATTTATTTTCTTCTATTTATTTTTGAGTAATTTTTTTGTATAGTTTTTTTATTTTCTGCATTATTTATTTTTCTTCTATTTATTTTTGAGTAATTTTTTTGTATAGTTTTTTATTTTCTGCATTATTTCTTTTCTTCTATTGATTGTCTTCTGGAAATTGAGTGCTGCATACTGAACAGAAAAAAAGTCCGGAGTTCAAATAAGTTTAAAAAACATTGAAGTGGCCGTGTAACAGATGAGTTCTCGTCCGAAACCCTGATACTCCGAAAGAGTTTGTCCAGTTTGTACACGAAGTGCGTCCAGTTTTTGCCGTGACCCTCTCTAGTCTTTCGCGCATGCTATGTGGGTGATATGATGATACCATGCCAAGTTTCAACATTTTCAGGATTCATTTTGTAGTGATTTTCAATTTCACGGTCATTTAGCTCTCTAAACAATTAGGTAAATGACCGAAAAACAACAAATGATGTCAGAACATATTGGAAATTGATGACGCCGCTTTGAATGCTGCATACTGAACACAAAAGAAGTCCGGAGTTCAAATAAGTTTAAAAAACATTGAAGTGGCCGTGTAACAGATGAGTTCTCGTCCGAAACCCTGATATTCCGAAAGAGTTTGTCCAGTTTGTACACGAAGTGCATCCAGTTTTTTCCGTGACCCTCTCTACTCTTTCGCGCATGCTATGCGGGTGATATGATGATACCATGCCAAGTTTCAACATTTTCAGGATTCATTTTGTAGTGATTTTCAATTTCACGTTCATTTAGCTCTCTAAACAATTAGGTAAATGACCAAAAAACAATAAATGATGTCAGAACATGTTGGAAATTGATGACGTCGCTTTGAATGCTGCATACTAAAC
>NC_041380.1:26528712-26540538 GCF_002162155.2 Triticum dicoccoides
AACAAATGATGTCAGAACATGTTGGAAATTGATGACGTCGCTTTGAATGCTGCATACTAAACACAAAAGAAGTCCGGAGTTCAAATAAGTTTAAAAAACATTGAAGTGGCCGTGTAACAGATGAGTTCTCGTCCGAAACCCTGATACTCCGAAAGAGTTTGTCCAGTTTGTACACGAAGTGCGTCCAGTTTTTGCCGTGACCCTCTCCACTCTTTCGCACATGCTATGCGGGTGATATGATGATACCATGCCAAGTTTTCAACATTTTCAGGATTCATTTTGTAGTGATTTTCAATTTCACAGTCATTTAGCTCTCTAAACAATTAGGTAAATGACCGAAAAACAACAAATGATGTCAGAACATGTTGGAAATTGGTGACGTCGCTTTGAATGCTGCATACTGAACACAAAAGAAGTCCGGAGTTCAAATAAGTTATTAAAAATAAAAAAGTGGTGCAATGCTGGTTAATTTGCTTCAAGCCATTCGGAATAGTGTAGACTGCACTGCACATAGCTCAGTGCAATTTATGCTATTCCACAAGGCTTGAAGCTAATCAACATGCAGGTGAGCATTGCAACTCTTCGTCATTGTCTGTGCACTCACGGCTTATAAACCGCTCATATTGCCTCTCTCTTGGTGAGGTGGGACTAAAAATCAGCTTACAAAGAAACTCTAGTACCGGTTCATGGCATGAACCGGTACTAAAGGTCTTCGTGGGGCCCCAGCCTGACCATAGCCTGACACAGCCTCATTAGTACCGGTTCGTGGCATGAACCGGTACTAAAGGTTGCCCACGAAGTGGTACTAATGATGCCCGCCCGCCTAGCCATTGGAACCGGCACTAATGGTCACATTAGTGCCGGCTCAAATTCAAACCGGCACTAATGTGCTTCACATTTGACCCTTTTTCTACTAGTGACTATAGGTGGAATAGAATGGTGGTTGTGGAGAAGACAAAAAGGAGAAGATAGTCTCACATCAACTAGGCATATCAACAGGCTATGGAGATGCCCATCAATAGATATCAATGTGAGTGAGTAGTGATTGTCATGCAACGGATGCACTAAGAGCTATAAGTGTATGAAAGCTCAGACTGAAAACTAAGTGGGTGTGCATCCAACTTGCTTGCTCATGAAGACCTTGGGCGTTTGAGGAAGCCCATCACCGGAATATACAAGCCGAGTTCTATAATGAAAATTCCCACTAGTATATGAAAGTGATAACTCAAGAGACTCTCTATATGAAGAACATGGCGCTACTATGAAGCACAAGTGTGGTAAAAGGATAGTAACATTGCCCCTACTCTCTTTTTCTCTCATTTTTTTTTGGTGGGCTTCTTTTGCCTCTTTTTTTATTTGGGCTTCTTTGGCCTCTTTTATTTATTTATTTTGTAAAGTACGGAGTCTCATCGCGACTTGTGGGGGAATCATAGTCTCCATCATCCTTTCCTCACTGGGGCAATGCTCTAATAATGATGATCATCACACTTTTATTTACTTATAACTCAATATTACAACTCGATACTAGAACAAAGATATGACTCTATATGAATGCCTCCGGCGGTGTACTGGGATGTGCAATGATCTAGCGTAGCAATGACATCAAAAAACGGACAAGCCATGAAAACATCATGCTAGCTATCTTAAGATCATGCAAAGCAATATGACAATGAATGCTCAAGTCATGTATATGATGATGATGGAAGTTGCATGGCAATATATCTCGGAATGGCTATGGAAATGCCATGATAGGTAGGTATGGTGGCTGTTTTGAGGAAGGTATATGGTGGGTTTATGGTACCGGTGAAAGTTGCATGGTACTAGAGAGGATAGCAATGGTGGAAGGGTGAGAGTGCGTATAATCCATGGACTCAACATTAGTCATAAAGAACTCACATACTTATTGCAAAAATCTATTAGTCATCGAAACAAAGTACCACGCGCATGCTCCTAGGGGGATAGATTGGTAATAAAATACCATCGCTCGTCCCTGCCCGCCACTCATAGGGAAGACAATCAATAAATAAATCATGCTCCGACTTCATCACATAACGGTTCACCATACGTGCATGCTACGGGAATCACAAACTTCAACACAAGTATTTCTACAATACACAACTACCCACTAGCAAGACTCTAATATCACCATCTTTATATCGCAAAACTTTTGCAAAGAATGAAACATACCATATTCAGCGATCTACAAGTTTATGTAGGATTTTATGACTAACCATGTGAATGACCGAGTCCTGTCATCTCTCTAAATAGATATAAATGAAGCAAGAGAGTTTAATTCTTTCTACAAAAGATATGCCCACGCTCTAACACATATAAGTGAAGCAAAAGAGCATTCTACAAATGGCAGTTTTCTATGTAAAGAGAAACAGGCAATCTAAACTTCAAATAATATAAGTGAAGCACATGAAGCATTCTATAAAGCCATACTCAAAGATATAAGTGAAGTGCATAGAGCATTCTATAAATCAACCAAGGACTATCTCATACCAGCATGGTGCTGATGTCTACTACACAACCTTCTTCTTGTAGACATTGTTGGGCCTCCAAGTGCAGAGGTTTGTAGGACAGTAGCAAATTTCCCTCAAGTGGATGACCTAAGGTTTATCAATCCATAGGAGGCATAGGATGAAGATGGTCTCTCTCAAGCAACCCTGCAACCAAATAACAAAGAGTCTCTTGTGTCCCCAACACACCCAATACAATGGTAAATTGTATAGGTGCACTGGTTCGGCAAAGAGATGGTGAAACAAGTGGTATATGGATAGTAGATAAAGGTTTTTGTAATCTGAAAATATAAAAACAGCAAGTTAACTAATGATAAAAGTGAGCATAAACGGTATTGTAATGATAGGAAACAAGGCCTAGGGTTCATACTTTCACTAGTGCAAGTCCTCTCAACAATAATAGCATAATTGGATCACATAACTATCCCTCGACATGCAACAAAGAGTCACTCCAAAGTCACTAATAGCGGAGAATGAACGAAGAGATTATGGTAGGGTACGAAACCACCTCAAAGTTATTCTTTCCAATCAATCCATTGGGCTATTCCTATAAGTGTCACAAACAGCCCTAAAGTTCATACTAGAATAACACCTTAAGACACAAATCAACCAAAACCCTAATGTCACCTAGATACTCCAATGTCACCTCAAGTATCCGTGGGCATGATTATACGATATGCATCACACAATCTCAGATTCATATACTCAACCAACACATAGAACCTCAAAGAGTGCCCCAAAGTTCCTACCGAAAAATCATGACGAAAACATGTGCCAACCCCTATGCATAGGTTCATGGGCGGAACCCGCAAGTTGATCACCAAAACATACATCAAGTGAATCACGTGATATCCCATTGTCACCACAGATCATGTGAAGGACCTACCATATATTTGTTGCAAAATTGGACCTAACCAATTTTATAAAATACTAGGACATATTTAATGCACAATTGACAGAATGGTTGGGTGTCAAAAGTTTTGATCCACCTCTGGTGAAAAAGACAAATTCCCACCGATTCAGTAGGAAGTAGGTCAAATTTGAACTGCAGCTGCCTCATAGTTTGCTCTCTATTTTTTCCAAAAATCATTTCTAGGTACATAAGTATCTATTTAATCAGAGAAATATCAAAAAATTCCAAGATTCAACCAGTAGCTAGGAACGGTCAAGCCCGCCGTTTTGACCACATTTTGAAACAGGCATAAAAAATTCAAAAAATACAAAAAAAATTGGAGAACTTTCGCATTGTGTCATTATATGTGACCACATTTCCAGGAAAATAATAAACTTGTAATATGACAATTATTTTAAAAAAATGTTCTCAGAAATGAGCTATCATGCGTGAAGATTCATGGCTTTCAAGCCAAATGGTCAATCTTTTGACCACATTCATGGCATAGTTTGTTCAAATGATCTCTTATTGTGCACAAGGGCGCATCTTGAAATTCCAAACAATGTTGCCTAAGGGAGTTTTCATTTTTCTTTTCACGAAAAATACATTTCCCATTTTCTGAGTGCCCGAAATGAGTTTTTTTGTGAAGGACCTACCATATATTTGTTGCAAAATTGGACCTAACCAATTTTATAAAATACTAGAACATATTTAATGCAAAATTTACAAAATTGTTGGGTGTCAAAAGTTTTGATCCACCTCTGGTGAAAAAGACAAATTCCCGCCAATTTAGTAGCAAACGCGTCAAATTTGAACTGTAGCTGCCTCATAGTTTGCTCTATATTTTTTTCAGAAATCATTTCTAGGTACATAAGTATCTATTTAACAGAGAAACATCAAAAGTTTTCCAAGATTCAACCACTAGCTAGGAACGGTCAAGCCCGCCGTTTTGACCGCATTTTGAAACGGGCATAAAAAATTCAAAAAAAAAATCAAAAAATTGGAAAACCTTCGCATTGTGTCATTATATGTGACCAAGTTTCCATGAAAAATAATAAATTTGTAATACGGCAATTATTTTAAAAAAGTGTTCTCAAAAATGAGTTGTCATGCGTGAAGATTCATGGCTTTCAAGCCAAATGATCAATCTTATGGCCACATTCATGGCATAGTTTGTTCAAATGTTCTCATATTGTGCACAAGGGTGCATCTTGGAATTCCAAACAATGTTGCCTAAGGGAGTTTTCATTTTCTTTTCACGGAAAATACATTTTCCATTTTCCGAGTGCCCGAAATGAGTTTTTTTGTGAAGGACCTACCATATATTTGTTGCAAAATTGGACCTAATCAATTTTATAAAATACTAGGCCATATTTAATGCACAATTGACAAAATGGTTGGGTGTCAAAAGTTTTGATCCACCTCTGGTGAAAAAGATAAATTCTCGCCGATTCAGTAGGAAACGGGTTAATTTGAACTGCAGCTGCCTCATAGTTTGCTCTTTATTTTTTCCAAAAATCATTTCTAAGTACATAAGTATCTATTTAATAAGGGAAACATCAAAAAATTTCTAAGATTCAACCACTAGCTAGGAACGGTCAAGCCTGCCGTTTTGACCGCATTTTGAAACGGGCATAAAAAATTCAAAAAAAATCAAAAAATTGGAAAACCTTCGCATTGTGTCATTATATGTGACCAAGTTTCCAGGAAAATAATAAATTTGTAATACAACAATTATTTTAAAAAAGGTGTTCTCATAAATGAGCTATCATGCATGAAGATTCATGGCTTTCAAGCCAAATGATCAATCTTATGGCCACATTCATGGCATAGTTTTTTAAAATGATCTCATATTGTGAACAAGGGTGCATCTTGGAATTCCAAACAATGTTCCCTAAGGGAGTTTTCATTTTCTTTTCATGGAAAATACATTTTCCATTTTTTGAGTGCCCGAAATGAGTTTTTTTGTGAAGGACCTACCATATATTTGTTGCAAAATTGGACCTAAATAATTTCATAAAATACTAGGACATATTTAATGCACAACTGACAGAATGGTTGGGTGTCAAAAGTTTTGATCCACCTCTGGTGAAAAAGACAAATTCCCGCCGATTCAGTAGGAAGCGGGTCAAATTTGAACTGCAGCTGCCTCATAGTTTGCTCTTTAATTTTTCCAAAAATCATTTCTAGGTACATAAGTATTTATTTAATCAGGGAAATATCAAAAAAATTCCAAGATTCAACCACTAGCTAGGAACGGTCAAGCCCGCCGTTTTGACCACATTTTGAAACAGGCATAAAATATTCAAAAAAACAAAAACAAATTGGAGAACTTTCGCATTGTGTCATTATATGTGACCACATTTCTAGGAAAATAGTTAACTTGTAATACGACAATTATTTTAAAAAAATGTTCTCAGAAATGAGCTATCATGCGTGAAGATTCATGGCTTTCAAGCCAAATGGTTAATCTTTTGACCACATTCATGGTGGCATAGTTTGTTCAAATGATCTCTTATTGTGCACAAGGGTGCATCTTGAAATTCCAAACAATGTTGCCTAAGGGAGTTTTCATTTTTTTTCACGAAAAATACATTTTCCATTTTCTGAGTGCCCGAAATGAGTTTTTTTGTGAAGGACCTACCATATATTTGTTGCAAAATTGGACCTAACCAATTTTATAAAATACTAGGACATATTTAATGCACAATTGACACAATTGTTGGGTGTCAAAAGTTTTGATCCACCTCTGGTGAAAAATACAAATTCCCGCCAATTTAGTAGGAAGCGCGTAAAATTTGAACTCTAGCTGCCTCATAGTTTGCTCTATATTTTTTTCAGAAATCATTTCTAGGTACATAAGTATCTATTTAACAGAGAAACATCAAAAGTTTTCCAAGATTCAACCACTAGCTAGGAACGGTCAAGCCCGCCGTTTTAACCGAATTTTGAAACGGGCATAAAAAATTCAAAAAAATTGGAAAATTGGAAAACCTTCGCATTGTGTCATTATATGTGACCAAGTTTCCAGGAAAAATAATAAATTTGTAATACGGCAATTATTTTAAAAAAGTGTTCTCAAAAATGAGTTGTCATGCGTGAAGATTCATGGCTTTCAAGCCAAATGATCAATCTTATGGCCACATTCATGGCATAGTTTGTTCAAATGATCTCATATTGTGCACAAGGGTGCATCTTGGAATTCCAAACAATGTTGCCTAAGGGAGTTTACATTTTCTTTTCACGGAAAATACATTTTCCATTTTCCGAGTGCCCGAAATGAGTTTTTTGTGTGAAGGAACTACCATATATTTGTTGCAAAATTGGACATAATCAATTTTATAAAATACTAGGACATATTTAATGCACAATTGACAAAATTGTTGGGTGTCAAAATTTTTGATCCACCTTTGGTGAAAAAGATAAATTCCCGCCGATTCAGTAGGAAGCGGGTCAAATTTGAAATGCAGATGCCTCATAGTTTGCTCTTTTATTCCAAAAATCATTTCTCGGTACATAAGTATCTATTTGATCAGAGAAATACCAAAAGTTTTCCAAGATTCAACCACTAGCTAGGAACGGACAAGCCCGCCGTTTTGACCACATTTTGAAACGGGCATAAAAAATTCAAAAAAAATCAATAAATTGGAAAACCTTCGCATTGTGTCATTATATGTGACCAAGTTTCCAGGAAAATAATAAATTTTTAATACAACAATTATTTTAAAAAAGGTGTTCTTATAAATGAGCTATCATGCGTGAAGATTCATGGCTTTCAAGCCAAATGATCAATCTTATGGTCACATTGATGGCATAGTTTTTTCAAATGATCTCATATTGTGCACAAGGGTGCATCTTGGAATTCCAAACAATGTTCCCTAAGGGAGTTTTCATTTTCTTTTCACGGAAAATACATTTTCCATTTTTCGAGTGCCCAAAATGAGTTTTTTTGTGAAGAACCTACCATATATTTGTTGCAAAATTGGACCTAACCAATTTTATAAAATACTAGGACATATTTAATGCACAATTGACAAAATTGTTGGGTGTCAAAAGTTTTGATCCACCTCTGGGGAAAAATACAAATTCCCGCCAATTTAGTAGGAAGCGCGTAAAATTTGAACTGTAGCTGCCTCATAGTTTGCTCTATATTTTTTCAGAAATCATTTCTAGGTACATAAGTATCTATTTAACAGAGAAACATCAAAAGTTTTCCAAGATTCAACCACTAGCTAGGAACGGTCAAGCCCGCCGTTTTGACCCCATTTTGAAACGGGCATAAAAAATTCAAAAAAATCAAAAAATTGGAAAACCTTCGCATTGTGTCATTATATGTGACCAAGTTTCCAAGAAAAATAATAAATTTGTAATACGGCAATTATTTTAAAAAAGTGTTCTCAAAAATGAGTTCTCATGCGTGAGGATTCATGGCTTTCAAGCCAAATGATCAATCTTATGGCCACATTCATGGCATAGTTTGTTCAAATGATCTCGTATTGTGCACAAGGGTGCATCTTGGAGTTCCAAACAATGTTGCCTAAGGGAGTTTACATTTTCTTTTCACAGAAAATACATTTTCCATTTTCCGAGTGCCTGAAATGAGTTTTTTGTGTGAAGGAACTACCATATATTTGTTGCAAAATTGGACCTAATCAATTTTATAAAATACTAGGACATATTTAATGCACAATTGACAAAATTGTTGGGTGTCAAAAGTTTTGATCCACCTTTGGTGAAAAAGACAAATTCTCGCTGATTCAGTAGGAAGCGGGTCAAATTTGAAAGGCAGATGCCTCATAGTTTGCTCTTTTATTCCAAAAATCATTTCTCGGTACATAAGTATCTATTTGATCAGAGAAATATCAAAAGTTTTCCAAGATTCAACCACTAGCTAGGAACGATCAAGCCCGCCGTTTTGACCACATTTTGAAACGGGATAAAAAATTCAAAAAAAATCAAAAAATTGGAAAATTGTCGCATTGTGTCATTATATGTGACCAAGTTTCCGGGAATATAATAAATTTGTAATACAACAATTATTTTAAAAAAGGTGTTCTCATAAATGAGCTATCATGCGTGAAGATTCATGGCTTTCAATCCAAATGATCAATCTTATGGCCACATTGATGGCATAGTTTTTTCAAATGATCTCATATTGTGCACAAGGGTGCATCTTGGAATTCCAAACATTGTTACCTAAGGGAGTTTTCATTTTCTTTTCATGGAAAATACATTTTCCATTTTCTGAGTGCCCAAAATGAGTTTTTTTTGTGAAGGACCTACCATATATTTGTTGCAAAATTGGACCTAACCAATTTTATAAAATACTAGGACATATTTAATGCACAATTGACAAAAATTTTGGGTGTCAAAAGTTTTGATCCACCTCTGGTGAAAAATACAAATTCCCGCCAATTTAGTAGGAAGCGCGTAAAATTTGAACTGTAGCTGCCTCATAGTTTGCTCTATATTTTTTCAGAAATCATTTCTAGGTACATAAGTATCTATTTAACAGAGAAACATCAAAAGTTTTCCAAGATTCAACCACTAGCTAGGAACGGTCAAGCCCGCCGTTTTGACCGCATTTTGAAACGGGCATAAAAAATTCGAAAAAATCAAAAAATTGGAAAACCTTCGCATTGTGTCATTATATGTGACCAAGTTTCCAGGAAAAATAATAAATTTGTAATACGGCAATTATTTTAAAAAAGTGTTCTCAAAAATGAGTTGTCATGCGTGAGGATTCATGGCTTTCAAGCCAAATGATCAATCTTATGGCCACATTCATGGCATAGTTTGTTCAAATGATCTCATATTGTGCACAAGGGTGAATCTTGGAATTCCAAACAATGTTGCCTAAGGGATTTTACATTTTCTTTTCACGGAAAATACATTTTCCATTTTCCGAGTGCCCGAAATGAGTTTTTTGTGTGAAGGAACTACCATATATTTGTTGCAAAATTGGACCTAATCAATTTTATAAAATACTAGGACATATGTAATGCACAATTGACAAAATTGTTGGTTGTCAAAAGTTTTGATCCACCTTTGGTGAAAAAGACAAATTCCCTCCGATTCAGTAGGAAGCGGGTCAAATTTGAAATGCAGATGCCTCATAGTTTGCTCTTTTATTCCAAAAATCATTTCTCGGTACATAAGTATCTATTTGATCAGAGAAATATCAAAAGTTTTCCAAGATTCAACCACTAGCTAGGCCACATTCAGTCATGTTACGCGGGACACATGCATGATCATACCGATCAATGATCTCAACAACCTGCACTCAGTCAACATAAGTGAAGTCAGAAACTGGCAGTGTGTGTATATATGTTAACACAAGGTGTAAAAGATACTCAGCGCCGTACATCTTGTGCAGCCAAAGATTACACCCACAAACAAGAAATCCAAATCCAGATCGGGAACCAGGGGGGACAAGAGGTAGAAAAAAACAGGTGAAGCCAAAGATGTGCAACAGAGATTGGGGAACGATGACCCACGAGCAGCAGCCCATAGTGATGGTCGGCTCCATTCCACCTTGACACGAGCGACGCCGGAGCTCTGGCCTGGCTGCTCCTTCCCATGCCCGTCCTATTCATCCTCCCTTGCTACTCTTCATGAAGACCACACCAGCCATGCTCTCTTTTGGCAGTGAGAGATGCAGCCCGATCTAGAATCACGATGTGTGGTGGCGCCAGATCGAGAACGCGGGAAGAGAAAGAGGCCGGGGAAGAGAGAGGGCACAGAGGGGAGAGGGGGAGTACCTCCGTGTGAAGGGGAGGCTGGCCTCGCTGGCGTCCGTCCCTCCCGCTCCATATCTAGGAGAAGGTGAGGAGAGGCTCCAGATCGGGAACCTGGGAGAAGGCCGGTGAGGAGAGGCGGCGGTCTCCCGAGGCTCTTTCCTCTCACTTCATCCATCGTGGGCGGCGGCGGCGGCGGGAGGAGGAACGAGGGTCGCGGGGAGACGCGGGCTAGGTCTCTGGCTGCCCGCTCGCTTTTCCCCTTCTTTTTCCCTCGCTGCTTTCCCTGCTTTTTACCCTCGCGTGGTGTGTTGCGCCCTTGCTGTTTTTTCCCCTCACATGGTGCGGTGCACTCGAGCCATCGGTTGTGCCTAGCACTTCTTTAGTCTTTATATGTTCAATGTCTTCACAAATTTTCAGCTCAAAAGGAGGATCCTAGGTGGTACTTCCTTCACAATGCTTCTAGATGGACAAAAACTTTTGGAAATTCGCCGAGGAAGATTTACTCGGAAAATGGAGCTTAATTTTGTCATGAGGCAATGATTTGGATAGGAAATAGTGCCCAAAAATTTTGAGGGAAATCAAGAATATATAAATAGCACTTCCTTCACAAAGTGTTTTTCTGAACAGAATAGGAAAATGAATATTGTTGAATTATTTTTGAACTAGGCAAGGAAGGTTTTGTACATATTTGACAAAGATATGACCCAAAGAATTTATGAGATTTTTTGGGGAATTTTGGGAATGACAAAAATATAGGTTGCTTCACAACCTAGGGCAAAAACTGACACATGGACATGACACATAAGCAAAACTGATGAGGTGACGCCTAGTCATAGCAACCCACCACAATTTACAAGGTTATGACCATCTATATTGGTCATGATCAGCTAGAAATAAGGCAGCGGACCAGTGCTATATGCTTTATGAGCATTTCGTGTAAGGGAATTACGACCTTTGTGACCAAAATGGTCGTTATAGTTTAGGGTTTGGATCCCCCCGAACAGCTTTTGACCAATTGGTCTCAAATGGTCATAGATCTATGACCAATTCTTCCAGGGTCACTGACAGAAGGTCACTAGTTGACATATTTCTTGTAGTGATAAAGCACTAGCAAATGCAACAGCAGAAATCATTTGGGTTCAATCCGTGCTCAGAGAACTTGGGGTAATTCCACTATAAAAAAAGACACATCCGTGACATTTTGGGCCGAACGAAATTTTTTCTGTCATACATATGACACTTCTATGACGATAATTGTGACAAAACCCGGTATCATCATAGATGTGGTGGGCTCCTACTTCTACGAGAAAAAATCATGACAGAAAATGGGCTTTTCGTCCTAGGCGGGCCAGAGACGCAGCTGCATGACATTCTTTGGGCCGTTCATGACGGAAAAAACCGTGGTAGAAGCGAGGGCGAGGAAAATTTCGGGGAGTTCCCGGTTACGGTGGGAGGTCGGGGGCCGAGCGATGCGCGTTTCTCTCGTACACGTACGCGCGTGTGTGCGAGGCGTTGGCTCTAACTGAACCCGAGCGAGGCGTTGGGCTCTAACTGAACCCGAGCGATTGCACTGCAGGCTACGCGTTACTGAACCCGAGCGATCTATCGATGACTGTTAACTGAACTCGGTCGAGAGATTCCTTCGCTACTGCTGCTAACTGAAGCTGATCGA
>NC_041380.1:26540820-26544258 GCF_002162155.2 Triticum dicoccoides
AACAGTTCCCGGTGGGGGTGGATGAACAGGACCCCGTGGTGTTGCCTCTGGATGAATAGGACCCCGATCGATCGACCCGGTTGGGGCTGGATGAATAGGACCCCGTGGAGGGCTGGATGAACAGGACCACCCCGTGGAGGGCTGGATGAATAGTAGACGATAGAGGGCAGGATGAACAGTAGCCCGTGGAGGGGTGGTTGAACAGGAGCCCGTGGAGAGGGCTGGTTGAACAATAGCCGGTGGAGTAGCGCATGGTGGAGGCTGGACGAACAGGAGCCCGTGGATGAAAAGTCGCAGGTGGAGGCTGGAGGAGGTCGACGGTGGATGAACAGTAGCTCGTGGAGGCTGGAGGGGGTCGACGGTGGAGATGAACAGTATCCCGTGGAGTCCCATTTTGCGGTACGCCACACCCCTCCCGATGAACAGGACCCCCGTTTCAACCGTAGCGCTCCAACACAAGTCCGTTTCGTCTGTTTTGCGGTACGTCACACCCCTCCCGATCAATAGGACCCCCGTTTCGACCGTAGGAGGTCCGTTTCCTCTGTTTTGCGGTACGCCAGACCCCTCCCGATCAACAGGACCCCGTTCCGAACATAGGAGGTCTGTTTCCTCCATTGTGCGGTACGCCAGGCCTCGTTTCCATCGCATGTTCCGTCCAAGCCCTCCCATTGAACACGACCACGCATTCCGTTCCGACCTAGCCGATTGGCTCCCACGCGTTCCCTTGCCTCCCGATGAACACGACGCATTCCGTTGCCTCCCCATGAACACGACGCATTCTGTTGCCTCCCCATGAACACGACGCATTTCGTTGCCTCCCCATGAACACGACGACGACGTTGTTTCTCTGTTCCGACCCAGCCATGTCAACGAGCCCTCGTCATACGTATGCGCGAGTAGGCGTTCGAGACCCCTCCCGTATGTACACATACGTGGCCGTATTTTCTTTCTTGCACTCTGGCCGCCTCTACTACGATACGTGTGCGCCTCTACATCCACTAGTATATATGTGCGTACACGTTCGCGGCCAGAATGACAACACTATGTACGCTTCGACCAGGTGGGTCCCGACTGTCAGGCACTTCCTTGCGTGCGAAGATGTAGCTAGTGGGTCCCAGCAGTCAGGGGGGCAAAATACGGTGGCCCGTCCGGTGGGTCCCCGCTATCAGGTGGAGGAATAATTATTTTGCACGTAATAAGGAGGCATTTCCTTGCTGCGGCTGTGGAGCCAGCTGTCAGCCTCTCCCCGTACAGTCCACGTCCGATGGAAGCCGTTCCTTGACCATGTTGACCACGCCGCGCCGAGAGCACCAGGGCGGTGGAAGACGGTGAGGCCTAGGAAGGGGACGACGCAGAGCCGGGGAAGACGCGGCAGTGGATGCCCACGCGTAGAGGAGTACAAGGGTTCACTGGTTCGCTGCGGTGTGAGGCTGCCGTCGTCGCAGAATAACAGGGGGTGTGGGTGAGTGGAGGGATGGCCTGACCAACGGTGGGAGTAGTAGGGGGTGGTGAGGCCTCCGCCGCATCGCAGCCGGCCACGAGAGGCAGGAGCACGAGGCACGACCGGCGCTGGTTTGGGCGGCAAGAGCAAGAAGACCAGAGGTTGAAGAAGCACTACGACCGTTGGATGGACATCGTACGGTCACTAGAGCTAGAATCGTGCATATTGACTAAGTTGACAAAGCCCTCCATCCCCGTCAACTTAGTAGGACCACAAGTCAGCCTCCCACCAAGGTGGGTCCTAGCTAGCAGGGGGTATTCATTTTTTGAGCGTAATAAGGAGGCACTTCCTTGCGTGCGAAGAGAGGCCCTTTCGATGGGTCCCTGATGTCAGGTGGAGGAATCATTATTTTGCGCGTAATAAGGAGGCATTTCCTTGCATGCGGCCATGGACCCAGCTGTCGGCCTCTCCACATACAGTCCACTTCAGATGCATGTCGGTCGTTGACCATGTTGACCAGGCCGCGCCGAGAGCACCAGGGCGGTGCACGACGGCGAGGCCTAGGAAGGGAACGACACGGACGCAGGGAAGACTCGGCAGTTGTTTCCCACGCGGAGGGGAGTACGACTGTACGAGGGTTTACTGGTTCGTCTGCCATCCCTGGAGAATAACAGCAGGTGTGGGTGAGTAGAGGGATGGCTAGGCCAGCGATGGGAGTACGGTGGGGCGGTGAGGCCTGCGCGGCAGCACAGCCGGCCGCGGGGAGGAGGGAGCAGGCAGTCCCGCCGACGCTTGTTTGAGCGGCTGGAGCAGGAAGAGCAGAGATTGAAGAAGCACGACGGCCGTTCGATGGACATCCAACAGTCACTGCTTGTGCGTCAACCTTTTTTTAGGAAAGCCTCAAATCTGTGGAAAACAGCGTACAACCCATCTGCCATTATTTCTAATAATTTATAGCGCATTTGCTAATTCTGAAGGTTTTTTGGAGCTCATATTCTTTTTGTTAGCATTATAGCCCATATTGTGGCCACGGTTAAAAAATTAACGAAATTTTGCATATTTCGGTGCGGTCCGAACTGTTTTTAATCCCGAAATTTCGACTCACATTCAAACTGATTTTAAAAATAAATGTATATCAATATAAAATCAAACAAATCTCCATGCATAAAAATTAATATAATTTAAAATCTCAAAATGAAAAAAAAAGATATTTTAAACTAATTGCCGGTTTGATGTGTTTTAAGAATGTACAACCCATTTGTCATTACTGATAGGCCATTTTCCCAGCCAGCCGAATGAAGCTCTCCTCGTCTTGAAAGATTTGCAGCCCAACAGGCCTGACAAAGCGACTTACTTGGCAAGTCACAAAAAAACTGGGATGTGGCCGTGGACCCAGCTGTCAGCCTCTCCACGTACAGTACTCTTCCGATGGAAGTCGGTCGTTGACCACATTGACCACGCCGCACCAAGAGCACCAAGGCGGTGGACGACGGCGAGGCCTAGGAAGGGGACGATGCGGAGCCGGGGAAGACGCGGCAGTGGATGCCCACGCGGAGAGGAGTACGAGGGTTCACTGATTCGGCTGCAGCGTGAGGCTGCCATCGCCGCAGAATAACAGGGGGTGTGGGTGAGTAGAGGGATAGCATGGGCCAGCGGTGGGAGTAGTAGGGGGCGGTGAGACCTCCGCGCATCACAGCTGGCCACGAGAGGCAGGAGCATGCGGCACAACCGGCGCAGCTTTGGGCGGCTGGAGCAAGAAGACCAGAGGTTGAAGAAGCACTACGACCGTTGGATGGACATCGTACGATCACTGGAGCTAGAATCGTTCATATTGAATAAGTTGACAAAGCCCTCCGTCCCCATCAACTTTGTTGGCCCACAAGTCATCCTCCCACTATGGTGGGTCCCAGCTAGCAGGGGGTATTCATTTTTTTGTGCGTAATAAGGAGGCACTTCCTTGCGTGCAAAGATATAGCTGGTGGGTCTGACATGTCAGC
>NC_041380.1:26544461-26566255 GCF_002162155.2 Triticum dicoccoides
TACAGAGGCCCTTCTGGTGGGTCCCAGCTGTCAAGTGGAGGAATCATTATTTTGCGCGTACAGTCCACGGCCGATGGGTGTCGTTCGTTGACCAAGTTGACCAGGCCGCGCCGAGAGCACCATGGCGGTGGACGACGGCGAGGCCTAGAAATGAAACGACACGGAACCGGGGAAGACTCGGCAATGGTTGCCCACGCGGTGGGGAGTACGAGGGTTTACTGGTCTGGCTGTCTTCGCCAGAAAATAACAGGAGGTGTGGGTGAGTAGAGGAATGGCCTGGCCAACAATGAAGTAGTGTGGGGCGGTGCGGCCCGTGCGGCAGCACAGCCGGCCACGGGAGGCGGGAGCAGGCAGTCCCACCAGAGCTGGTTTGGGCTGCTGGAGCAAGAAGAACAGATATTGAAGAAGCAGCATGGCCGTTGGATTAAGATCCAACGGTCACTGCTGCTAGAATCGTTTGTGGACTAAGTTGACAAAGCCAAAGTACACGTCAACCTAGTAGACCCACAAGTCAGGCTCCAAATCTGTCCCAAACAGCATACAGCCCGAAATTTCTAGCCAGATTCAAATTAATTTTAAATCTAAATATACCTTAATTTAAATTCAATGAAATTTTACCCGCGCAAAAACAATGAAATTTAAAATATCAAAATCCGAAAGAAAACAGTATTTTGGAACTAATTGTGTGTTTGCTGTATTTTTTTATTTTACAGCCCATTTATTATTACTTATAGCCCATTTCTTATTACTTATAGCCCATTTTCTGGACAAAATGCATCCCTCCTTGTCTTGAAAGATTTCCGGCCCAGCAGGGCGTAGAAAAGCAAGTAGGCCTACGTTGGTTATTCTGCAAAAAACAAAATAGCTGGCTAGCAATTTTCAGAAAGGAAAAAAACAAACTGGGCTGGTCATGTGCTAAACATATGAAATAAAAGTCTGGGCTAGACGGGCCACGTGTCTTGCACAACCCAGTTGATACCCTTCTCCGTCCCGAAAAAACAAAATTACTGCGCGTGCTGCTGGGTCCCTACTGTCATCCTCACCATGTATAGTCATCTCCTTATTCCTCTTGGTTGTTGACCATGTTGACAATACCGGAGGGCGGCGCCGCAGCGAGCGAACCAAAGCAGAGGACGATGGTGAGGCCTCGGACGGGAACGAACAGGAGCCGGGGCAGATCACAGCCAGCCGTGGGAGGCGGGAGCAGGCGGTCCTGCCGGCGCTGGTTTGGCTTTGGCGGCTTGAGGAAAAAGAGACTGAAGAAACGCGATAGACGTTGAATGTCAATCCAACGGTCAAGGTTGGCACAATCGTTTGTTGACTAAGCGGACACCAAGTAGCATACTTTTTTATATATAGGAAGAAAACTGCGAGGAAAATGCGTTCGTCTGCCGTCCTCCTCACAGGGAATGTTCGCCACATAAGTGACTTGCACCCTTGGTTTTCAACCGAGAGGTCTTGGGTTCGAGTCCCAGGAACTCTCAATTTTGTCCTCCTTCCTTCCTCGCAAAAAAGGGAAAGAAAATCAAAGACTTGGGAAGGCGTACAGAACAAGCTAGTGTACCAGTAAAGAGACGTTGCAGAGTTTTAGAAAAAAGAAAGACGTGCTCCTATAGCTGGTTCGAATCCAAACCTAGACTATGACTATATATGGTGCTATGCTACTCTGCAAGTAATGAAACTGACATATCCAACGTTCGCTTCTCCTCTTCTCTACTTACTCTGCCTAGCATCAGAAGCTCTGGCCGCGGCAACCATGTCCGCTGGCTGCTCGTCCACCTGCTCTTCAGCAGGCAACAACCAGATATGCGCCAAGTCGCACCCCGTACCATATCCTGTGGGTCTCATCACACCCTCGCCGGCACGCGCACCGCAGCCGATTGCTCATCGCAACCTACTGCCGTTGGTGTGGTGCCACTACTGCAAATCACGCAGAGTCATCCGTCGCGTCTCAACCACAATCCGCAACCCTGGCCGAGTCTTCTACAAATGCCCGAATCATGGGGTAATAATATGTTTAAGTGTTGTTCTGCTGCTTTTAGTTGCTGATTTTTTTAATAGTTTGGTTGATGATCTACCAATTTGATTCGTGCAGAAAAGGGAAGATTCGTGTTATTTGTATTTCTGGGAAGTTGCTGATGTGGGAGAATGCAACTACACTGATTATTTGGTTAGCCGAGGAATCCCAATACCAGCAGGTTGGGGTGTTGGACAAGTAACTGAAGGAACGGCAGAAGAGGAAGATGCAGAACAGAAGGTTAAAGATACAGTTCCTCTGATCATGCCCAAGCAACAGCTGCTGAACGACCTTGATAGCAATGAGGAGATGAAAGAGCTTGTGAAGATAATGGGCAAAATCGATGTGCTCTGTAGGATGATTGTCTCTTTATTTGCAGTGTATGTAGCACTCGTGATGTATTCAGTGGCTACGACATGAGCACTTTGCTGAAACTAGTAATGAATGAAACCTGTGTAGCAGGCTGGGCGTAGTGTTGTGAACATCTAATGATTTCTATTAACGGAAATCAGGGGGTATCCCCTTTTGCTCATATAAATAAATAAATAGCAGAGGCCCTGTCGGGTCAGCTTTGTTCTCATTCGAAGACGTCGAGCAAATTGCAGTCCAACAGCAAACTATGTCATCAAGTTCAAGTTTCACAGCCAAATATGAGTACAACTAAACAACAATGTCATCATGTTTTAGTTGTCATACAATCACCAAACACAAATCAGCATACATAACAAGTGATGTTCTCACAGCAAAATACTAAACAACATGTTCATCGGGTTTCAGTTGTCATAGCAAACACAATTTCACATAGTAGATAAAAAACGTCTTCTGACAGGCAAATACGACAAAAGCAATGTAATCATCATCCTCAGCAGCAGCGTCAACATCTTCGCCATGTGTATTAGTCTGAATGGTAATTCCCCACGGTGTCATCTTCTTCGTCCTCAACGTCCTCGGACGTTGGCTTCTTCTTGATCAACTCTTGTATGTCCACAGCACGACAGGCAATCTTTTCGCCGGCATCATTGACGTGATGGTTCTCAAAGATATTAGGAACATCTGTGTTATATTGTACATCAGGAGCCGTGTAAGCATCATCTTGTTGTGCAACTTCATTAAACGAATTCCTCTGCTCAAACCTTTGCAATACTCTCCAGTCATCGCTACGTGCAAATGTGTCTTCCAAGAAAAATATCTGTGTTGCTTGATTTGCCAAAATAAAAGGCTCGTTGGTCTGGTACGCCGCCTTGACATTGATGGATTTGAAATAATCATCAGCTCTGGGTTTTGGATCCTGGAAAACAGGTTATACCAACGACGGCACAACAGAACCACACACCGATGATCCTCGAAACTGGAGGTATACTGCAACTGAATAATGTCTGTTATGTTAGCATACATTCCAGTTGTCTCCTTGTCATACGTATCCATGCTCATGATGGCACTATTTTGAGTCTTCCTGCCTTCGTCTTGTGCAAGGGTGTTGTAGCACACATCTCCAACAACGCAAGATTCATAATGTCTTACCCGAGTATCAGGACCCATTGCTAGTGAGTAAAGGGCATCATCAACTGCATGCCCATCCTCCCGCATCTTCTTAACCTATGGTTAGAAAATAGACAAGCTGATCATCTTATGTACTCAATATATTAAAAAAACTAACAGTGCACTTCAGAAGCTTACATGGTTCTTGAACCATTTCGCAAATCCTGCCATAACCAGTTTGTCAATGTTTCTTGGATTTTGCGGTAGTAACTCCTCTGTAGATGTTGCACAACATAGTGATCGCGTCAAACATCTAAATATATAAGAATGTGCTGCAAGTTTAGTAGATTACGATGTATAAGCTGCAGTACTGCACTTACTTGATATAAGGTAGTATCTCAGGACAGTTATTCAACACATACCAAACCATTTTGTCCAAATCTTTAGGTTTGTCCTCTTGTCGACTCTTCCCTGTAACTCGAACAGAATAATCGGAAACATTGAGCCCGGGATTGTCTTCACCCACCTCTTTGCTAAGCTGATCGGCTGTTTCAATGTATTTTGAGCAGAATGTCAACGCTTCTGTAGCAATATAGGCCTCTGCAATGGAACCCTCGGGTCTAGCTCTGTTCCTAACATAGCCCTTGAAAGTGCCTAGCCGCCTTTCAATAGGGTACATCCAGCCATACTGTACTGGACCTCTAAGTAGTGCCTCATCAGGTAGATGAACAACCAAATGCACGATCACATCAAAGAAGGCTGGAGGATATATCTTCTCAAGGTCGCATAGGATAGTTGGTATCTTGTCTCTAAGACGCTCCAAAGCATCTATCCTGATATTCCTACTGCAGAGTTCCCTGAAGAATTGTCCCAACTCTGCAACTGCTTTGTATAAGTCAGGGCGGCCCAATCCTCTAAGGATAACAGGTAAAACCCTTTGAAGTAGGACGTGGCAGTCATGAGTTTTCAACCCTTGTACCTTGTTTCCATCTGCACTGACTCTCCTTTCAGGGTTGGAAGCAAATCCATGTGGGAATCTCACACGTGACAAGACCTCGCATAATTCTTTTCTTTTTACCTTGTCCAAGACGTACACAACTGGTGCCATATCCCGTTGTTTACCTTCATCTTGCACTTGCAAATCCTTTCTAATACCCAGGTGTGTCAAATCAATCCTAGATTTTAAGGTATCTTTTGTCTTGCCTTCAATATTAAGAAGTGTGCCGATAATGCTGTCACATATATTTTTCTCGATGTGCATCACATCAAGATTATGCCGCAGATCCAAATCTTTCCAATACTCCAAGTCCCACAAAGTGGACCTGCGGGTAAACAATAATCTCTCTTCTACCCTGCCACGCTTCCTTTTCCCGCTACCATTACCAGGATGGTTTCCTGGTGTAATATGCCTGACCTTCTCTAATTCCACTTGCAACTCATCGGCGGTGAGCCTCTTTGGCGCATCACGGTTTTCATGCTTTGCATTGAACACATGTCTTTGGTATTTTCTAGGATGCGGCTTGTCCTTGGCAAGGAAACGGCGGTGTCTAATGTAACAGATCTTGCTAAGTATTGCGTATGACAGCGGATTCCTGTCACAGCGAACACATGCATTGTAACCATGTGTCGTTCGCCCTGACATAGTGCCCAAAGCCGGATAATCATGGATGCACCAAATTATAACAGCACGCAGAAAGAAATCAGCTGGTGGGCTGTTATATAGGTCTCGAGTGAGAACACCCTTCCATAGATGTTGAAGTTCCTCCACAAGAGGCTCCATGAACAAATCAAAATCCTTTCCAGGACTTTTTGGACCTGGGATGAGCAAGGCCATCATTTAGTTTGATTCTTTGGTGCAGACATTTGGAGGCATGTTGTAAGGGATAACAAGCACTGACCACATGCTATATGTGGCGCTCTGGTGGCCAAATGGGTTAAATCCATCTGAAGCTAAGCCAAGTCTAATGTTTCTCGGGTCAGCAGCAAACTCTTTGTGTTTATCATTGAAGTTTTTCCACTCACTACCATGAGATGGATGGCTCATTACATTCTGATCTCTGTACTCCTTGTTCCTAGAATGCCACAGTACATCCTCTCTTGTTTCAGCATCATGAAACAACCTCTGCAATCTTCGTGTAATTGGAAAATGTCTCAGAACATTATGAGGAATCCTCTTCACAACATCGCCATCTTTCCATCTTGATGATTTGCATTTCGGGCATTCACTTAAGTTGGCATAATCCTTCCGGAACAGAACACAATTATTCTTACAAACATGGATCATATCATATCCAATTCCAACTGCGCGAAGGAAATTCTTCATTTTACTGTAGGTGTGTGGCACCTCAGACGCATCTGGGAAAGATTTGAGGAAAGCAGCCAACATCGCATCGAATGATTTGTTGGTCATCCGCTCAGATGTCTTCACCTGAAGAAAGGTGACCATAGCTGAGAATACTGACAGCTTATTTCCTGGGGTGACAGCAACGTTGCATTGTTCTAACATGCGGGCCCACCATTTTTATTCTGCAGGTGAAAGTTCATGGAATGCACGAGCATTTCGTAGCATTGTTTCAATGTTGGTCAAACTCACTGGCTCCGCCACCACCACGTCCTCCTCCTCTTCCACTTGAGCATCAGGCAGATCAAGATGGTGATCTGCTGCTTCCACGTAGTCAATAACATTGACGTTCACAGCTTCACCACGATGAACCCACCTAGTATATATGACCGACATCCCATACAAGTGTAGATGATTTTGCACAGTTGACTGGGGTCTTGTAACTGAATTCATACAACTGCGACACGGGCAGAGCACATCTGATTTCGGACCACCGTACTCAGCTCTGATAAAGTTCATGAAGTTTTTAACCCCCTCGACATATGCAGCGAAGAATCTTCGAGCAGAAGTTATCCAAGTCTTGTCCATCTGTTAGACATACAAATTAGTTCTTCTACTAGATATTACAGGAAAAACATATATGCTTTTTTATGAAGTCTAGAAAAACAAAATACCTAGGTCGATGTCTAAAGCTATGGCAAGATATTTGGACGAGCAGATCTAAGTAACGAAATATATGTAAAGCTAATTCAGCAAACAGATTTGAGTGCCAAATTATGGCAGGCTGTTTCAGCTGTCAATGAGGCCGAGCACACAACCATCGAACTATCGAAGGCCATCGCAGCAACAAAGATCGAGTATAAAATGGTGTAGAGCTATTTCAGCTAACAGATTGGCTACTAGACCATGGCAATCTACGTCACAATAAATATATGGCAGGATATTTAGCAACTAATCGGCCTTAGCATGCCATCTCAGCTAAGCAGATTGAGTGCAAAACAGGGCAAGAAAGCTTCTTAAGCAGAGCATATTGACAGTAAACTACTTCGGCAAACAGTGAGATTAACAGCGTCTATCAGCTAACATTCAGCGCTATACCGACATGAACGGGGCCTCAGTCTAGAATGCGCGTACCGTGGGAGAAGCTGACCATCGTGCGTCTCCACACGAACGTCGCCAGCGGTGGCGGCGCTGACCGCCATGCGCCTCCACAAGAACGTAGCCAGAGGTGGCGGCGCGGCTAGAGGACGGTAGGCTACGAGAGCGTACTGTGGGAGCGAGAGGATCGCCGAACCGCGGCGCCGACGTATCGGCGCGGCGGGGAGGGCGGCTTTGGTGGAGCGAATGGAGTGGAGGGGGACAGGGGGAGGGGGTTTGGGGAATATTATTGGCTAGTTGGCCGAAGGGCGGTTGAATCGGATTTGGGGGAATTTTTGGGTGTGGGAGGGGGGAGGATTTTCGCGCGGTGGGCGGGGGGAGTTTGGCGCATGGTCAGTTTCTCCAAGTGCAGTCCCATGTGTCAGTGAAGAGGCAAGCCGAAGCGTGTTCCGTTTGCGTGAGCCGTGTGCAGGACCAAACGTGTGTGGGGTGCAATGCGACCGCGAAAGGAGTGATGTGAGTGTACCGCATTTTTTCCTTTAAAACTAGGTGCTTCGTGATACGTCTCCAACGTATCTATAATTTTTGATTGCTCCATGATACTTTATCTACTATTTTGGACTATATTGGGCTTTATTTTCCACTTCTATATTATTTTTGGGACTAACCTATTAACCGGAGGCCCAGCCCAGAATTGCTGTTTTTTTGCCTATTTCAGTATTTCGAGGAAACAGAATATCAAACGGAGCCCAAACAGAATGAAACCTTCGGGAACGTGATCTTCTCACCGAACGTGATCCAGGAGACTTGGACCCTACTCTAAGAAGTTTCCGGCGAGGTCACGAGGGTGGAGGGCGCCCCCCCCTGGGCGCGCCCCCTGCCTCATGGGCTCCTCGGAGCTCCACCGACGTGCTCCTTCCTCCTATATATACCTACGTACCCCCATTAGACCAGAGGGAGCCAAAAACCTAATTCCACCGCCGCAACTTCCTGTATCCACGAGATCCCATCTTGGGGCCTGTTCCGGAGCTCCGCCGGAGAGGGCATCCATCACGGAGGGCTTCTACATCAACACCATAGCCCTTCCGATGAAGTGTGAGTAGTTTACTTCAGACCTTCGGGTCCATAGCTAGTAGCTAGATGGCTTCTTCTCTCTTTTTGGATCTCAATACAATGTTCTCCCCCTCTCTCGTGGAGATCTATTCGATATAATCTTCTTTTTGCGGTGTATTTGTTGAGACCGATGAATTGTGGGTTTATGATCCAACTTATCTATGAATAATATTTGAATCTTCTCTGAATCCTTTTATGTATGATTGAGTTATCTTTGCAAGTCTCTTCGAATTATCCGTTTGGTTTGGCCAACTAGATTGGTAGTTCTTGCAATGGGAGAAGTGCTTAGCTTTGGGTTCAATCTTGCAGTGTCCTTACTCAGTGACAGAAAGAGTTGCAAGGCACGTATTGTATTGTTGCCATCGAGGATAACAAGATGGGGTATTTATCATATTGCATGAATTTATTCCTCTACATCATGTCATCTTGCTTAAGGCGTTACTCTGTTTTTAACTTAATACTCTAGATGCATGCTAGATAGCGGTCGATGAGTGGAGTAATAGTAGTAGATGCAGGCAGGAGTCGGTCTACTTGTCACGGGTGTGATGCCTATATACATGATCATACCTAGATAACCTCATAACTATGCTCAATTCTATCAATTGCTCAACAGTAATTTGTTCACCCACCGTAGAATATCTATGCTCTTGAGAGAAGCCACTAGTGAAACCTATGGCCCCCGGGTCTATTCTCATCATATCAATCTCCATTACTTTATTTTACTTGTTTTGCTTTTACTTTTTACTTTGCATCTTTATACCAAAAATACCAAAAATATTATCTCTATAAGATCTCACTCTCGTAAGTGACCGTGAAGGGATTGACAACCCGTAAGCGTTGGTTGCGAGTTGCTACCGTTTTGTGCAGGTACGAGGGACTTGCGCGTGACCTCCTACCGGATTGATACCTTGGTTCTTAAAAACTGAGGGAAATACTTACGCTACTGTGCTACATCACCCCCTCCGCTTCGGGGAAAACCAACGCTAGCTCGAGACGTAGCAAGAAGGATTCCTGGCGCCGTTGCCGGGGAGGCCTACGCCAAGTCAAGTCAATATTTACTCTCTCATCAACGAGCCATTTCTGGCGCCGTTGCCGGGGAGGCCTATGCCAAGTCAAGTCAAGATTTACTCTCCCGTAAACGAGCCATTTCTGGCGCCGTTGCCGGGGAACCTACGCAAAAGTCAACATACCAAGTACCCATCACAATATCTATCTCTCGCATTACATTATTTGCCATTTGCCTCTCGTTTTCCTCTCCCCCACTTCACCCTTGCCGTTTTATTCGCCCTCTCTTTCCCTTTGCCTTTTGTTTGCTCGTGTGTTAGTTTGCTTGCTTGTCGTGATGGCCCAAGATGCTACCAAATTGTGTGACTTCACCAATACCAATAACAATGATTTCCTTAGCACTCCGATTGCTCCTCTTGCCAATACTGAATCTTGTGAAATCAATACTGCTTTGTTGAATCTTGTTATGAAATATCAATTCGCCGGCCTTCCTAGTGAAGATGCCGCTACTCATCTAAATGGCTTTGTTGATTTATGTGATATGCAAAAGAAAAAGGATGTCGATAATGATGTCGTTAAATTGAAGCTATTTCCTTTTTCGCTTAGAGATCGTGCTAAAGCGTGGTTTTCATCTTTGCCTAAAAATAGTATTGATTCTTGGAACAAGTGCAAAGATGCTTTTATATCTAAGTATTTTCCTCCCACTAAAATTGCCAAGTTTATGTATGTTCCTAAAAATAAGGGAGAATCATCTAGTAAGGAAAATGCGGATCTTAAATCTATAAGTATTCACCCCGATCTTTTTACAATCATTAAGGAACCATTTACCACGAATGAATTTTTCGATCTTATGCCTAAAAGTTTGATAATCACTAGAAAGAAAGAAAATTCTAAAGGAGGTGGATGCCTCATTGAAGAATTGCCTACCAAAGATGGCAATACCTAGATCTATCCTTGCTTTTATGCCTAGCTAGGGGCGTTAAACGATAGCGCTTGTTGGGAGGCAACCCAATTTTATTTTGTGTTTTTTGTTTTTGGTTCTGTTTAGGAATAAATAATCCATCTAGATTCTGTTTAGATGTGGTTTTATCTTTTAATTAGTGTTTGTGCCAAGTTAAACCTATTAGATCTTCTTGGAAGATAGTTATTTGATCTTGCTGTAATTTCCAGAATCTTTGCGCTCAGTGCCCGAATTGTAAAAAATCACCGGAACGTGATAAAATAGTGATTCCAATTTCTGCTGATCAATAAACAAATTGCCCAGGTCGTCTAATTTTGGTAGAATTTGTTGGGTTACAGAAGTTTGCGTTAGTAACAGATTACTACAGACTGTTCTGTTTTTGACAGATTCTGTTTTGCGTGTGTTGTTTGCTTATTTTGATGAATCTATGGCTAGCAAAATAGTGTATAAACCATAGAGAAGTTGGAATACAGTAGGTTTAACACCAATACAAATAAAGAACAAGTTCACTACAGTACCTTAAAGTAGTCTTTTATTTTCTTTCTCTAACGGAGCTCACGAGATTTCTATTGAGTTTTGTGTTGTGAAGTTTTTAAGTTTTGGGTGAATTCTTTTGATGGATTATGGAACAAGGAGTGGCAAGAGCCTAAGCTTGGGGATGCCCATGGCACCCTCAAGATAATCCAAGGACACCAAAAAGTCAAAGCTTGGGGATGCCCCGGAAGGCATCCCCTCTTTCGTCCACTTCCATCGGTAATTTACTTGGAGCTATATTTTTATTCACCACATGATATGTGTTTTGCTTGGAGCGTCTTGTATTATTTGTGTCTTTGCTTGTTAGTCTACCACAATCATCCTTGCTGTACACACCTTTTGAGAGACCCATGTATGAATTGAAATTTGTTAGAATACTCTATGTGCTTCACTTATATCTTTTGAGCTTGATAGTTTACTCTATGTGCTTCACTTATATCTTTTTGAGCGTGATAATTTTTGCTCTAGTGCTTCACTTAGATCTTTTAGAGCACGGTGGTGGATTGTTTTAAAGAAACTTTATCTCTCATGCTTCACTTAGATTATTTTGAGAGTCGTTAATAGCATGGTAATTTGCTTAATGTTAATATACTTGGTATTCAAGATATGTGAAACTTTCTTTTTAGTGGGTTGAATACTAAGATAAGTTTGATGCTTGATAATTGTTTTGAGATATGGATGTGATAATATCATAGTCGTGCTAGTTGAGTAGTTGTGAATTTGAGAAATACTTGTGTTGAAGTTAGCAAATCCCGTAGCATGCACGTATGGTTAAAGTTGTGTAACAAATTTGAAACATGAAGTGTACCTGGCTTGTGCATTCTTATGAGTGGCGGTCGGGGACGAGCGATGGTCTTTTCCTACCAATCTATCCCCCTAGGAGCATGCGCGTAGTACTTGATCTTTGATTAGTTCTAAATATTTTCAATAAGTATGTGAGTTCTTTTGACTAATGTTGAGTCCATGGATTATACGCACTTTTACCTTTCCGCCATTTGCTAGCCTCTTCGGTACCGTGCATTTCCCTTTCTCACATTGAGAGTTGGTGCAAACTTCGCCGGTGCATCCAAACCCCGTGATATGATACGCTCTTTCACACATAAACCTCCCTATATCTTCCTCAAAACAGCCACCATACCTACCTATCATGGCATTTCCATAGCCATTCCGAGATATATTGCCATGCAACTTCCATCATCATCATCATCATCATCATCATGACATGCTTTACTTTTGTCATATTGCCATTGCATGATCTTGTAGTTGACATCGTATTTGTGGCAAAGCCACCATGCATTATTTTTCATACATGTCACTCTTGATTCATTACACCATCCCGGTACACCGCCGGAGGCATTCATATAGAGTCATATCTTGTTCTAGTATCGAGTTGTAATCATTATGTTGTAATCAATAGAAGTGTGATGATCATCATTATTAGAGCATTGCCCAATCAAAAAAAATAGAGAGAGAGAGAGAGAAAGGCCAAAAAAAAGGCCCCCCCAAAAAAGAGAAAATAAAAAGGGCAATGCTACTATCTCTTTTTCCACACTTGTGCTTCAAAGTAGCACCTTGTTCTTCATGTAGTGAGTCTCATATATTGTGCTTCAAAGTAGCACCATGATTTCATATAGTGAGTCTCATAAGTTGTCTTGTTCATACTAGTGGGAATTTTTCATTATAGAACTTGGCTTGTATATTCCAACGATGGGCTTCCTCAAAATGCCCTAGGTCTTCATTTGCAAGCAAGTTGGATGCACACCCACTAGTTTTCTTTTGTTGAGCATTCTTAGCTCTAGTGCATCTGTTGCATGGCAATCCCTACTCCTTGCATTAACATCAATTGATGGGCATCTCCATAGCTCATTGATTAGCCTCGTTGGTGTGAGACTTTCTCCTTTTTTGTCTTCTCCACACAATCCCCATCATCATATTCTATACGACCCATAGTGCTATGTCCATGGCTCGCGCTCATGTATTGCGTGAAGGTTGAAAAAGTTTGAGATTATTTGAGTATGAAACAATTGCTTGGCTTGTCATCGGGGGTATAGAAGTTGGGAACATCTTTGTGTGACAAAAATGAAGCATAGCCTAACTATATGATTTTGTAGGGATGAACTTTCTTTGGCCATGTTATTTTGAGATGACATAATTGTTTAATTAGTATGCTTGAAGTATTATCATTTTTATGTCAATATGAACTTTTGTCTTGAACCTTTTGGATCTGAATATTCATACCATGATTAAGAAGATTTACATTGAAATTATGCCAAAGTATCACTCCGCATCAAAAATTCTCTTTTTATCATTTACCTACTCGAGGACGAGCAGGAATTAAGCTTGGGGATGCTTGATACGTCTCCAACGTATCTATAATTTTTGATTGCTCCATGCTACTTTATCTACTGTTTTGGACTATATTGGGCTTTATTTTCCACTTTTATATTATTTTTGGGACTAACCTATTAACCAGAGGCCCAACCCAGAATTGCTGTTTTTTTGCCTATTTCAGTATTTCGAGGAAACAGAATATCAAACAGAGCCCAAACGGAATGAAACCTTCGGGAACGTGATCTTCTCACCGAACGTGATCCAGGAGACTTGATGCCTATATACATGATCATACCTAGATAACCTCATAACTATGCTCAATTCTATCAATTGCTCAACAGTAATTTGTTCACCCACCGTAGAATATCTATGCTCTTGAGAGAAGCCACTAGTGAAACCTATGGCCCCCGGGTCTATTCTCATCATATCATTCTCCATTACTTTATTTTACTTGTTTTGCTTTTACTTTTTACTTTGCATCTTTATACCAAAAATACCAAAAATATTATCTCTATCAGATCTCACTCTTGTAAGTGACCGTGAAGGGATTGACAACCCCTAAGCGTTGGTTGCGAGTTGCTACCGTTTTGTGCAGGTACGAGGGACTTGCGCGTGACCTCCTACTGGATTGATACCTTGGTTCTCAAAAACTGAGGGAAATACTTACGCTACTATGCTGCATCACCCCCTCCTCTTCGGGGAAACCAACGCTAGCTCGAGACGTAGCACTTCGCCCCCTTAAAAAAATTGTTGCCTCGCGCGATCCATCGATACTACTACTAGTAATCCGGTAATCCGGACTAAAACGGCGCGGCCGGGTCTTTTCCCGCGCGATATGCTGGGAGGTTGGCTTACTTTGGTTTTTTAGGACGTAATGCTACACCTACGTAATCCCATTTATGTAATTAACGTAATGTGAAACTTGTGAGCTGTTGATTGTAGATTGAGGGGAGGGAGGGGCCCACCACCATGAAAATTAGGGGAGGAGAGAGAGAGGCAATTTTCGTTAACCCTTTCGTAGGTTCCCGTAGATGTAGAAAGATGTGTCCGATCCTGCAATATAGGTCGTCCGATCTATATCTAACGGATAGGAAGGAAACTATGACAATTTACCCGTACTCCTCTCCACATTTGCAGATAAGGCTTTCCCTCGTTCATCCTTTTCTCCCACAAGATCTTGATCTTCAAGCAACGCACGGGCATCTTGCTAGTACTCCTACAATATGTATATTATTGTGAAAGTTCATATACACTGGCCGAGATTAATGCAAACACGGCAGATTTTCATTACATTTCGAACTTTTATAGGACAAAAAAATAAAAGAAACCTGACCCTAAACCTATTCTACGGCGGCGACCGACGTCCTCCATCTGTGATCTCCATGTACGGGGGCGGGGTTCAAGACCCGTGAAGTGAAGGTGCGGTCTCCGGCGAGGAAAAGTAGAACACAGGAGACGGACCGGCCAGTTGGCACACCATGCCCTGCCGCCTCCCATGCCCTACTCATCCTCGGAGGAGTCCCCGACCTCGGCGGTGCCGGACGTTGGACGGCGGCAAGTAGGACGCGTGGCTGACGGTGCTCCCGTCGTCGGCCGCCAGCGTGGCCACCGCTTGTGCGGCGACTTGAGCGAGGGCGGCGACCTCGAGCTCCATCCCCGAAGACAAGCTCTCTCGCAGAGCGTTCGTGCTTGCAGTCATGGCGGGTGTGGTTCCAGGTAGGAGGACGATGCACTATGGTGTGGAGGTTAGCTGGGCGTTGCCGCTTTAAGTAGCGCATTCCGGTGAGGCCAAGCGTTCGGGTGCGGCATTAAGTTGCCGGAGTTGGTTCCGCGGGCACCGAGCCTCTTAATGACGACATATGAACGGACGGCATGAATGCGGGCAGCTGACGCCGGCTGGGAACGCACCGCGCGACGGCGCGAGGGACGAGGGTTTTGGTGTGCCAGGGTAGTCAGTCGCGGTCGTCGCAACGTTGGAGATGCCCTTTGCTCACATGCGATCCCTGCATGTCATTGAAAAAGCAAGACGACCCGGCATGGTCTCAGGTCCAGAGAATGCAGTTGGCCGCACTACACCACTCCGCGGATGCGTCGCGGCGCCCCGTGCATCCTCGACGAGCCGGGTGTTGGGGTGTGTTTGGATTGTGGCCAAAGTGCACCTTTCTAAAATTTTGGTCATGACCAAAAGATTGGTCTTTGTTTGGATGGTTGCCATTTTTTTGGCATGCCAATAAACTCTAGCCAACTCTAGTTCATTTTTCTTGCCAATGTGAGCCAAATCATGGGCAACCAAATACCTCAACCAAAATTTTGGTCATGACCCAAAGATTGGTCTTTGTTTGGATGGTTGCCATTTCTTTGGCATGCCAATGAACTCTAGCCAACTCAAGTTCATTTTTTTGGGCAATGTCGGCCAAATCATGGGCAACCAATACCTCAACCAAAATTTTGGCTACCCAATGCTTTGATGGGGCAACCTTGGGCACAAACCAAACATACCGTTGGTCGTGCCACAGCACTAACGCCACCCTCGGCAAACTGAAACCGACCATTTCTAGCGATGATATGAGTGTGTCGCTCACCGCGGTCGCCGTGTCCAGAGGCGGTGCTGGAGTTGCGCCCCGTTGTTGGCCCCAACGACCCACATGAACGGTTGTCGGTGGCGAGGAGGTCGTGGGCCAGCTCCTCCATTGGACTAGTCTGCGCTATGTCGTCCCGACGGGTGTGCCCCACATGTCTGTTTCCCTGTTTTCCCGGCCATATTCGAGCGTCAGTGCTCCGCGTTGCGCATTAGGCCTTTCACCATGTAGGCCAAGCGAGACAACTTATTGTTTATTTGAGCCGTTCAAGTATAATCATGTGGCGTTTGCTTATTTCTCATTCCTCTCCAACCCTCTTCTCCATCGATCATGTCGCCCTCCAGTCGAGTCCATCCTCCCGCATGCCTCATTTGAACATTCCGCCGAGTATCATTCGCATGTACCCACCCTAGTCCTCTTTCAATAGATCTCTAGACCCCGAGATGAAATCGAGAGGGAACGAGTGCGGGCACGTGATACCTAAGGCGGATTCAAAATTTTGAACCGGTGATCATAGCATCCGCAAATCATATATAAAGGGTATTCAATGTTCGTTTCGTTTTTGAACGTACAATATACTCCCTCCTATCCTTTCTAGTTTACATATAAGTTTTATGTGTAGTCAAAGTATATCTACTTTGATCAAAAAGGTATCAACATTCAACAACGCCCAATCAATATTGTTAGACTCGTATGTACTCCTAGATTTGTACTCGAGATGGTTTCCAATTTGACTATTGACAAGATTAATATTACATGAGATGTATAATGTGAAAATTATATAATTGGAAACTCCTTTCACATACGAATTTGACCGTATGCTTTATGTAAGTTGCATGTCATATACTCCCTCCATTTTTGTATACAAGGCCACTATCAAAATTACAATTTGCAGCTATACAAGGCCACTAACACAAATCGATGTAAAATTGATGAGGTTTGCATCGTACTAGCAACCGAAGACATTAATACCTCATGCATGCGTGCGGGAGTGAGAAAATTGATTTGCATGCACCATATTAATTAATCAACCAACGAGGAGTGAGAGAGTTGTCTTGTTGTGTGTTCAGAGAAAAATGCACATTAATTAACATGTCAAGCAAGGAGAAAAGACTAGTTTGCAATATTGGTTTAAGTAGCCATTAATTTCTATCTTGGTACCTGTAATATGGGTTTGTGGCCTTGTATATAAAAACGAGGGAGTATTATTACTATAACATTTGGTCAAAGTTAGCCTCGAAAAACGCATTAGACCCTGTATGCTTTGTGTAAGTTGCATGTCATATATTATTACTCTAACATTTGTGTAAGTTGCATGCCATATATTATTACTCTAATATTTGGTCAAAGTAGTATAGTGGAAGTGGATCCTCTGACGTAGGTATCCCTGCCTTACCCTCCCTTTCGGTCACTTACTGGCGGACCCCATGCTTGCTAGGCCCCGCATGTCAGTAACTCAATGGGTTCGGCCACGTCAGGGGATCCTCATCCGTAGTATACTCCCTCTATTTTTATTTACTCCGCATAAAACAAAGGGAGTGGTGGTATAATAAATGATGCGGGCGGGGGAGGGGGAGGGACGTCGGTTTGCTCTCAACTGCAGTCCCACAAGCGAGCGAAAATGCAAGACGAAGCGCGTTCCATTCGATGAGCGACGTGGAGGGTCTAGCGTGCTGGGATGCAACGCGTACGCGACAAGAGCGATGTACAGTCAAAACCGATTGACTGGTCGTCACCGGAACCACTATTCACACCAGAACCTTCGCTGCTCGGCCTACGCCAGCCACTGCCCTAAGACCACACCAAATCTCCAGCCCATTCCCCCACCTTTCGATCCCCTAGCCCGCATCAAGCGTCCCCTAGTTCACCGGAAAGCCATGGTGCGCTGCAAGATCACTTACTACAAGATGATGATGCCGGAGCGCCGCGCAGAAATCGCAGCGGTGGTCGGCGCCACAGACCTTCGTTCCCAAGCTCGCTTTGCGGCAGGCCAATCCCCGAGTTCTCTGGAGCCAAGCTACGAGGAGGAGGAAGCCGATTCAATGTTCATGGCGGAGGTCGCGGCGCAGAAGGCCCCCGATGGGTATGAGACGATGGACGTCGACTTCGTGCCGGCGTCCGAGTCCCCCATGGTGCAGGCAGACCAGCGGTTGAACATGGCGATACTAAAGGAGGACCAGGAGGCAGAGGCTCAACTCTACACGGAGCGCGCGCATGCCGCTGCCATCAAGGCTCTCCTGCAGGCGGAACCGGATGCCGTGGATGTGAACCGGGCGGCGGAGGCTCAACTTGAGGCGGAGCGCGCGGATGCCACTGCCATCGAGGCCCTCCTGCAGGCGGAACCGGACGTCCTGGACTTGAACCGGGCGGCAGAGGCTCGACTCGACGCAGAGCGCGCAGATGCCGCTCTCATCGACACCCTCCTACAGGCGGAACCGGACGTCCTGGACTTGAACCGGGTGGCGGAGGCTCGACTCGACGCGGAGCGCGCGGATGCCGCTGCCATCGAGGCCCTCCTACAGGCAGAACCGGACGTCCTCGACTTGAACCAGGTTGTGCTCTCGTCCGTGCAGAGCGCCCGCACGCTCCGCTTGAACGAGTAGCTGGAGGCCGAGGACAACCACGGTGCGGAGACACACGTCGGCAGCGACGGCTGGTTCGCGCCGGTAGCCAAAGACGATGAGGTCATCTCTTTCCACGAGCAGTGATAGTTTTTCATTATATTGTTGTTTTTATGGATCTTTTGCTGTGTAAAAACATATATTTATTATGCAAGTCGCCTGACTTGGGCCAGTCTACCATTTCAGGCGGTTGGATGAATATCCTATGTCTCCTAACCCTTCTTTCCTTCTTCCTCACCTCTTCTTCTTCCCCAACAGACCACCGCACGGGCCGTACGGATACTCCCCAACATGCGGTTGGATAAACATACTCTAGAACGAAAATTATGTGTCAGCGATAGGATGGCTGAGTTTGGTGTGTTCACATGCGACAGCACGTGTCAGTGAGGGTGCGTTCCCTTGGTTGGGTTTGCGGCGTGCAGGAGCGACTGTGTGAGGGTGCGGTGCGACCGCGGCATGCAGGAGCGACCGTGTGAGGGTGCGGTGCGACCGTGATAGCCGTGCGCAAGTGTACCTTCTTCTCATTTTGAAAACTTTAGGCAAGCTTGGCAAAAATGTGTGGCGAAGTTTGGCAATGCAAGGCCTAGACCCAAACAGGATAAGTACGTACGTACTAGGAGTACTAGTGTTAAAAAAGAAAGGCTGGGTTTTCCTTCGCGGTATTTAGTCGATACAAATCCTCGTTTCACGTGTCAACTAATGCATATTTTTTTCTCCAAAGACCAAAGAGCTAACCAACTCACTCCTCATCGCTTGATTAATGCAGTGCCATGCAAACCAACCTTCTCACTTCCGCATGCATGCAGGGGATATTGATGTCCTTGGTTGCTAACCCCATCAATTTTGCCTCGATTAGTGTTAGTGGCCCTTTGCAAATTGTAATTTTGATATACTGGCCTTGTGTACAAAAAATGGAGGTAGTAACTATATTTGACTTCCTTCCCCATTGCGGTGACGTCGACGATATTTTTTTGGTGGTTTGGCAAAGTGCGTTCGACGGAGAACACCATTGAGGGATACCACGGTAAGTCGTTCGCAAGTGCCGCCTGCAAGCCGAGACAACCGCCTTATTTGCATCCAGGATGTCCTTTACTAGTACTACTAGGAGTAACTAATGCGGTGAGATGGCTTCTCGAAGAAGACGATGGAGAAGCGGAGTCAGCGAAGAGTGAAATGATGGTTGCTTCGTCCGTGCTTTTGTGATTTGACGCCTCACTGCTTTGTGATTTGTGATAGAAGGGACAGGGGAGTAGACTCTGTGCTCTATACTGTACTACATGCGTCCAAGCATGGGAGAAAGAGGAGAGACGTTGCATTTTTCTATTCCTTCAATCAATCAATCAGGGAGCTTCGGTTCCATCTTTTTGGCTTTGGCAACACCGTCCACAATGGTTCCCACGATGCCAAAAGCTATTTTCACATTTGGCTACACATTGTGGATGCCCTTAACCGTACCACTTGATTTTGCTCCTGTGTGCTATCTATACAAATCTCAATTATATTGATCTAAAAAATTATAGAATCGAGATTAGTAAAAAGGAGGCGATTTTGCCGCGCGGATGGCGGGGGAGGTTTCTTATTTGAGCAATGCTACATCCACGTAATGGTTTACGTAAAGTTACGAACTGATGTGATGTGGGACTATATGATTGGATTAAAGGAGAGGATTAGGCCCACCCCACCTGAAAATCAGGGGGCATATATAGATTAGATGGAAAGTATACGTAGCAGCTACGTAGCCCTTTGTAAGTCTAGGATTAGGCTTCTTATTTTCGGAGGATGTTGTCCTGGCGGTTTGCTAACATGCGCTCCCACGTGTCAGTGCTTCACCAAACCGATCCGCGTCCCACATGAGGCAGAACAACGGCAGAAGCAACACGTGGTTAAGTTGAAGAAGATGAGGGAGAAGCGGATTCAGTAACGAGTGAAATGATGGTTGCTTCGTCCCTCCAACTTAACTGCGGGAAAGGTGCAGCTTTGTGATTTGACGCCTCATTGCTCATTACTACGCCGGCGCCATAACTAGGGTGCTTCACCCCGGCTGCTCTGCACTATATTCCGGTATGGCACATGGACCCGGTAGCTTGATGTCCCACATGTCGGCGAAAGGGACTAGAAGATTTATGAAAGCGAGTGCTCCACTCTTACGAAGGACGAGTAGATGACACGACGGCCTAGTGAACTATCACTTGTACTGTATAGTACTATAGTTTTGCTGTTTCGTACGATCCATCGATACAAACCCGATTAAACGGGAAAGGGCGGGATTTTTCCCGTGCGGTAGATGATACTGGCCATACATTTCAAAGGCAATTTTAATGTATGCAAACTGAATAATTATAAGTAACAATATGATATCTAGTAAAACTAAAAACACATATGATTTATTGTGTTAGAGTGCAGTAGTAGTGCTGTATTGCATAGTTGTTAGATGTAACATGTGAGAACGTGTAGAGATGTAGTTTTGGAGGGCCTACTGAGAGAAAAGCGTAATACGGTCATCGAACTTCAGAATAAGCTGATTACGGTCACTATATACGTTTTGCGGTGATTATACGGTCACTTGCTCACAGCTCAGCATCGGATTGCACTCTGTTGACCGGCCAAATAGTCTGCGTGGTGCCATGTTGACTAGTTAAATTGACCACGTTCATTGTGGGTCCCACCTGTCAGTTTGCATAGGCAAAAGGTCAGATAAACACAAATTTACGCAGGCGCGACAAGGCTCCAACCCGTGCGCGGGAATCACCTGGTTGTATATGTGTCTGTCAGGGCCTGATGTGTGCGCATGCACGTGTAGGTTGAGCACTTGAGTGTGAGAGTGTGTGTTGGTCATGTGGTGTACTGGTGTGTGCATGCATACGTGCGTGTGTGCGTGTGAGTGTTGCATGCGTGCATGTGAGTGTTGCGTGCGTGCGTGGCTGTGTGTGTACGTGTGAGTGTTGCGTGCGTGCGTGGGTGCATGTGTTTGTGTGAGTGTTGCGTGGATGCAGTTCGTGTGCATGCGTGCGTGTGTGTATAATCACCACACCAGCTCCTGTGTGTTAAAACAGACGGCTCAGCATACCAATACAAGGCCACATTGTCCGTTGTGCCCACGTTCATGACTTCGAACCACCGTCCAAATATTTTTTTGTCGTTTGTTTTCATTCTTACTAGCAAGATGCCCGTGCGTTGCATGTAACATCAAGATGCATTTGTATGACTTGTTTATCTTGTGAGAAAAGGATGAACGAGGGAATGCCTTATTTGCAAATGTGGAGAGGTGTGTGGGTACCTTTTTGCAAAATTGTCATTGTTTCTTTCCTATCCGTCAGATATAAATCGGATGGCCTATATCGCAGGATGGCAGGCACACCATCATCACCAACTCTGTTTTTTATAAGAGTGTATTTTATGTATTTTATAAGAGTGTAGATGTAGAGTAGATACAAGTCGACAGGTGGGCACGATGGTAGTGAGATAATGTGATGCGACACTAGAGGTGCCATGTGGAGCGTTTAACTGGTCAACTAGTCATGTCATGAGCAAATTCAGAGTTGTACGGTGAGCCCGTGACTGCATAATAACCACTAAACGTAAATGGTGACCGTGATGAGTGGATTCTGAAGTCCAATGTACGTATCATGCTTTCGCTTCAAATACAATGATCATCATTGCATATATCGCGAGAGAAAGATGAAACATGCGTGAATTTTATGGGGGCTTGCTTTTA
>NC_041380.1:26566742-26628372 GCF_002162155.2 Triticum dicoccoides
AGAGAGAGATGCTCTTCGTTTCTCTTTATTATGACTAACTTTGTATATATTATAAAAATATACAAATTCACAGTGCGGAATAAATATCATTGTGGGCACCATGCAATGCAAATTAGCGTTCGTACTCCTCCATATAACTTTGTAATGTTGTATATATGTAGAAACTCTAAAATAATATTTTGGCCACACTTTATTCAAAAGGAATGTTGTATGCGAAATAAACATGAAGAGAGGGCTTTTTAGATAAATGGGGTACATGATGTAACATGTGTGAATGTGTAGTTGATGCATTTGGCGGGGCCTAGAGAGGTATGTGTGTGTATTACCTATTCGAGAGAGGCATGGATAGAGGGGCCGACGAGGGGGGCGTGGGAGAGATAGCACGAGAAATGAGAGTGGTCTAGAGAGAGAGACGAATATGACGTCACGACAAGAGATTCCATTCCCTTGAGTGTGTATATGCAAGGGGGAGGGAATAGAGGCACCAGGAGAAATTTTCTGTGTGTGTGGTGTTTGTGTTGGTATGTGTGGGTGTGAGAAGATAATGAGACGTGGGGGCAGAGGGTGTGTCACCGCGTGAGGTCCGGTGGGTCGAGGTGAGGCCCTTCGTTCTGTTCCGTCCTGCGCCACATTGGTCAGCCCGTGACGCATTTAGGAAGACCCATGGATGACTAGTCGTACAAGACAAAGATAGCAGAATTGTGAAGGACTCTCTGTCCACTGACAAAGCCGGCTAGGATTTGTAACCCTAGGTTCTCGGACTAAGGTAACCCCTTTATCTCTGATATTACTATTCATCCAACCTAACTTTAAGGGGCATCCTACAGAATGCTCTGCTAGAATCATACTCGTCAATTAGGAAGAGAGGTGTGAGACAATGCGTGAGAGACAGGCGTAAAGATAATGTGCATACATGAGACACGTAGGCAGGTCCATGTATATAGAAAGGGTCGATGAGGATTGTGCGTGTGTATGTTTGCGAGAGGAAGAGTGCTTGTGATAAAGGTTAGTGAAAACAGTTGTAAATGGTTGCGAGAGGGAGGGAGGGAGGGTATCTAGAGCATGTGTGTGAGAAAGACACCTCGGGAGAGAGTGTGTGAGCATGTGTGAGAGACCACCGATGGAGAGTGAAACTACACGTAAAAGACTGCTCTACACATTGATTAAAGATATAAATTGTATCCAAATATTAGGATGGGATCCTGATATTTGCAATTCGCGTAAGGAGCGGTCATTGATCCATCAGACATCTAGATTCTATCGAATTTGAGCATGTATATGTTATTATTCGACACAATTGATCCACATAGTTAGTATTTTGAACTCCAGACAATGCATCGCTTTAGCAATCGAATATAAATATGAGTATAGTTCATGTTGTGTGTGTAAAGCACATTATACATATGAAAGTTACACAATGGATATTATAAATAGCTACTACCTACGATCTAGCATACATTTGAATTCAACTTAAGGTGGTTTAAAAAATCGAATTCAACATGAATTCCATTCAATTATTTGAATTTGATATCATGGCATTGTAAACCATACCTAAATTATGGGGGCACCAATCTTTGCTCTAATTTTGTACATAATAGCATATGTAGTCGTGTAAAAAATAGGTTCAAATTTAGCTCCTCCATTCCAAAATAATCGTAGTTATAGGATTTTCAAGTGTCAAAATTTCAAAAAGAAGCGGATAATTTAATGAGGTTTTCAAACATACAAGGTCAAATATAACGTTGTATATTTAGGTGAATCCTCGTAGTTCAAGAGTACTCTAAACGTGAATGCTTGTGTTTCAAAATTTCGAACGAAGCACCAAAAGAGCCTCTACTCGCCCGAAACCGCATGAGACCAATGTTTGGTAGTACAAGGAAATTACTTTTCTAATAACTCCGACCCCTGAAACCTACTGGCCCGATGTCCAAAGGTCTAAACCGGGGTAGGTTTGTAGCTTCATCTAGACACCACGCAACCGCATCCGGAAAATATTCATACACAATGGCCGCCTAAGCACACATGCGCGCAGCCGAAATCGCTCCCGCCCACTATTTGGGACACCTGGGATTACCATCCTACCCCCGACCCGCAGTAGGTCTGAAATTTAAGAGGGGGCAAAGTTTGTACTTTCCCCAAATTTCAAACAAGCGCGTCCCATCTTCTGTTCAAAAAAAGCCAAAAACAAGCGCGTCCCAGACCAAAACATGGTTCCCCCCCACCCGTCCGATTCCCCATTCGTACTCCGTGGGCGCCAAAACTACCTCTCCAGCAGCCGTGAAACCCCTGCGTCCTCCGTCCGCCACCCCATCCCACCCATCAACCGCCGCCCTCCTCCATCACGCCAGAGCCGATACCCCGACGTCGTCATCCACCACAACCTCAATTGCAACACCCTCCATGGCTAGTAGTTCAAGCCGAGGCCGAGCCGTCCGTACCCGAGCCAGTTCAACTACGCCATCCTGCGCCTCACCGCTGCCGCTCCAACTTCGCCACCCTCCACCGCACCGGAGTTGTTCCTGCTACGCCGTCCTTCGCCGCCTTGGATCTGCTTCCCCTCCGCCGACATACGGCCACGGCAACACAGTCAACAATTTGGTCATGGGTTCGTCCAAGCCTGCACCCTCCAGAACATCGGTTTCCCCGGTAAAAAGAAGAAAATAGGCGTGACATGTGGAGGTGACCACACCGGCAACCGAAAAGGTACTCCTCTTCCCTTATTCGTGCAAATCTTACGTCTCTGCTTGCACGGTATTCATCCCATAGAATACATTAGTTGACCGCTTCTTCTTGATACTAGATGTTCCTAGTAACTCACGATGCACAAGGTTTCTCCTCATATACTATTTCACCTTAGCTAGAGGTCCGTCTCCCCCCTGAATTTAAATTTCTGGCCACTTGATTCCCAATTAACGGAAGCATTCCTCGGCGTAACAGGCGCTAGTACGCCTATTACGCCGGGAAAGCAGCACCTTGGTGTTTATCTTAGGGGCGTGTGTGGCCTAGAGCTACTGGCACCCGATCTGGAGGTCGACCGGGATTAAAGGGATGGCCTAGGGGCGCTGCCAAGCACGGCGGTGGTGTGAGGTCGATGGGAGGGTGGGGCGGCGGAGGCAGGGGTCTGGGCCGGTGGTCGCTGGCGGTTCGAGAAAGATCGTCAACAGTGACTGGCGGGAGGTAGACGAAGTCCATCTGCCCGTTCCTTATAGATCGGACGGTTCATCAAAAAAATCGACTGACCTATTTATTTTCAGTCGACTGTTATCTCAGATATGACCACATGTGGTGGTGTGCTGGAGGAATACCTGCATTTCCTGTGCTCATATATTACAAAATCATACAGAGTAGAATCTAATTTTTTTGCCATGCAATGTTGTAGAGCTATCATATGTCTCCTATCATTTATTTTTCAGCCACCTACTATCTGCTACTTTTACAGTGCACTAGTTCTGCACACACTTCACCCTTACTCTCACTGTTGTGTTTTTATGCAATGGCATTTCAGACTCTGCTACCATGAGAGAAGCCAAAAAGAAAAGAGAGAAGTCGCTCCAGTTTGGTGTGCGGCTAGGCAAGACACGTTTCCACGCTTTAAAGGGTGTAGTGTCAGCAAATGGAGACGGGGAACGTAGCTCTGGAGTTGATGACCTCGCTCGCACTGAACCACCATCCCAGGTGCTTGCTTTAACTTCGTGGTGTCATATGTGGTTGCATGTTCCATATGGTGTCTAGCTTGTATTCGAAAGGCCGAAGTCGGTAAGATAAGGAAAGATATTTTTTTACATGAACCACCATCCCGTGAGCACCAGAAGACAAATAGCTAGTCAGGGCACTGGCCGAGCCAGTGACAAGCCCAGCAAAGATAGGCATCACCTGGAAGCCAATTAAAAAGCTGCGATGGTGGCAAAGCAGCCCGCCTCCCACTAGTCTCTCAGGTCCTAGATGATCATGCTCACCACTCCAGCCAGATGTCTAGCTTGTATTGCTTCTAATTTGGTCAAATTGCATCTGCTTAGCTTACACATTATAACTTTGAATATGACATGCCTTTCTATTTTTGGTACATACTAGTACATCTGTGTATTAACCATGTTCTTACATCAAACTAATGTTCTTGTGTATCCCTCATCAATCACTTATGACGATGCAGGCAGGCAAGGGGACTACTCCTCATTTAAAGAATGCAGCGTCAGCCTCCTGACATGATTCTCAAGAAACAGAAATGCTAGATGAAGATAGTGAACGTAGCTCTGTACTTGATTACAGCATTTCCCCTACACTAGCATCGCATGTGCTTGTTCTAACTTGGCAGCGTGATATGTGGTTGCATGTTGCATATGGTGTCTAGATTGTAATTCTTCCAATCTGGTTAAACTGCATGTGCTAGTCTGCTTAGCTTATACATTATACCTGTTAATGTGACATGCCTTCCTGTATTTAGTACATAGTACATCTGTCTATTAAGCATGTCCTTACATAAAACTATTGTTTTTTTGTATCCCGCATCAATCAGCATGACAAGACACCTTTAGTATATGCAGTGCGATATTAGTTGCATCTTTCATATGATTTATAGCATGTGCTGCTTCTAATTTGTTGAAATTCCATTTGTGATGGGATGCTTTTAACTTGGCAGAGTCATATTGGTTGCATCTTTCATGTGGTGTCTAGCTTGCATTGCTTCTTATTTGCTGGAATGGTTTCTGCTTAGTTTACACAAACAGTTGTGAACATGCCATGCCATCCTGTTTTTCGTACATATTCCATCCTGGTATCATGTGTTTGCCTTACATCAAAGTAGTGATTGTCAGTATCATGCATGAATGAGTTCTGAAGAGAGAATTTTATTGCTTTTTCTTGTCGGTTTTACTTGACAATTCAAAATCAATAAAGCGGAAGGAAGTTAGCAAGGCAGCGGATAAAGGCGCTCCTTCCGAACGGAGGGCCTCTACAGTTTCTACTCCTCCACACCCCTAAGATTATTTCCAAGACAACACAAGTATAGACACTCAACAAAGCTGTGTTTATGATGAGCACGTCTCCCCTAGTGCAGCATCACCGTTGCTCCCTCTAACTTGGCACTGTTATATGTGGTTGCATGTTATGTGTGATGTCTAGCTTGTATTGCTTCTAATTTTGTTGAATTCCATCTGCTTACTTTACACATTATACTTGAATAAGACACGTGTTCCTGTTTCTAGAACATACAATATCTGTCTATCACACCATGTTCTTACATCAAATTACTACTATTGTGTAACCTGCAACAATCACTTATCATAAGACACGTTTGACTTCGGAGTGTGATATAGGTTACATCTCACATTCTTTTCTAGCTTGTATTACTAATTTGTTGAAATGGCACTTATGACGAGACAATTTTAACTTGGTAGAGTGATATTCGTTGCATCTTTCATATGGTGTCTAGCTTTCATTGCTTCTAATTTGTTGAAATGCCTTCTCCTTAGTTTACACATCATAAGCTGTGAATATGCAATGGCACTAATGACGAGAGACCTCTAACATGGTAGTGTGATGTTGTTTGCATCTTGCATATGATTTATTTCTTGTACTGCTTCACATTTGTTTAAATGCCATTTATGATGAGACACTGTTAACTTGGCAGAGCGATATTTGTAGCATCTTTCATATGGTGTCTACCTTCCATTGCATTGCTTCTAATTTGGTGAAATGTCTTCTTCTTAGTTTACACATCATAGTTTTGTTTATCTCTTCCGTCCTGTTTTTCATACATATTACATCCTCCTATCATGTGGTTGTCTAACATCAAAGTTCAGTTTGCCTGCATCACGCATCAATTTGTTCTGAAGAACTAAATTTTTATTCGTTTTTCTTGTCGGCTTGACTTAACATGGCACAGAGAAAGAGGAAGAAACACAGAATGGCAGGGAATGAGAAGCGGATGAATTCTGCAGATTCTGCTAGTACTGATGGTGCAATAGAAGGTCAAAATCCAACAGAAAATTCTACAAACACAGCATCCCATGCTACACGAGTTGCAAAAAAAGACAAACAGAAACAAATAGCTGCCACCAAATAAGCAGAGACAACCCTAATTCTTGCAACACCTACCACAGTACTACCAGCTGCACGACGTACTCATGCGTCAACTGAGCTAGCAGCACGTTCCCAAGCTCCCTTGCCACCTGACACTACTTCCCAAGCACTCTTGACACAAGACGAGTTGGCAATATCAGATGAACCTTGTGAGCTTCAACAGCAAGAAGGTAGTTGCTGGAGTCAAGTTACAGTTGCATGCTTCTTTATATGTAGTCTCACAGTTTGATGTGCACTAACACTTCCTATGTTTGTTGTTGGACTAGCACCTAGGCACAAGAGGAAACAAACATCAGGGATAATGCTCGATAGGTTAACTAAATCTAGAGGAGGAAGAATGGAGATCTATTTTGAGGCAGGTTTAAAAAGGCCACGTGATGCTACAGAGTCAGCCAAGTTAGTATCAGAGGCAGCGGTTGCTGTTAGGTGTCATGTACGTATCCTCCCAACATGGATTCAATACAGGAATGACAAAGACGAAACCCAGTTCAACATCTTCCTCGACCATTTATCTGTAAGTATGGTTATGTATGGAAACTAGTAATATCGTCTTGCTCTGTCCAATACTTTCTAGGTTGCTGATAATGAGACTCCCATAATTTTCAACAGATAAGGTTTAAGTTGGATAGCCAAGATGATGCAACCAGACAAGCTTGCACCCATGTTTTCAAGTCTGCTCTGTGACAGTATCGGTATAACTTGAGGAAAACTCACTTTGAAGGCAAGGCTAACAGTGAACTTGCCCAAACATCTCCAGTGGAAAATATATATGATGAAGACTGGAGAGGCCTCGTTAAACACTGGTCCGATCCGAAGTATCAGGTACATTATATATATATGTCATCAGATCACATGTTGAAGTCCTATTTACGCATGTGCCACACAAATCTATCTTCTTGTAGGTGAACTGTTCAAAGAACAAGGCCAACCGTACGAAAGTGAAATTCCAACAGACGACAGGATCTCGTAGCTATATTGCACACTGCGAGGCTCTTGTAATTAGTTGTTGTTTCACTCTTTTCGCTGTACCATATTATCAGATCTATAGTGACTTGTTCCAAATGCAGAGGAAAGCCTGCAAGGACCAAAAAGTACCTGAACCAAATGTTGTGGAAATCTTCAAGGACTGTCACACCAGCAAGAAGAAGGGCATGACTACACCAGTCAAAGCCGCTGTTGTATGTCCTTAATCCTCATGCCTTTTAACTACTACTTACTCTGACTTGTGCCTTGAACTGCATGGTTTGCAGCCAATGTCTATTACTCTTTTCAATTTTATACATAATTGTCTTAGCGTATCATTGCACCTTACAAGGTTTAAAAGAGAGGAGTGGTGTTCCTTTGATCTTGACCCATAATCTAGTTTCGTGCTGGACTTGCCCACACAACGTTACAATTGCCTGTTTGCCTGTTCTCAGTTGTTTTGTGATATGAATGATGTCATACTATGCTTACCGTATTATAAACTTCGTCTCTTTATCCTTAGCCCTCAATACAATGTGAAGAAATAGACAATACATTAGCAATGGTACATGGTCATATGTTTGGAACCTAGTTTTATTATGTACTTTGCAATAAAATACAACTAATATTTTACATGGGTTCACCAGAATAAGTTCTGTATATAGACCAAAGCTATTTTGTTTGGTTTTGCTGCCTCCTTAATATCTTCTGTTCTGGTACTACTAATGTAAAACCTCAACTTTTCAGCAAGCTATGGAAAAAATGATGGAATCGCCACCTTCTGAAGGTGGCGAGGCAACTATAACCGCAATGTCAGCTCTTGCTGCAGTGGGTCAGTACCTATCCACTAACAGTGCCAAAAGCACGTTCCTGCGTAATACTGGGTTGGTTGTTAAGGCAATATCATCCAAATTGCCTCATGATCAAGATATGCAAGCTCAAAGCAATGTTGTATCTGCGCTCCGGACACAAGTCCATTCCCTAACAGAGACCCTTTGTGAAACAAGGAGAAATATTGCTCAATGTCGTCAAGATATGCATGGTTTTGAAACCAGACTATCAGACATTTGCTATGTTGTTCAGGAGCCTAGGAGAAATGAAGGCGAGGGTTATGGTGCTCCATCGGACAATACAGCATGAAAATGTAACAGTCGGGTCAAATGAACTGAGCTTCTGAACTTCTGGTGGTGCATTTATCTGCTAGACTGTTAAGTTTTATGCCAACCTTCCTTTTGTTATATAGTTGTATTTTGTTTTGGTGCGATACAAAATTTATTCTTAATGTGCAGCCACCGCGTGAAGAAAACAGCAAGCCATTTTTGTATAGTGTAGTGTGTTCCCTATATTTGCACTGGTGGCGATCTTTGATGCCGAGCGGATGTAATCTGTGCAATCGCCTTAATAGCCTAGCGTTAATTTCGGCCTTATTTATTTCCTAGTCTTCTTTTTCCCTGGTTTGCTAGTGGCTGCAACTACCATGGGCCATATATGGGCCGTAGGATCCATGGGTCTCCTACGAGCCGTCAATAAATGGGCCTGTAATCGGTGGGCCTCGGGCCGTCGGATAAATGGGTCTACATGGGCCATAATCGGGCGTAATTGGTATCGACCCAGCATGGTAACAGGTCGTTAACAGGTCGTAGGACAGCAAAGGCTTAGAGCATAATTGGTTTGCTACCAATATTTGGCTTGCCAAATGTTGGCACTGCCAATTATTGGCAATACCGAGACTTGCCAACTATTGGCAACTTTATGTGAGAGAGGCAAAACAACTCGTAGACAACCAAGTAGTTGCCAATATTTGGCACAATGCCAAACATTGGCATGCCAATTTTTGGCAGCAAACCAATTATGCTCTTAATTCTGTCACAGGCATAACGGGTCGTTAATGGGCCAGAATATAGGACGGGCTGGAAACGGCGCAATGGGTTAACAGGCCAGAAATGGGCCGACTCTTGCCATGGGCTGAATTTCGCCCATTAGGGTAACAGGCCAGTAATGGGCCGACTCTTGCCATGGGCCAAATTTGGCCCATTAGTGGAACAGGCCAGTAACGGGCCGACGCTTGCCATGGACCGAATTTGGCCCATTAGGGGAACAGGCTAGTAACGGGCCGGAAGTAATCGAGGGCCGAAAAGGAGCCCAAGAATGTATGGGCCGTCAATAGGCCGAAAGCTAACACGGGCTGGAAACGGCCCATGTAAATCATGGGCCGTTAACGGGTATAAAGAAAATTACTATTCATTATGGGCTAGAGTCATCGTGGGCCTGTAATGGGCCGAAAGATACGAAGGCCTCATATGGGCGAAATACGTCGTGGGCCATACATGGGCCGAAAGTGAAATGGGCTGGTATTATATTCGACGGCCCACATGACGTTGTTGGGACGATTTCCTTTAGGGCCTAACGGGCCGTGAGTTAACGGGTCGTAAAATGGGCTATTTGTGAAGAGACTGTTAACAGGCTTTTCATGGGCCAGCCCGTTAACTTTTGACCAAGTCAAACTGGCCGGCTTTCTAAGCTAAATGGGCCACTGTTGGGCCGTACCACGTGTCGACATATCATAGGCGCCTATCTGACCCACTAACGAGATGACACGTGTTTCGTCCGGCCAATAAGAATTTTACACGTGGAAATTTCCCATTGGTCGGGGCTGTTAACGGGTTATCGGATCCAAAACCCGACCCGATAGCTTAACGGTGTTCCGTTATGGTGGATGCCACGTGTCGGTCACTCTTGACGAAAGCACATCTGTGACACGCGATTTATCGTCATGGAAGTGGACACTTCTGTGATGATAATTTTGGTAATGTCATGGAACACTTCTACGACAGCACAGGTATGACTATCTTGATTCTGTCATAAATTTGTCATGGATGTACATGCATGACAAAAAACGCGACCTACTGTGACAAACACGTATCATCACAGAAGTGTATTTTTTGTAGTGTTCAGACTCAACCACCATGCTTATGGTGTGATAATCTTGGTGCCACATACTTATCTGCAAATCTAGATTTTCATGCCAGGACAAAGCACATTGAAATAGATTTTCATTTTGTGAGAGAACATGTTGCCAATAAACAACTTGAGATCAGATTTATACCATCCAAAAATCAGCTTGCAGATGGATTCACTAAAGCCTTGCCAGCCAGAAGTTTTGAAGAGTTTAAACGTAATCTCAACTTGTCATAGTTGTGATTATGGGGGAGTGTTAAACATATATTGTGGAGGTTGGCGTGTCCTTGAGGCTCACGGCATAGTAGTTAGGAGATTTACTCTTTTATGTTTATATCTCTTATCTCCTAAAACCCTCCTGTAATATCTCCTGGTGGTTAGCCTCGACGCTGCCATCTCCTGTACAGATCCCCCCAATCAATATATACACTGTGGGTCTCCATGTATGGAGATTGAGACGCTTCCATAATTTCTACAAGGACATGTTTCTCGGTTATGGAGGTGACAAAAAGGTTTGTCGTAAAGGGTTACGTCGATGCAAGCTTTGACACTGATCCGGATGACTCTAAGTCTCAATCTGGATACATCTTGAAAGTGGGAGCGATTAGCTAGAGTAGCTCCGTGCAGAGCATTGTAGACATAGAAAATTTGCAAAATACATACGGCTCTGAATGTGGCAGACCCATTGACTAAACTTCTCTCACAAGCAAAACATGATCACTCTTTGGGTGTTAATCACATAGCGATGTGAACTAGATTATTGACTCTAGTAAACCCTTTGGGTATTAGTCACATGGAGATGTGAACTAATCACATAAAAATTTGAACTATTGGTGTTAAATCACAAAACGATGTGAACTAGATTATTGACTCTAGTGCAAGTGGGAGACTGAAGGAACTATGCCCTAGAGGCAATAATAAAGTTGTTATTTATATTTCCTTATAGCATGATAAATGTTTATTATTCATGCTAGAATTGTATTAACCGGAAACTTAGTACATGTGTGAATACATAGACAAACAGAGTATCCCTAGTATGCCACTACTTTACTAACTCGTTAATCAAAGATGGTTAATTTTCCTAACCATAGACATGTGTTGTCATTTGATGAACGGGGTCACATCATTAGAGAATGATGTGATGGACAAGACACATTCGTTAGCTTAGCATAATGATCGTTTAGTTTTATTGCTATTGCTTTCTTCATGACTTATACATGTTCCTCTGACTATGAGATTATGCAACTCCCAAATACCAGAGGAACACCTTGTGTGCTATCAAACATCACAATGTAACTGGGTGATTATAAAGATACTCTACATGTGTCTCCGAAGGTGTTTGTTGAGTTGGCATAGATCAAGATTTGGATTTGTCACTCCGTGTATCGTAGAGGTATCTCTGGGCCTCTTGGTAATGCACATCACCATGAGCCTTGCAAGCAATGTTACTAATGAGTTAGTTACGGGATGATGCATTATGGAACGAGTAAGAGACTTGTCGGTAACGAGATTGAACTAGGTATGATGATACCGACGATCGAATCTCGGGCAAGTAACATACCGATGACAAAAGGAACAACGTATGTTGTTATGCGGTTTGACTGATAAAGATCTTCATAGAATATGTAGGAGCCAATATGAGCATCTTGGTTCCACTATTGGTTATTGACCGGAGATGTGTCTCGGTCATGTATACATAGTTCTCGAGCACGTAGGGTCCGCACGCTTAACATTCGATGACGATTTGTATTATGAGTTATGTGATTTGATGAACGAATTTTGTTCGGAGTCCCGGATGAGATCACGGACATGACGAGGAGTCTCGAAATGGTCAAGAGGTAAAGATTCATATATTGGAAGGCTATATTCGGACATGGGAAAGGTTCCGAGTGATTCAGGTATTTTTCGGAGTACCGGGGAGTTACTGGAATTCACCGGGAGAAGTAATGGGCCTTATTGGGCCATACGGGAAAGGAGGAGGCAGGCCAAGGGGAGGTGGCGCCCCCTCCCATGGGTCCGAATTGGACTAGGGGAAGGGGGCGGCGCCCCACCTTGCCTTTTCATGTTCCCTCTATCTTTCCCTCTTTCCTTCTCTCCTACTCCAAAAAGGAAAGGGATTCCTATTAGGACTTGGAAGTCCTAGTAGGACTCCATACTCTTGGCGCGCCCCTAGGCGGTCGGCCTCCCCTCTCCTTTATATACGGGGGCACGGGCACCCTAGAACGCACAAGTTTCTCTTAGCCATGTGCGGTGCCCCCTCCACAGTTACACACCTTGGTCATATCGTCGTAGTGCTTAGGTGAAGCCCTGCGCCGGTAACTTCATCATCACCGTCGCCACGTCATCGTGCTGACGGAACTCTTCCTCATCCTCAATTGGGTCAAGAGATCGAGGGACGTCCTCGAGCTGAACGTGTGCTGAACGCGGAGGTGCCGTACGTTCGATGCTTGGATCGGTTGGATCACGAAGACGTTCGACTACATCAACCACGTTAATAAACGCTTCCGGTGTCATCTACGAGGGTACGTGGACACACTCTCCCCTCTCGTTGCTATGCATCTCCTAGATACATCTTGCATGATCATAGGATTTTTTTAAAATACTACGTTCCCTAACAGGAGGAGTGTCTGTAGTGATGGGAGATGTATACATGTTGGTGAACCTTATTAACAAATCTTTGTGGCATGCTCATTAAGTTTCCAACTTTAAAAAACAATCAAAACTCAAAATTGTTCAAGCTTTCAAGTATTGTTCAAAATTTCTAAAAAAGTTTCCATTTTTACAAATTGTCAAAAAATTCAAAAACAATTCACATTTTTTTAAAATTACACTTTTTTGCAAAAAATGTTTGTAATTTAGAAAAGGTTACTGTTTAAAAATTTGTTCAAAATTCAGAAGTGTTTGGGAAGTTCTAAAAATGTTCATATTTTCAAATTTATGAATTTTTTTAAAAAAGTAAGCTTTTCTGATTAATATAAATTGTTTGTCTGTTTAAAAAAATCGAATTTTGTAAGAGAACAAATACAAACTGGCATCCTACAGAAGCTGATTCGCTGCAATATGCGGGTCTGTTTTTTTTCGAGTAACTATATGCGGGTCTGTTAAAGTAAACTTGTTCACTACACTGTTCGGCTCTTTTGTGCACTGCTTACTAGAATGGCCCGGCCCAGTAAGGCCCGCACGTGGAAAGCATTGCCTTCCTGACGCGGCGTGCAACACATAGGTTTACACGACAAATCTCGACCCTTTGATCTCCTGGTTGACCGACAACGACGCAAACGTCTGCGCTAGGCTCGAGTTCATGTACAATATTGTTATGGCATGACCTATTAGAAGGGAAAGAATAGGGTTTTACATATTTTCCTTTTTTTCTTTCTTGTTCTTAACAATTTTTTTCGTTTTCTTTTGTAACCTTTTTCCATTTTGTTCATTCGCTTTTTATTTTCTTTTTTCTTCTCCATTTTTTCTTTGGTTTTCTTTTTTCTTCTCCATTTTTGGGTTTTTCTTTGTTTCTTTTTGTTTTTCATTCTACATCGTACATGCATGATCAACATTTTTTCAAATACTTATTCAACACTTTTCAAGTACTTGTTCAATATTTTTCAAACACTTATTCAATTTTTCATATACATGACCATCATTTTTCAAATACTTGTTCAACATTTTTCAAATACTTGTTCAACATTTTTCAAATGCTTGATTGACATTTTTTAATTCCTTGTTCAACATTTTTCACATACAAGTTTAACATTTATCGAATGCATGTTCAACATTTTTTAATTAATTGTTCAACATTTATTCATATAATTGTTCAACATTTTTCAAAATGCTTCATTAACATTTTTCAAATACTTGTTCAACATTTTCAAATAGTTGCTCAACATTTCTCTGAATGCTACATTAACATTTTCTAAGTACTTGTTCAACATCTTTTTCAAATACTTGCTCAACATTTGTTTGAATGCCTGATAACATTTTTCAAATAGTTATTCAACATTTTGCGATGTTTTTTGTTGATTTTTTTTGTAATGTATGTATATAACATATAGTGATGCTATCCATCACCCAGGGTGCAAAATAAGTTATTCTTCACCCGAGATAACCTTACGACTATTTCATAATTAAATTACATTCGAAATTCAAATAATTACAATCCTATTGATTCATTACGTAAAATTTGACATAAAAAATAAAAATATAGGTTATAAGACAAGAAAATTTGCAGCTTATGTGTATTTTACACTATGTTTTTACATTTGTAATTTTACATAACATAAAATATTTTTTACGATGATTATATATTTTCTTACGGTCTCTTTTTACGTCAGAAATAAGACATAACTTACGGAACGTAAAATTACGGTGCATTGATGGTAAAATAGAGTGGGGTGAACAATAACTATTCCTCACCCAGGGTGACGAATAGTCAATCCCATATAACACATTTCAAAGTACAAACAAAAGTACAAAGAAAAAAAGTGTAACCAGAAAAACAGGCTGTAGCCTCGCTCGCGCGTGGGTCGGCCCACCTTTTAAAACGTGTGACATTGTAAAAATGTCACAAACATTTTTCATACACATGATACACATTTTTCTATTCATGATTTAACATTTCAAATGCATGATTAGCATTTTTCAAAATTCTAGGTAAAGTTTTTGTAAAATATATGCATTGTACAAGTATATCGAATGTTTTACAATAAATTATTTTTAAAAGGCAAGAAATGGAAATAAAATGTGAATATTAAACGGAAGAGGAAACAAAAAGAGCATGACGTCAGATGGTGCGCATTTACCAGGCCGGGCGAACACGTGTTCCCCACAGGCGAGCCTTGGTACAACCCGCTCAAGGCATCCTGCGACTATACCTTGCTTCCCGCGACTATACCTCCCTTCCAGCGAGGTAGAAGCGAGCGTCGCCTCAACGCACCCTCTAAATGAGCATTGCCTATTGCTTTGTGACATACTACGTCTTAAATCGTTCGTTTTCTTATCTTTAGTTTCTTACTTATCTTATATTTTTGAAATATTTAAATACCATAAGACATAAATTGTTGAACTTGAAAATTATTCACCATGCATTTGAAAAATGCTAACACGGTGTAAATGTTTTGTTAGTGTAATTATTCATATACATATTTTAAAAGTGTTTATCTAGTGATCGTCTTATTGAAAAAAAATTCGCCATTCAAAATAAATGTTACATCTTTATTAAAATGTTAATTCTGTATTGGAAAAATGTTAAGCATGAAGAAAACGATTTTCCTTATATAAGGAAAATGTACTATGTACATGTAAAAAGTAGACATCAAAATATATAATTGAAAAAATGTTATTCATTTCTTTAAAAAAGTGAAACGTGTATAAAAAATGTTCCTTATGTGTATGGAAGGTAGGGGTGAAAACATATATTTGAAAAAATGTTAATCATCTGTTTAAAAATATGTGATACTTGTACAAAAATAATGTTTACGACATATGTGAAAAATAATAAGCGTATAAAAAGATGTCTCTTATGTATATGGAAAAGGTACAATGTACATGGAAAAATTGGACATAAAATCATATGTTTGATAATTGAAACATGTAGGAAAATAGTATTTCAGATGTATACAAAAAATGTACATCTTGTAAAAAAGAATACATCAAAACATATATTTCCAAAAAATGGTAATCATGTGTTTAAAAATTGTTAAACATGTAAAAATATATTCCAGACATATACGGAAATATACATTATTTGTGAAATAAAGTACTAAATAGTTGAGGAAAAAGAATAAAAATGACGACCAATGAAAACCGATAAAGAAAACAAATAAAAAACCGAAAATACCAATGAAAAAGAGTCGAACACATTGCAAACCGACGAAATCTAATGATAGCCAAGAAAGAAAGAAGGAAAGCTGACAAAAAAGGAAAACAATAAACAAAAGAAAGAAACAAAATAAACTGAAGGAAAAAAATGAAAAACGAAAAAACCTGAAAAAAAATGCACGCAAAACAGTGCAACACAGTGGGAAAGCAGTGCTTCAGTACTGTGCCGGCCCAGTTGGCAACACAGTGGGATTAGGCGCTGTTTCCACCCGCCTGCCCATGCTCATCTGATTCGTACGGCGAGTCAACGATGCAGCCTAATTCGCTACTCCAGCAATTGAGCTAGCCAGGGTTAACACAGCACACACTACTAATCTCTTTCGATTCTCATCTGGTGTCGGTGTCGAAAGTATACAGCAGATTTTGCTTGTGTTTGTTGTGTGATTTTTTCTATGTGTCCTATAAATTATCTTATACGAGTTCAAATCTGTTTGTTATGCCAAAAGATTATATGTCCAACTTGTACAGTATAGCTAATTCTAAGATTGCAATTCAACAGTTATGAACAGAAAAAGCGCCGCGAAATACCCATCAAAATTAGTTTGTCTTTTTGCTTTGAGTTTGCAACCTACTAAAATTGTAAACGACGCTGATGTAAAGGTTGTGAACCTTATTTAATTTGATTATTTTTACATCGTAGTTTTTCATCAAGTTGACTTGACCCCTCCCCCACCATACGCAAATCCTGGCTCCGCCCCTGGCTACATCTCGCTTTAAGCGAGATATAGCTCTGGCGGAGTAGGAGCAGTCCTTAGCGAGGGGTTGAAAGGACGCACATATAATGCCACGGCACAGGCAGGCTCAGCAGACTTTTTATTTCTAACAGCGGGTTTCTCTAGAGAAGCATGTGTCTCACGCTAAGGAGCCCATTTTTTCACCCCTAATAAAAGAGGAGCAGGTTGTTTCTTACTTTTTTTCTTTTCACATATTTGTTTTTCATTTTATTTATCTATCTAGAAAACATTCTATAGAGTATATTGGGTGCGTGTTTCATTATTTCCTAATATTGTTTTTTCATGAAGTTTTCACGTCACATATTTTTAATAATTGTTCATGTACTTAAAAATGTTCATGTAATTAAAGCGTAAATGTCCATGTAAATAAAAAGTGTTACCATTTAAGAAACAGGGTCAACATCTTGTAAATAAACTATTAACATATTTTAAATACACAATGAACTTACATGATGATTTGTATTTAAAGGACATGACAAACATTTTTCTAATAGATGATGAATTTTTTCTAAAATAATGATGAACATTATTCATAAATGTTAAACAATGTTGAGTGCATGATGAACACTTTTCCTATATACTATGAACATTTTATTAAAAAAACTAGATGAAATATGAATACAAAAAGAATATGTAATTTATAAAAATGACAAACTTTTCATTAATATAAGGACGTTTTTAAATAGACCATGAATGTTTTTAAATACATGTAATTTTTTTAATGTTCGTGTAGTTTCAATAATGTTTTCACGACTGTTGAAAAATATATACATGTATTTCAAAAGGTGTTCGTGTAGTTTTAGGAAAGACTTCACATCTTCTCAAAAAGGTGTATGTAGTTTCAAGAATGTATTAAGCTCTTTTCAGAAAAATGTTCATGTACTCGAAAAGTGTTCGCTCATTCTCCGGAAAAAGTAATCCATCTAACTAAAACAAGTGATAGTTCATTTAAAAAATGTACATGTATTTTAAAATCTGTTCATGCACTAAAAAGTGTTTTCTAATTTTAACAAGTGTTCAAGCTATTTGCAAAGACGTTTGTGTAGTTTTATAAATATTTTCACGTCTTTTGAAATAATGCCCATACACTTCCAAAAAGGTGCTCATGGATTATGGTAATTGTTAGTGTATTTTAAGTATACAAGTACAATTTTAGAATAATTAATAACACACAAGTATAAAAAAGAAACAGAAAACAAAAGAACACCGAGTAATGAAGTGAGAACTTTGTTAGGGTGTAATACTGTTCATCCCTATGTAGGAAAAATGTTCACGTGATTCTAAAAGAACCGTGTTTGAAACAAAAATGTCTACTCTACCATTAAAAATGGTCCATGTCAAATAATGTTCACGTGCTGGAAGAAAATGTTTACTTATATAAAAATAAGTGTTCACATGTCCTTAATAGATGTTCATGTTTTTTCTTTGAACTGTAATAGATGTTCATGTTGGAAATAATAGTCACAACTTTAAAGTGTTCATGTATCTCACAGGAAATATTAATGTGTTTTAATCGGAAGAACAAATAAAGATGAACAGAAAGATAAAAAAACAAAAGGAAAAAATGGGGAGATGGAGATAAAATTAAAATGATAAAATTAAATAAACAGAAAAAGGAAAAGGAAATTGTAAGTAAATAATAAATGGACCAACGAGAAAACCAAATGAAAAAATATCAAACAAGAGAAATGAAAAAAAACATAGGAAAAAACTCAGAAAAAGGAAGATAATAAGACCATGAAAATCTAAAAATCCAAAGAAAACGAAAACCGGAGACAATGCACCCTACCGCAGGAAAAACTGGCGACGGAGAAACCAAAAGAAATGACCGACGCAATATCCACCTGACGAAAAATCGAATGCATTGAATATCATAAGAAAAGAAAAGAAAAATCGAATGCACTGAACAACTCCTGATCGCTCGCCGCATTACCAGGCCTATGACCATGCCAGCTCTCCTCACGGTGAGTGTGTGGATATATCACAATAAGCGATATGCTTTTGCATTTAGTGAGATGGAGGCATGGTTCTCCTAAAGCTCTAGTTAAATAGGCCTACTATTGACGTGGCCCATCAACATCTCACTTTTTTTCTATTTTCTAAAAAAAATACCTTTTGAGAAGTATTTCTAGTAATCACTTTTTATGACTACTTTCTACCGGGCAACATTCCCTCGGTCCTTTATTGCATAACATAGAAGTTTACAATATATGTATGTAAAAAGGAAGAAAGGAAAGAGGGGCCTACATAGGTTAGATCAACTAACCAAATTAAGATCATGTCCTTTCATTTTTAGCAACCAATGTAATAAAATGATATATCAAAAGAAAACTTAATAGATCAAGGAAAATGTATACTACAAAATTGTTCATGCCACTTATGAAAGATGGTTCATAGATTGAAAAGTGTTTTTATAAAAGAAATGGGTATTGCACATAAAATTGGTGTTTTATTATAATTTGTAAATTTGCATGCATTTCGAACCAAATGTTCATGTGTGTAAAAAAATAATCATGCATCTAAGAAGATGTGTAGAACTATATATTTTCAAAACAAACTGAAAGTATATTCCACCTTCCACTCAACTGTATGCATCCGCCAAACTAAATATTCCGCTAGTACAGCTATATCATCCGCTAGTACAGCCAATAAAATATCAAGTTGATCCATATTCTAGACAATGTTCTGCGCATCAAACATCTCGCTAGCCAAAAATCCAGCTTCCATAGGACCGTTGGGCCAACAGAGTTTCCTCATTGGTTCATCACCTCGATGCCTCCATGCAATCAGACCCCACAATTTGTCTCCAATTTTTCTGGGTAGAATAAGGCCATTCAAGAGAGCACGTGCTTCAACTGTAGCGACATCATCGACGAAATTAAAGGGGCTCCATAGCTGCTGGCCACAACAAAGTAACCCTGGTCATCTCTAGTAATCCCACATGTGCCTCCCGAAGCAGAGTATTTGTTGGGACCGAAATCGACAACAACGTGAGACATGGGGAGGTATACACATTTTACTAAACCTCCTTGGGCCTATTACACCCATGCCTCACATTGTTCTTTTTTTGCGAGGGAAAACAGAGTTTTATTCCATATTTTAAAGAGTTACAGTCAAGAGACAAAAGATCTTCAATACATAGTGGTCCAAGGTGCATCCACACAGCTGTGGTACATTCTATACGACTATAATTTGCCAAGCGATCGGCAACTCTATTTTGATCCCTAGTTAATTTCTGAGGAATAAACACCCTCTCTCTCATCAACTCCTTAATTTCAGTCACAAGATGACCATAAGCAGAATGAACTAGTCCATCCCCTGATAGACATGATAAAGCCTCAGTTGAGTCAGATTGCACCATGACTGGTAGAACGCAATGCTGTATAGCAAGTGCCATCCCTTGCATGATTGCATGTATCTCTCCGCCTCCAGTGCATCGTTACAATTAAAAATAAACTGATATGCCACAAAAACAACTGACCCATCATGTCGTCGAAGAATCATTCCTGCCGCTGCCGCACCAGATTTCTGAGAAAATGATCCATCCACTGACAGAGCAACATAACCATTGGTGGGTGGTGTCCACGGCCTAGAAACATGTACAATCCTCTCTTTTGGTAATTAATACCAAATCAGCAACCGGCATTTCACTTGCAAGCATGTCCAATAAACTTTATATAACTATATCCAGATAATCCACCGTAGTGGCTACCGGGGGAACCTCCTTACCATGAGTAAAATCATCCCGTAATTGCCAAATAAGCCAAAGAAGCATAAGAACTCTGTCTCGCTCAGCTTCGTTGCAATTTAGTAGCAAGTTTGGCAGCCATTCCTTGCCGCTATTTATAAGAAGCTGGTCTTGGGGAAGCGACCAGACCTGCCTCATTGCCTCCCATAGGCTACGTGCATGGTTGCATGCAACCAAAGCATGATAGCTATCCTCGTCTACAGTACCGCATAGTGGGCATGTCCCACACGACACCAGGTGCCGGTATTACATGCAAGCTGCTGTAGCTAAGGCACCAGTCGCCCGCCATGCCGTATGTTTCATACGCAGAGGTACAGAAGACCGCCATATAAGATTCCAAATGAAACGATTCCCGTCCGGGTTAACGCTGGACGCTCCGCCGGCGAACTTCTCATCATGTTCGGCCGTCGCCAAGTAGTACGCACTCTTCACTGAGAACCGACCATTCTTCTCCGGGTGTCAGGTGAAGAAATCTTGATGTTGTCTTGGCGAGGTACGGATTTTTAGAATTTCACGTACGTCCATCGGCCAAAAATGATCATTCAATCGTTGCACCATCCAGGCACCATTATCATCAAGAAAATCAGACACCCGATTGAAACGACAATTCCTTTTGGGTGTGACTGGTCGGAGATTATGGCCACGGGGTATCCATGGATCACGCCATGTACGTATCAGTGCACCATCTCCAACCTGCCAAATGATTCTTTTTTTAACCAGCTCCAGACCATGTTCAATTCCCTTCAACACAGCCGAAGAATTTCCTGTAAAGACTGTATCCAAGAGGTTCCCATGGGGGTAGTACTTCGCACATAGCAAACAAGCACGCAAACTATTCGGGGTATCAAGGAGACGCCAAGCCTGCTTGGCGAGCAGCGTTTGGTTGAAGGCTCTCATATCACGAAAACCCATACCACCCTTAAACTTTGGAAGTCTCATTTTATCCCAACATAACCATGCCATTTTTCTTTTCCCTTTCTCCACTCCCCACCAATATTGCCGCATTAACCGTGTGAGATCATCTGGTAGAGACACCGGTAACCGGAACACACTCATCACATAGGTGGGAATGGCTTGCGCAACTGACTTAATTAACAATGCCTTACTTGAAGAAGCCATATACTGTTCACTCCAGTCAACAGGTCTCTTCCTAAGCCTGTCTTGCAATGTTTCAAATTTCCCCTTATGCATTCTTCCTTCAGGAACTGGCAGACCAAGATACTTGGGATCAAAAACCTCTTGTGTCACCTCCAAAATAGATTTAATTCCCACGGCCTCTGTCACTAAACCATTATCGGAGAAGAGGATGGAGCACTTTGTAGGGTTTACGAGTTTCCCTGTTGCCGAAGCATAAGTGTTCAACAAACCTCTGACCAATGTTTCCTGCTGCCTAGAGGCACGAAAAAAATAACAAAGCATCATCCGCAAAAAGGAGGTGTGAAATAACAGGGGCCCTTCGACAAATCTTGATCCCTTCCAATCCCTCATCAGACATTGACTTACTTAACAGAGCAGATAAGGCGTCAGCAACAAATAGGAACAGAAAAGGAGACAATGGATCACCTTGTCGCAGCCCTCTAGACGGTGTGAAGGACTCCAATAATTTACCATTGAATTTGACAGAATACTTCATTGAAGAAACGCATGCCATAATGCGATTAATCCAGCCCAGATCAAAGCCCCATTTGACAAGGGCTTTCTCCAAAAAGAACGAGTCCACCCGATCATATGCCTTTGATAGATCCAATTTGTATGCACACAAAGCTGGGCCACCCTGCTGCAAAGACTATATATGGTGGATGCACTCGAAGGCAATGATAGAATTATCCGAGATAAGCCGTCCCGGAACGAAGGCACTCTGATTATCTGAAATAAGATCCTTAAGCAACGGACGTAGTCTGTTCACCATACACTTAGAAACTATTTTACATAACACATTACACAAGCTAATCGGTTTAAAATCCTTTAGTTCTTTAGGATGCTGAACTTTAGGAATTAGGATGATCGCCGTAACATTAACTCCTTCAGGCATAACTCCTGTCTCAAAAAACTGAAGAACATCAGCAATTATTCAACCTTAAGTATTTCCAATTGCGTTGATAAAAACATGCCGGCAACCCATCTGTACCTGGCGCTTTAAGTGGCCCTATTTGAAACAAGGCGTCCGATATTTCTTTCTCTGCATATGACTCACATAGAGAAGCATTCATCTCAGCGGTCACCTTAGGCAGAATACAATCCAAAACCCCCTCGGGGGAGAGGGTAGGATCTTTAGAATAAACCTCCTTGAAGTATGAGGCTGCCATACGTTCCATATCATACGTAACATTACACCACGTCCCATCCACTCGACGGAGCCGATGAATATAATTACGTTGTGAGCGCCAAACAGCTCGTTGAAAGAAATATTTTGTATTACGGTCACCTTCTTTCAGCCACGTAATGCGTGAGCGATGTAGCCATAGCATTTCCTCACGATACAGTAACTCATCCATCTCATTCATTTTTGCGCGGATGAGGACACGATCAGCTGAACTCAGTTTTATTTCATCCAATTCAGCTCTAAGTGTTTCAATCTTTTGACTGATGTGGCCGAAATTCTCTGCACTCCACAAATACACGCTGGCCATGACTGACTTAAGGGAATTTGCAACGTCCCCTAAATGACCAGAAGGCCTTTTCTCTGCCCAAGCTGCAGCTATATATAACTTCATGTAACCCTGAATGCCGCTCCCACATGATCTCGTACCGTGGTGGGGAACGCTGTCCTCGAGGCTTGTCGATGACCTCGAACTGGACAAGGATCGGACAATGGTCTGAGCGTGGTGAAGCTAGATGGACAACCTTGGCGGACGGAAATAAGTCACGCCACGCCTCATCCACAACCGCCCGATCAAGCCTTACTTGGACGTTTCGATGACCGGATTGACCATTATCATATGTATAGGGGAATCCAGAAAACCCCGATCCTGCAATTCACAGACCTCCAAGCAATCCCTAAACGCTAACATCTGATTCTCTGATCTCGTACATCGCGATAAGTGTTCATGTTGCCACATAGCCTCATTAAAATCTCCACAAACAAACCACGGGTCTTGTGAGACAACTCTTAATCTGGATAGATGATCCCACATCAAGTGCCTATTCTCTACTCGAGGTTCACCATATATAAAAGTACCCCGCCAGCTGATATTAATACCATTGTCCATCACATGCACGTCAATGTACCGTGCGCGACTATCCAGAACAGTCACCGTTAAGGATGCGTCTCAAAATAGGGCCAAACCTCCACTTCTTCCATTACTACTAACACCACTGAAATCCTTTAAACCCAGCCGCCATTTAAGCTTCTCCATCTTTTCTTTAGTTTGCCTCGTCTCACAAAGAAAGACAAACTTGGAGGAATTGGTTTTTGCGAGGACCAACACCTCTCGAACTGTCCGGTGGCCTCACATTGTTGACAATCCCCTATCCTGCGCCCTAGTATACTTTGTGGCGAGTGTAGAAACCACATCATTTCACCATCAATCGCTCGATGCCATTCCCGCTATACATGTCTTATCTATATCTATACCACTAGATAGTGTGCCAGTAGCTTTGAATATTAGCCGTTGGATATGCTCCAACCAGCGGTTGAGAGATGGAAAATCCGAACATTATCATCTGTTGGATAAAATTTCCAACTCTTAGGGTTCTGCCCACGTCGCCCTCTAATTGAATCCCTGACTCTACCATCTCATGTGTTCTAGAAGCATCCCCCTTGCTTAGTTGTTTCTCTGGGTGGGGGGGGGGGACAAAGAATAATCTCGGGGATCATCTTCAATATAATTCCAGGAAAGGAAATAGATACTGGGAGTGCATTTTTCTATGATGTTATTTATTTAAATGGCGTTCAAAGCACATATAATTTACTAGTAGTTGTGGCTATCAAATCACTGTGCAAGACGTCCAGTAGTAGCGGCACCATCGCATTCTTGTTAAGGAGCAGGTCTGCAGGCACTGATGAGCCTTCACCCGCTATAGCACACATGGTTATTACCTTCTCCTAATCGAGGAGCTTCGACACTTCTGTTACGCAGGGCACGGGGAGAGGTGGTGATGTATACTCTCACAATCCAACGCACACAACGGGCATTGGGAACTCCAACATGCTCCTTCAGTTTTGCATGGAATTCCTTGACCCAAAAATGGCGTATTGGAGAAACATAAAATGTACTTACCGCCTAATTAAAAAAAGGCCTGCACTACTGGATAGGAGCTCACGAAATTAGTTTACTTTTTGGCATGAGTTGCCTGGGAGAAGCTAAAAGCACAAAGATTTAGTTTGTTAACTGGGTGGAACACTATAGTCAGGCGGAAGGTGTGAGCGGGAGCTCCTCTACGACAGTCACAACGTCAAGCGAACTCACTATCGATTGAAGGTACACTTTGCGAGGTTATTCTCATCTCCTCTGATGGTGACAAGTGGCGCACTTTATGTACATCACTTGTCGCAACGAGAGAGTTTTGATGGATTTTTTTCATTCTAACAGTGAGGGATGGGAGGTTGGTTATTTGTATTTTGTTTCAGAGATATGGTTCTTCAAAATGAAATATCTCATGAATGTACATCCTTGAGATCTCCAAAAACTAGATCTCATATTGATAGGTTTCGACGAACATTTTTTGGGAGAAATTTGTGCTCCCAAAGTGAACATATGCTTCAAATTGTACTAACTCATGCTCCCATCTGAACTAACATGTGCTCCAGAAGGATTGAGCACATTCTGTACTACTAATCTGTGCTCCCCAGTGTACAAACATGTGATCCCAAGTGTACTAACCCATGCTCCCAAATTATACTAACTTGTGGTCCCAAGTGTACTAACTTGTGCTCTCAAAACAGTACTAACATGTGCACCCAAGTGTACTAAGTTGTGCTACCAAACTATACTAGTTTGTGCTTCTCAAGTGTACTAACATGTGCTTTCAAACTAAACTAACTCATGCTCCTCCCGGGTGAATCCCAGATGTGCTCCCACAAAAGTATACCCATGCTCCCGTGTGAAGCACACATATGCTCCATGCGAGAGCACACACAAACCGAAAATTAATAACTAGGAAACCCAGAAAACCCAGCATACTAAAAAAATTGGAAAACCTGAAATAATATGAAAACGAACAATAACCCGAAAATCAGGAAACCAATTTCTTTAGAAAAACAAAAGAAAAGGACGGCGAGGGAAGAATATAGCACGCGACATGTGGCGGCGGTGGCACCATGTGGAGAACCCTCTAGTTAATTGCTCCCTCCGCGTTGAGATGCATGTGTTCTTTCTCAATTAGTTTTTTATTCAATTTTTCAACACCATTATATATTTAAAGAAAATTGTTTTCAAAATTTAGAACATTTTTCCAGAAAGAATGAATTTTTTCTTAAACATTTGCGTTATTTTTAACCGAAGCGTTTTTAAGAAGTTTGAATATCTTTTGAATTTTTAAACATTTTTAAACATGAAATTTATAGGAAAAAGTCCAAACATTTTTAAATTCCAATCAATTTTTTAAAAAAATAATAAAAGGGAAATCCGAAAAAGGAAATGGAAGTTCAAAAACCGGTGAAGATCAGAAAAGAAGAAGGTAACCAAAACCAATAAAAACCAAACAGGAAGAAAGTTTCCAAAAGCAGGATTTTCTATAGGATGTAACTAGCTAATGGGCCGTCCCATCTCAAGATCACTCGATGGCTCATCTGAGCGAAGCCGCAGCAATTTGACGCAATGTGCATCGAATAGGAATTGCTATGCGTAGTGTAACTACTATTATTTTTCTTGTTAGTTCTATGGTTTGTTTCTTCTTTCTTTTTCCTCTTCTACTACATGGTTCGAGGCGCTCCATTGCTCCTGCTATAGATGCATTTTCAGTTCTCATGTTCATCCATGTTTTAATGACCTTGCTCTGATTATAGTAATGTGAAACAATAATAATAGTGTGTTCATCTTTATTTTTCTGTCACATTGGATCACAGACCATTTCGCAAAAAAAACATTGGATCACATACTAGCAGGGGACAATGGCTATAGATAGCATAACAACTGAATTTTTTATTTTGCGCTTAAGGTGCCAAATAGTATTCTTCTTGTGCATGGCGCACACAGAGCTAGTCACAGTCCTGACGTCTCCACCATTGATAGACATGGGCACTGTCCGGGAAATTGATCGGCATGTGCCGTATATCGACGGCGCCCACCGTCTGCATTGTGGGGCACCACCAGCATCAACATCGCCTATTGTACACTAGTAACTTATGATCTTCATTGGTGCCAGCTCCATCCTATGCTCTTGACTACTACATTCGTCCTGGTTTATTGGCCCCCTTCGTATTTTGTGTCAAATTTTGATCATAGATTTAACTAACAAAATACTAATGCATGTCACCAGAAACGATATCTTTTGATTTGTATTTGAACATAGTTTCCTATGATGTTATTTTTGTTATGTATAACTTATATTTTATTACTTAAAATCATGGTCAAAGTATGACACTAAATACAACGGAGGTTAATAAACCAGGACTGAGGTAGTACTGTATAGCTACCACCTGGGCACCTCCAACTTCGTTCACCATGCATGGACGCCATCATCACCTTGTAGACCAGCATTGTCACCCAACCACATAGCGTGTCATTGCCCTCTTCCCTCCCTTCCACAGTTAGCCCCTGCCCTATTCTCTCTCTTTCACAAGGCGTCGTTGCCCCCACAGTGAATCCCACATCGGTGGCCAAGCTATGGTGGACCTCCTCGCAGCCTAGTTCACATGGTTGTCCCCTCCAATTCACCTTCCCCAAACCCCACTTAGGACACGGGCACCTAGATCTTGAGGCCACCATGGCTTGCTCATCCTCCGCCAATGCATCCTAGGTCCATCACCATATCCCCCTGGCACCCCACCCCACCACCATGTACGAACTGCAATAACAAATGTGGTGCATTTGTGCCACAACTTGGTGTACATGCTCTAGCGCTCAGCATAGGGTCGAGGAGCCTCATCATCGACTATGTGAGGCAGCAAGCCTTGTCTCGCCCACCACCCCTGTGGGGTCTAGTGAGGTGACTGTAAGGGAACCACCATGTTGGGCAGTAGAGGAAGAGGGGATTAACATGTTGTCGGCTATTAGGGCACTGCATAGGATGATGGAGGATGTGCTTGGGTCTGTTGTGTTAGCATCATTTTTTTAGTGAACCATAGTTGTTTTTCCCTCAAATGTTATGTCTCACTTTTTTAGTAATGCTCGCGTGTAGAGTTCTCCTAGGTGGGCTGGCCCAATAGCAAGTTTTGGAAAGCTTGTGTCGACAATAATTTTAGGAACCTACTGTGTGGTTTTGGGAATACTATCAATTTCTCTTTTATTTTTTTAATCTTTTATATACATGTCGACTTTTTCTAAAATACATGTTGAACATTTGTTGAATATAGGTTGAACATCTTTCAAATACACGTTGAAAATTATTCAAATACAAGATGGACCTTTGTTTGGATACACATTAGACATTTGTAAAATGCACGTTGAACTTTTTTCAAATACATCATGATCACTTTTATACACATGTTTAACATTTTTGAAACATAACATGCACTTTTTTTACAAACGCGTGAACATTTTGGAAGTTTATGTGAACTTTTTTTAAACGACACAAACATTTTTGAAAAATTGTGCGAATAATTGCTTTTACATTTCATGAATGTTCTTAGAAAATATCATGAACATTTACTATCTTTCCTCCATTTTCTGCTAGCTCCTAGTCCTAGCTCAAGAGTTTTATGGTTCTCCATACTGGTTTATTTGCTTATTTGCTCAAAACAGTGTATAACTTTCATCAAAATAAAAATAAATTTAAAATACATGGCTTTCCATTTTGAAGATATTAGAAGAGTGGTCCCCGCGAATGTGCGGGCATCATTCTAGTAGCTTATTTATTTATTATTTTAAATTACTGTATGTTGTAGCTTTGTAGTTATACGTTTACAAATGTGGTTGCACTTAAGAAAGATCTAAGTTTTGTATTGTTAGACCATCTTTAGAATGGAGGACTTCGTATAGTATTTCGCTTCTATGGCTGATCTTTTCATAAATAATTTATACCTCCAAAATGACTACAAAGTGCTCTTTTAGAGTCCAATTCTATCTGTTGTTGGAAAGGGATTAAGCATCATGGAGTTTGTTAAATCATTTTGTTTCTTATAGTCACGTGTCCTAAAGGGTACCATATTTTCTATCTTATAAACATATGCTTTAAAATATATAGCCTCTAATATTTCATCTATATATACATGTAGAGTATAAATATTCTTAATAAATATGAAGTGAAATCATATATGAACATCATTGGGTAGTAAATTCTAAAAATTGATAGCATACTTGAATGCAATCGATTCCCGTGAATCAAACTCAAAGTGTTTCAATTAAATTCTTAATATAAATAAATTCTATTTCATGGACCTTGTAATGGCTAGTGCAGTGACTTACTATCATTATGGTGTGTGTAGTTGGTATTAAATATTGACACCACCGATGATTTGTTCCAAGATAAAACCATCTGTATCACTTCCCTTTTAAAAAATCACATAGTCCTTTGTATCCTAATGTATATGTCTCTCTTTGCATGCCTCCCATGTGTCTAATCCTTGGGTCAAATTCGTAAAACCATATTTTGTGCACTAGACATGCATGCTCCAACATCTTCAAGTTAGATCCAGACATAGCCCTGATGCTCGCTAGAATATAGCTCGTGCTGGTTCATTGGCACGCATTCTCCAAATATCCACAAACCAACCATGGGACGGGTCGGATGGTACCACCTCTTTTCTTCTTCTTTTTTTGGGGTGGGGGGGGGGGGTAGTACATTGACTTGTACTAATCACATGCTATTGGGGTTTTCTAATAAATGAAAAAGGTTGTTTAGTACATGCACATAGTTTTTCACATTAAGGTGTTTATGTTTATTGTATACCAAATTTGCTTTTGAAAATATAGTCCAACAAATTTATGTGTCCATAGTCAACATCATAATTTTTGTCATTTATTTTTTTGATGCTTATATAAAATGAGCTCATATACTAAAATATACTAAGATTTATTGACTCGGTAATTAATAAATGTTATTACAAACAATGATATTTTTCTATTTTTAAAAAGAAACAAACCAATTCTAGAATATAATGTTGATTTCAGACATGTACTTTGAGCACGTCGAGAACAAATTATCTTAACAATGGTTTGTCAATCTTAGCCTACATATATTCTTTTGCTTTAGAGATTTTAAAGCTAAGTTAGGCTTTAGCTGACCTCATAGAATCTAGGAAAATAAATTTCCCCAATGTAATTATATGGGTCAAGCTGCTACTTTAACCGGTGCTGATTGATCATTATTATTTTATAGGTACTAATTGATCTTCAAAGGTGCAATATATCAGGTTTCAAGTTTCAGGATTAACTTGATCTATTTCAGTTCAATATTGGTATATCTGTTACCAGAACTATTTGTCTTTATACCATATCCTAGTGTTTTCATGTTTCACTTCCACATTGAGTTATATGATTTATCTATTCACATCTTCTTAATTTCCTCCCATAAAATATTGCGGTCATGAATAATTTTTGGTATTGCTAGAATTTTGTATTATAGATTAACCTGCAATTATCATGTTATGATGTGTTTGATTACCTATTTTGTAGTGAGTTGAAGGAAGCTATGCATCAAAAGAAGACCCTTCGACAAATATCTTTTTGGCCACATAGAGGGGGACATAACAAACTTGGATTATCATATGTGCTAATATCAAAGAGAAGACCGCTAGAAACATATTAACTCTTAAAAGAAAAATGAAATAAGATTCTAGATCCCAAAAGATAAATGAACTAAGGTACATTACCAGAACACATCGATCTAATTTCAGTTCTAAGCACATCAATCTAACTCCGGATGGATCTTTGCTCAAGGATCCCGTATCCATGTTTTGTCCCTAGAACTTGATTTTTTTTGGAACAGGAGGATAACCCCCGGCCTCTGCATCAATATGATGCATACAACCATTTTATTCAAATGAAATAATAAAGTAAAATCAAGTCTGCAATCTAGTACAGCTCGCGGAAGGAGCAAAAAACAACCTCAAAACTGAAAAAAAATAGCAAGTGACAACCATCAAATCATAGGACTCAGTGACTAAACACATATCCTATTAGTGGACCTCCATCCAAATCGGTTGAATATATCCCGTGCTACTGTTGGAAATATGCCCTAGAGGCAATAATAAAAGTATTATTATTATATTTCCTTGTTCATGATAATTGTCTTTTATTCATGCTATAACTGTATTACCGGAAATCGTAATACACGTGTGAATACATAGACCACAATATGTCCCTAGTGAGCCTCTAGTTGACTAGCTCGTTGTGATCAACAGATAGTCATGGTTTCCTGGCTATGGACATTGGATGTCGTTGATAACGGGATCACATCATTAGGAGAATGATGTGATGGACAAGACCCAATCCTAAGCATAGCACAAAGATCGTGTAGTTCGTTTGCTAGAGCTTTGCCAATGTCAAGTATCTCTTCCTTTGACCATGAGATCGTGTAACTCCTGGATACCGTAGGAGTGCCTTGGGTGTATCAAACGTCACAACGTAACTGGGTGACTATAAAGGTACACTACAGGTATCTCCGAAAGTATCTATTGTTTTATGCGGATCGAGACTGGGATTTGTCACTCCGTGTAAACAGAGAGGTATCTCTGGGCCCACTCGGTAGGACATCATCATATGCGCAATGTGACCAAGGAGTTGATCACAGGATGATGTGTTACGGAACGAGTAAAGTGACTTGCCGGTAACGAGATTGAACAAGGTATCGGCATACCGACGATCGAATCTCGGGCAAGTAAAATACCGCTAGACAAAGGGAATTGAATACGGGATTGATTGAGTCCTTGACATCGTGGTTCATCCGATGAGATCATCGTGGAACATGTGGGAGCCAACATGGGTATCCAGATCCCGCTGTTGATTATTGACCGGAGAACGTCTCGGTCATGTCTGCATGTCTCCCGAACCCGTAGGGTCTACACACTTAAGGTTCGATGACGCTAGGGTTATAAAGGATGCTTGTATGTGGTTACCGAATGTTGTTCGGAGTCCCGGATGAGATCCCGTACGTCACGAGGAGTTCCGGAATGGTCCGGAGGTAAAGATTTATATATAGGAAGTCCTGTTTCGGCCATCGGGACAAGTTTCGGGGTCATCGGTATTGTACCGGGACCACCGGAAGGGTCCCGGGGGCCCACCGGGTGGGGCCACCTGCCCCGGGGGGCCACATGGGCTGGTGGGGGTGCGCCTTGGCCTACATGGGCCAAGGGCACCAGCCCCAAGAGGCCCATGCGCCTAGGGAACCCTAGAGGGAAGAGTCCTCGAGGGGGAAGGCACCTCCGAGGTGCCTTGGGGAGGATGGACTCCTCCCCCCCTCTTGGCCGCACCCCTTTCTTGGAGTAGGGGGCAAGGCTGCGCCTCCCCCCTCTCCCCTGCCCCTATATATAGTGGAGGGAAGGGAGGGCATCTATACCTGAGCCCTTGGCGCCTCCCTCCCTCCCGTGACACCTCCTCCTCTCCCGTAGGTGCTTGGCGAAGCCCTGCAGGATTGCCACGCTCCTCCATCATCACCACACCGTTGTGCTGCTGCTGGATGGAGTCTTCCTCAACCTCCCCCTCTCTCCTTGCTGGATCAAGGCATGGGAGACGTCACCGGGCTGTACGTGTGTTGAACGCGGAGGTGCCGTCCGTTCGGCACTTGATCATCGGTGATCTGAATCACGATGAGTACGACTCCATCAACCCCGTTCACTTGAACGCTTCCGCTTAGCGATCTACAAGGGTATGTAGATGCAAACTCTCCTCTCCTTTCTACTCGTTGCTGGTCTCTCCATAGATAGATCTTGATGATTCGTAGGAAATTTTTTGAATTTCTGCTACGTTCCCCAACAGTGGCATCATGAGCTAGGTCTATTGCGTAGATTCTTTGCACGAGTAGAACACAAAGTAGTTGTGGGCGTTGATGTTGTTCAATATGCTTACCGTTACTAGTCCAATCTTGTTTCGACGGTATTGTGGGATGAAGCGGCCCGGACCGACCTTACACGTACTCTTACGTGAGACAGGTTCCACCGATTGACATGCACTTGGTGCATAAGGTGGCTAGCGGGTGCCAGTCTCTCCCACTTTAGTCGGAACGGATTCGATGAAAAGGGTCCTTATGAAGGGTAAATAGCAATTGGCATATCACGTTGTGGTCTTGCGTAGGTAAGAAACGTTCTTGCTAGAAACCCATAGCAGCCATGTAAAACATGCAAACAACAATTAGAGGACGTCTAACTTGTTTTTGCAGGGTATGCTTTGTGATGTGATATGGCCAGAAGAATGTGATGAATGATATGTGATGTATGAGATTGATCATGTTCTTGTAATAGGATTCACGACTTGCATGTCGATGAATATGACAACCGGCAGGAGCCATAGGAGTTGTCTTTATTTTTTGTATGACCTGCGTGTCATTGAAGAACGCCATGTAACTTACTTTACTTTATTGCTAAACGCGTTAGCCATAGAAGTAGAAGTAGTCGTTGGCGTGACAACTTCATGAAGACACGATGATGGAGATCATGATGATGGAGATCATGGTGTCATGCCGGTGACAAGATGATCATGGAGCCCCGAAGATGAAGATCAATGGAGCTGTATGATATTGGCCATATCATGTCACAACTATATAATTGCATGTGATGTTTATTATGTTTATGCATCTTGTTTACTTAGGACGACGGTAGTAAATAAGATGATCCCTTACAAAATTTCAAGAAGTGTTCTCCCCTAACTGTGCACCGTTGCTACAGTTCGTCGCTTCTAAGCACCACGTGATGATCGGGTGTGATGGATTCTTACGTTCACATACAACGGGTGTAAGACAGTTTTACACGGCGAAAACACTTAGGGTTAACTTGACGAGCCTAGCATGTACAGACATGACCTCGGAACACGGAGACCGAAAGGTCGAGCATGAGTCGTATGGTAGATACGATCAACATGAAGATGTTCACCGACGTTAACTAGTCCGTCTCACGTGATGATCGGACACGGCCTAGTTGACTCGGATCATGTAATCACTTAGATGACTAGAGGGATGTCTATCTGAGTGGGAGTTCATAAGATGAACTTAATTATCCTGAACATAGTCAAAAGACCCTTTGCAAATTATGTCGTAGCTCGCGCTATAGTTCTACTGTTTAGATATGTTCCTAGAGAAATTTATAGTTGAAAGTTGATAGTAGCGATTATGCGATCAGTAGAAAGCTTATGTCCTTAATGCACCGCTCAGTGTGCTGAACCCCAAACCTCGTTTGTGGATATTTCGAACATCGAACATACACGTTTTGATAACTACGTGATAGTTCAGTTAAATGGTTTAAGTAGAGGCACCAAAGACGTTTTCGAAACGTCGCGGAACATATGAGATGTATCGAGGGCTGAAATTGGGATTTCAGGCTCGTGCCCATGTCAAGAGGTATAATACCTCCGACGATTTTCTTAGCCTGCAAACTAAGGGAGAAAAAAGCTCAATCGTTGAGCTTGTGCTCAGATTGTCTGAGTACAACAATCACTTGAATCGAGTGGGAGTTGATCCTCCAGATGAGATAGTGATGTTTCCCCAAAGTCATTGCCACCAAGCTGCTAGAGCTTCGTGATGAACTATAACATATCAAGGATAAAGATGATGATCTTTGAGGTATTCGCGTTGCTTGACATCGCGAAAGTAGAAATCAAGAAGGAGCATCAATTGTTGATGGTTGATGAAACCACTAGTTTCAAGAAGGGCAAGGGAAAGAAGGGATACTTCATGAAACGGCAAATCAGCTGCTGCACCAATGAAGAAACCCAAGGTTGAACCCTAACCCGAGACTAAGTGCTTCTGTAATAAGGGGAACAACCACTGGAGCAGCATTACCCTAGATACTTGGTAGATGAGAAGGCTGGCATGGTCGATAGAAGTATATTGGATATACATTATGTGTACTTTACTAGTACTCCTAGTAGCACCAGGGTATTAGATACCGGTTCGGTTGCTAAGTGTTAGTAACTCGAAATAAAAGCTACGGAATAAAACGGAGACTAGCTAAAGGTGAGCTGACGATACGTGTTGGAAGTGTTTCCAAGGTTGATATGATCAAGCATCACACGCTCCCTCTGCCATCGAGATTGGTGTTTGCGTTGAGCATAGACATGATTGGATTATGTCTATCGCAATACGGTTATTCATTTAAGGAGAATAATGGTTACTCTGTTTGTTTGAATAATACCTTCAATGGTCTTACACCTAAAATCAATGGTTTATTGAATCTCGATCGTAGTGATACACATGTTCATGCCAAAAGATATAAGATAGTAATGATAGTACCACTTACTTGTGGCACTGCCATGTAAGTCATAATGGTATAAAACGCATGAAGAAGCTCCATGTTGATGGATCTTTGGACTCACTCGTTTTAGAAAAGTTTGAGACATGCGAACCATGTCTATTGGTATATATGCATGAAGAAGCTCCATGCAAATGGATCATTTGGACTCACTTGATTTTGAATCACTTGAGATATGCAAATAATACCACATGGACAAGATGACTGAAAAGTCTCACTTTTAGTAAAGTGGAACAAGATAGCAACTCATTGGAAGTAACACATTTTGATGTGTGCAGTCCAATGAGTGCTGAGGCATGCAGTGAATATCGTTATGTTCTTACTTCACAGATGATTCGAGTAGATGTTGAGTATATTTACTTGATGAATCACGAGTCTGAATTATTGAAAGGTTCAAGTAATTTCAGTGTGAAGTTAGAAGATCGTCGTGATAAGAGGATAAAAATATCTATGATATGATCATAGAGATGAATATCTGAGTTACGAGTTTTGGCACACAATTAAGACATTGTGGAAATTGTTTCACAATTAATACCGCCTGGAACACCATAGTATGATGGTGTGTCCGAACATCATAGTTGCACCCTATTGGATATGGTGCGTACCATGATGTCTCTTATCAAATTACCACTATCGTTCATGGGTTAGGCATTAGAGACAACCACATTCACTTTAAATAGGGCACCACATAATTCCGTTGAGATGACACCGTATGAATTATGGTTTAGAGAAACCTAAGTTGTCGTTTCTTAAAAGTTTGGGGCTGCGACGCTTATATGAAAAAGTTTCAGGTTGATAAGCTCCAACCCAAAGCGGATAAAATGCATCTTCATAGGAAACCCAAAACAGTTGGGTATACCTCCTAATTCAGATCCGAAAGCAATATGGATTGTTTCTAGAATCGGGTCCTTTCTCGAGGAAAAGTTTCTCTCGAAAGAATTGAGTGGGAGGATGGTGGAGACTTGATGAGGTTATTGAACCGTCTCTTCAACTAGTGTGTGGCAGGACACAGGAAGTTGTTCCTGTGGCACCTACACCAATTGAAGTGGAAGCTTATGATATTGATCATGAAACTTCGGATCAAGTCACTCCCAAACCTCGTGGGGTGACAAGGATACATACTACTTAAGAGTGGTACGTAATCCTGTCTTGAAAGTCATGTTGCTGGACAACAATGAACCTACGAGCTATGGAGAAGCGATGGTGGGCCCGGATTCCGATAAATGGCTCGAGGCCATAAAATCCGAGAACGGATCCATGGACTTTGGTGGACTTGCCCGATGATCGGCAAGCCATTAAGATAAATGGATCTTTAAGAAGAAGACGGACGTGGATGGTAATGTCACCGTTCATGAAGCTCGACTTGTGGCGAAAAGTTTTTCACAAGTTCAAGGAGTTGACTATGATGAGATTTTTCTCATCCGTAGCGATGCTTAAAGTCCGTCGGATTCATGTTAGCATTAGCTGTATTTATGAAATCTGGCAGATGGATGTCAAAAACGAGTTTCCTTACCTGTTTTCGTGAGGAAAGGTTGTATGCAATACAATCAGAAAAGTTTTGTCGATCCTAAGGATGCTAAAAGGTATGCTAGCTCCAGCGATCCTTCTAAGGACTGGAGTAAGCATCTCGGAGTTGGAATGTATGCTTTGATGATGATCAAAGATTTTGGGTTTGTACAAAGTTTATGAGAAACTTGTATTTCCAAAGAAGTGAGTGGGAGCACTATAGAATTTCTGATGAGTATATGTTGTTGACATATTGATGATCAGAGATGATGTAGAATTTCTAGAAAGCATATAGGGTTATTTTTGAAAGTGTTTTTCAATGGAAAGCCTGGATTAAGCTACTTGAACATTGAGCATCAAGATCTATAAGGATAGATCAAAATGCTTAATAATACTTTCAAATGAGCACATACCTTGACATGATCTTGAAGGTGTTCAAGATGGACCAGTCAAAGAAGGAGTTCTTGCCTGAGTTGTAAGGTACGAAGTTAAGACTTAAAGCTCGACCACGGCAGAATAGAGAGAAAGGACGAAGGTCGTCCCCTATGCTTAAGACGTAGGCTCTTTAGTATGCTATGCTGTGTACCGCACCTGAAGTGTGCCTTGCCATGAGTCAGTCAAGGGGTACAAGAGTGATCCAAGAATGGCTCACAGGACAGCGGTCAAAGTTATCCTTAGTAACTAGTGGACTAAGGAATTTTCTCGATTATGGAGGTGGTAAAAGAGTTCGTCGTAAAGGTTACGTCGATGCAAGCTTAACACCTATCTGGATAGCTCTGAGTAGAGAGACCGGATACATATAATGGAGCAATAATTTAGACTAGCTCCAAGTAGAACAGTTATTTGGAACAGCTCCAAATAGAGCGTGGTAGCTGCATCTAGGAGATGACATAGAGATTTGTAAAGCACACACGGATCTGAAAAGTTCAGATCTGTTGACTAAAACCTCTCTCACAAGCAACATGATCAAACATAAAACTCATTGAGTGTTAATCACATACTGATGTGAACTAGACTACTGACTCTAGTAAACTCTTGGGTATTAGTCACATGGCGATGTGACCTGTGAGTGTTAATCACATGGCGATGTGAACTAGATTATTGACTCTAGTGCAAGTGGGAGACTGTTGGAAATATGCCCTAGAGGCAATAATAAAAGTATTATTATTATATTTCCTTGTTCATGATAATTGTCTTTTATTCATGCTATAACTGTATTATCCGGAAATCGTAATACACCTGTGAATACATAGACCACAATATGTCCCTAGTGAGCCTCTAGTTGACTAGCTCGTTGTGATCAACAGATAGTCATGGTTTCCTGGCTATGGACATTGGATGTCGTTGATAACGGGATCACATCATTAGGAGAATGATGTGATGGACAAGACCCAATCCTAAGCATAGCACAAAGATCGTGTAGTTCGTTTGCTAGAGCTTTGCCAATGTCAAGTATCTCTTCCTTTGACCATGAGATCGTGTAACTCCTGGATACCGTAGGAGTGCCTTGGGTGTATCAAACGTCACAACGTAACTGGGTGACTATAAAGGTACACTACAGGTATCTCCGAAAGTATCTATTGTTTTATGCGGATCGAGACTGGGATTTGTCACTCCGTGTAAACGGAGAGGTATCTCTGGGCCCACTCGGTAGGACATCATCATATGCGCAATGTGACCAAGGAGTTGATCACAGGATGATGTGTTACGTAACGAGTAAAGTGACTTGCCGGTAACGAGATTGAACAAGGTATCGGCATACCGACGATCGAATCTCGGGCAAGTAAAATACCGCTAGACAAAGGGAATTGAATACGGGATTGATTGAATCCTTGACATCGTGGTTCATCCGATGAGATCATCGTGGAACATGTGGGAGCCAACATGGGCATCCAGATCCCGCTGTTGGTTATTGACCGGAGAACGTCTCGGTCATGTCTGCATGTCTCCCGAACCCGTAGGGTCTACACACTTAAGGTTCGATGACGCTAGGGTTATAAAGGAAGCTTGTATGTGGTTACCGAATGTTGTTCGGAGTCCCGGATGAGATCCCGGACGTCACGAGGAGTTCCGGAATGGTCCGGAGGTAAAGATTTATATATAGGAAGTCCTGTTTCGGCCATCGGGACAAGTTTCGGGGTCATCGGTATTGTACCGGGACCACCGGAAGGGTCCCGAGGGCCCACCGGGTGGGGCCACCTGCCCCGGGGGGCCACATGGGCTGGTGGGGGTGCGCCTTGGCCTACATGGGCCAAGGGCACCAGCCCCAAGAGGCCCATGCGCCTAGGGAACCCTAGAGGGAAGAGTCCTCGAGGGGGAAGGCACCTCCGAGGTGCCTTGGGGAGGATGGACTCCTCCCCCCCTCTTGGCCGCACCCCTTTCTTGGAGTAGGGGGCAAGGCTGCGCCTCCCCCCTCTCCCCTGCCCCTATATATAGTGGAGGGAAGGGAGGGCATCTATACCTGAGCCCTTGGCGCCTCCCTCCCTCCCGTGACACCTCCTCCTCTCCCGTAGGTGCTTGGCGAAGCCCTGCAGGATTGCCACGCTCCTCCATCATCACCACACCGTTGTGCTGCTGCTGGATGGAGTCTTCCTCAACCTCTCCCTCTCTCCTTGCTGGATCAAGGCATGGGAGACGTCACCGGGCTGTACGTGTGTTGAACGCGGAGGTGCCGTCCGTTCGGCACTTGATCATCGGTGATCTGAATCACGACGAGTACGACTCCATCAACCCCGTTCACTTGAACGCTTCCGCTTAGCGATCTACAAGGGTATGTAGATGCAAACTCTCCTCTCCTTTCTACTCGTTGCTGGTCTCTCCATAGATAGATCTTGGTGATTCGTAGGAAATTTTTTGAATTTCTGCTACGTTCCCCAACAGTGGCATCATGAGCTAGGTCTATTGCGTAGATTCTTTGCACGAGTAGAACACAAAGTAGTTGTGGGCGTTGATGTTGTTCAATATGCTTACCGTTACTAGTCCAATCTTGTTTCGACGGTATTGTGGGATGAAGCGGCCCGGACCGACCTTACACGTACTCTTACGTGAGACAGGTTCCACCGATTGACATGCAGTTGGTGCATAAGGTGGCTAGCGGGTGCCAGTCTCTCCCACTTTAGTCGGAACGGATTCGATGAAAAGGGTCCTTATGAAGGGTAAATAGCAATTGGCATATCACGTTGTGGTCTTGCGTAGGTAAGAAACGTTCTTGCTAGAAACCCATAGCAGCCACGTAAAACATGCAAACAACAATTAGAGGACGTCTAACTTGTTTTTGCAGGGTATGCTTTGTGATGTGATATGGCCAGAAGAATGTGATGAATGATATGTGATGTATGAGATTGATCATGTTCTTGTAATAGGATTCACGACTTGCATGTCGATGAGTATGACAACCGGCAGGAGCCATAGGAGTTGTCTTTATTTTTTGTATGACCTGCGTGTCATTGAAGAACGCCATGTAACTTACTTTACTTTATTGCTAAACGCGTTAGTCATAGAAGTAGAAGTAGTCGTTGGCGTGACAACTTCATGAAGACACGATGATGGAGATCATGGTGTCATGCCGGTGACAAGATGATCATGGAGCCCCGAAGATGAAGATCAAAGGAGCTATATGATATTGGCCATATCATATCACTACTCTATTTGATTGCATGTGATGTTTATCATGTTTATGCATCTTGTTTACTTAGGACGACGGTAGTAAATAAGATGATCCCTTACAAAATTTCAAGAAGTGTTCTCCCCTAACTGTGCACCGTTGCTACAGTTCGTCGCTTCTAAGCACCACGTGATGATCGGGTGTGATGGATTCTTACGTTCACATACAACGGGTGTAAGACAGTTTTACACAGCGAAAACACTTAGGGTTAACTTGACGAGCCTAGCATGTGCAGACATGGCCTCGGAACACGGAGACCGAAAGGTCGAGCATGAGTCGTATAGTAGATACGATCAACATGAAGATGTTCACCGACGTTAACTAGTCCGTCTCACGTGATGATCGGACACGGGCTAGTTGACTCGGATCATGTAATCACTTAGATGACTAGAGGGATGTCTATCTGAGTGGGAGTTCATAAGATGAACTTAATTATCCTGAACATAGTCAAAAGACCTTTTGCAAATTATGTCGTAGTTCACGCTATAGTTCTACTGTTTTAGTTATGTTCCTAGAGAAAATATAGTTGAAAGTTGACAGTAGCGATTATGCGGACACTAGAACGCTTATGTCCTTAATGCACTGCTCAATGTGCCGAACCCCAAACGTCGTTTGTAGATGTTGCGAACATCGGACATACACGTTTTGATAACTACGTGATAGTTCAGTTAAACGGTTTAGAGTTGAGGCACTAAAGACGTTTTTCGAAACGTCGCGGAACATATGAGATGTTTCGAGGGCTGAAATTAGGATTTCAGGCTCGTGCCCACGTCAAGAGGCTTGAGACCTCCGACGATTTTCTTAGCCTGCAAACTAAGGAGAGAAGCTCAATTGTTGAGCTTGTGCTCAGATTGTCTGAGTGCAACAATCACTTGAATCAAGTGGGAGTTGATCTTCCAAATGAGATAGTGATGTTTCCCCAAAGTCATTGCCACGAAGCTGCTAGAGCTTCGTGATGAACTATAACATATCAGGGATGGATATGATGATCCTTGAAGTATTCGCGATGTTTGACACCGCGAAAGTAGAAATCAAGAAGGAGCATCAATTGTTGATGGTTGGTGAAACCACTAGTTTCAAGAAGGGCAAGGGAACAAAGGGATACTTCATGAAACGGCAATTCAGCTGCTGCTCTAGTGAAGAAACCCAAGGTTGAACCCAAACCCGAGACTAAGTGCTTCTGTAATAAGGGGAACAGTCACTAGAGCAGAATTACCCTAGATACTTGGTAGATGAGAAGGCTGGCAAGGTCGATAGAAGTATATTGGATATACATTATGTTAATGTGTACTTTACTAGTACTCCTAGTAGCACCAGGGTATAAGATACCGGTTCGGTTGCTAAGTGTTAGTAACTCGAAATAAAAGGCTACGGAATAAACGGAGACTAGCTAAAGGAGAGCTGACGATATGTGTTGGAAGTGTTTCCAAGTTTGATATAATCAAACATCGCACGCTCCCTCTACCATCAAGATTAGTATTAAACCTGAATAAGTGCTCTTGCACCTATAGGAATGGTTTATTGAATCTCGATCGTAGTGATACACATTTTCATGCCAAAAGATATAAGATAGTAATGATAGTACCACTTACTTGTGGCACTGCCATGTAAGTCATAATGGTGTAAAACGCATGAAGAAGCTCCATGTTGATGGATCTTTGGACTCACTCGTTTTTGAAAAGTTTGAGACATGCGAACCATGTCTATTAGTGTATATGCATGAAGAAACTTCATGCAAATGGGTCGTTCGGACTCACTTGATTTTGAATCACTTGAGATATGCAAATCATACCACATGTGCAAGATGACTGAAAAGCCTCGTTTTCAGTAAGATGGAACAAGATAGCAACTTGTTGGAAGTAACACATTTTGATGTGTCCAATCCAATGAGTGCTGAGGCATGCAGCGAATATCGTTATGATCTTACTTCACAGATGATTCGAGTAGATGTTGAGAATATTTACTTGATGAAACACAAGTCTGAATTATTGAATGGTTCAAGTAATTTCAGAGTGAAGTAGAAGATCATTGTGACAAGAGGATAAAATGTCTATGATATGATCATAGAGATGAATATCTGAGTTACGAGTTTTGGCACACAATTAAGACATTGTGGAAATTGTTTCGCAATTAATACCGCCTAGAACACCATAGTGTGATGGTGTGTCCGAACATCATAGTTGCACCCTATTGGATATGGTGCGTACCATGATGTCTCTTATCGAATTACCACTATTGTTCATGGGTTAGGCATTAGAGACAACCACATTCACTTTAAATAGGGCACCACGTAATTCCGATGAGATGACACCGTATGAATTATGGTTTAGAGAAACCTAAGTTGTCGTTTCTTAAAAGTTTGGGGCTGCGACGCTTATATGAAAAAGTTTCAGGTTGATAAGCTCGAACCCAAAGCGGATAAAATGCATCTTCATAGGAAACCCAAAACAGTTGGGTATACCTCCTAATTCAGATCTGAAAGCAATATGGATTGTTTCTAGAATCGGGTCCTTTCTCGAGGAAAAGTTTCTCTCGAAAGAATTGAGTGGGAGGATGGTGGAAACTTGATGAGGTTATTGAACCGTCTCTTCAACTAGTGTGTGGCAGGGCACAGGAAGTTGTTCCTGTGGCACCTACACCAATTGAAGTGGAAGCTTATGATAGTGATCATGAAGCTCCGGATCAAGTCACTACCGAACCTCGTAGGACGACAAGGACACGTACTACTTCGGAGTGGTAAGGTGATCCTGTCTTAAAGGTCATGTTGCTAGACAACAATGAACCTACGAGCTGGGGAGAAGCGATGGTGGGCCCGAATTCCGACAAATGGTTAGAAGCCATGAAATCCGAGATAGTATCCATATATCAGAACAAAGCATGGACTTTGATGGACTTGCCCGATGATCGGCAATCCATTGAGATAAATGGATCTTTTTAAGAAGAAGACGGACGTGGATGGTGATATCACCGTCTATGAAGCTCGACTTGTGGCAAAGAGTTTTTCACAAGTTCAAGGAGTTGACTACGATGAGATTTTCTCATCCGTAGCGATGCTTAAGTCCGTCGGAATCATGTTAGCATTAGCTGCATTTATGAAATCTGGCAGATGGATGTCAAAACGAGTTTCCTTACCAGTTTCTTAAGGAAAGGTTGTATGTAATACAATCAGAAAGGTTTTGTCGATCCTAAGGATGCTAAAAGGTATGCTAGCTCCAGCAATCCTTCTAAGGACTGGAGTGAGCATCTCGGAGTTGGAATGTATGCTTTGATGATGATCAAAGATTTTGGGTTTGTACAAAGTTTTATGAAAAACTTGTATTTCCAAAGAAGTGAGTGGGAGCACTATAGAATTTCTGATGAGTATATGTTGATCAGAAATGATGTAGAATTTCTAGAAAGCATATAGGGTTATTTGAAAGGTGTTTTTCAATAGAAAACCTGGATTAAGCTACTTGAACTTTGAGCATCGAGATCTATAAGGATAGATCAAAATACTTAATAATACTTTCAAATGAGCACATACCTTGACATGATCTTGAAGGTATTCAAGATAGGATCAGTCAAAGAAGAAGTTCTTGCCTGAGTTGTAAGGTACGAAGTTAAGACTTAAAGCTCGACCATGGCAGAATAGAAAGGACGAAGGTTGTCTCCTATGCTTAAGACATAGGCTCTATCGTATGCTATGCTGTGTACCGCACCTGCAGTGTGCCTTGCCATGAGTCAGTCAAGGGGTACAAGAGTGATCCAAAAATGGATCATAGGACAGCGGTCAAAGTTATCCTTAGTAACTAGCGGACTAAGGAATTTTTCTCGATTATGGAGGTGGTAAAAGAGTTCGTCGTAAAGGTTACGTCGATGCAAGCTTAACACCTATCCGGATAGCTCTAAGTAGAGATACCGGATACGTATTATGGGGCAACAATTTAGAATAGCTCCAAGTGGAACAGTTATTTGGAACAGCTCCAAATAGAGCGTGGTAGCTGCATCTAGGAGATGACATAGAGATTTGTAAAGCACACACGGATCTGAAAGGTTCAGGCCCGTTGACTAAAACCTCTCTCACAAGCAACATGATCAAACATAAAACTCATTGAGTGTTAATCACATAGTGATGTGAACTAGACTACTGACTCTAGTAAACTCTTGGGTATTAGTCACATGACGATGTGACCTGTGAGTGTTAATCACATGGCGATGTGAACTAGATTATTGACTCTAGTGCAAGTGGGAGACTGTTGGAAATATGCCCTAGAGGCAATAATAAAAGTATTATTATTATATTTCCTTGTTCATGATAATTGTCTTTTATTCATGCTATAATTGTATTATCCGGAAATCGTAATACACGTGTGAATACATAGACCTCAATATGTCCCTAGTGAACCTCTAGTTGACTAGCTCGTTGTGATCAACAGATAGTCATGGTTTCCTGGCTATGGACATTGGATGTCGTTGATAACGGGATCACATCATTAGGAGAATGATGTGATGGACAAGACCCAATCCTAAGCTTAGCACAAGGATCGTGTAGTTCGTTTGCTAGAGCTTTGCCAATGTCAAGTATCTCTTCCTTTGACCATGAGATCGTGTAACTCCTGGATACCGTAGGAGTGCTTTGGGTGTATCAAACGTCACAACGTAACTGGGTGACTATAAAGGTGCACTACAGGTATCTCCGAAAGTATCTATTGTTTTATGCGGATCGAGACTGGGATTTGTCACTCCGTGTAAACGGAGAGGTATCTCTGGGCCCACTCGGTAGGACATCATCATATGCGCAATGTGACCAAGGAGTTGATCACGGGATGATGTGTTACGGAACGAGTAAAGTGACTTGCCGGTAACGAGATTGAACAAGGTATCGGTATACCGACGATCGAATCTCGGGCAAGTAAAATACCGCTAGACAAAGGGAATTGTATACGGGATCGATTGAGTCCTTGACATCGTGGTTCATCCGATGAGATCATCGTGGAACATGTGGGAGCCAACATGGGTATCCAGATCCCGCTGTTGGTTATTGACCGGAGAACGTCTCGGTCATGTCTGCATGTCTCCCGAACCCGTAGGGTCTACACACTTAAGGTTCGATGACGCTAGGGTTATAAAGGAAGCTTGTATGTGGTTACCGAATGTTGTTCGGAGTCCCGGATGAGATCCCGGACATCACGAGGAGTTCCGGAATGGTCCGGAGGTAAAGATTTATATATAGGAAGTCCAGTTTCGGCCATCGGGACAAGTTTCGGGGTCATCGGTATTGTACCGGGACCACCGGAAGGGTCCCGGGGGCCCACCGGGTGGGGCCACCTGCCCCGGGGGGCCACATGGGCTGTAGGGGGTGCGCCTTGGCCTACATGGGCCAAGGGCACCAGCCCCAAGAGGCCCATGCACCTAGGGAACCCTAGAGGGAAGAGTCCTCGAGGGGGAAGGCACCTCCGAGGTGCCTTGGGGAGGATGGACTCCTCCCCCCCTCTTGGCCGCACCCTTTTCTTGGAGTAGGGGGCAAGGCTGCGCCTCCCCCCTCTCCCCTGCCCCTATATATAGTGGAGGGAAGGGAGGGCATCCACACCTGAGCCCTTGGCGCCTCCCTCCCTCCCGTGACACCTCCTCCTCTCCCGTAGGTGCTTGGCGAAGCCCTGCGGGATTGCCACGCTCCTCCACCACCACCACGCCGTTGTGCTGCTGTTGGATGGAGTCTTCCTCAACCTCTCCCTCTCTCCTTGCTGGATCAAGGCGTGGGAGACGTCACCGGGCTGTACGTGTGTTGAACGCGGAGGTGCCGTGCGTTCGGCACTTGATCATCGGTGATTTGAATCACGACGAGTACGACTCCATCAACCCCGTTCACTTGAACGCTTCCGCTTAGCGATCTACAAGGGTATGTAGATGCACTCTCCTTCTACTCGTAGCTGGTTTCTCCATAGATAGATCTTGGTGACACGTAGGAAAATTTTGAATTTCTGCTACGTTCCCCAACAGTGGCATCATGAGCTAGGTCTATTGCGTAGATTCTTTGCACGAGTAGAACACAAAGTAGTTGTGGGCGTTGATGTTGTTCAATATGCTTACCATTACTAGTCCAATCTTGTTTCGACGGTATTGTGGGATGAAGCGGCCCGGACCGACCTTACACGTACTCTTACGTGAGACAGGTTCCACCGATTGACATGCACTTGGTGCATAAGGTGGCTAGCGGGTGCCAGTCTCTCCCACTTTAGTCGGAACGGATTCGATGAAAAGGGTCCTTATGAAGGGTAAATAGCAATTGGCATATCACGTTGTGGTTTTGCGTAGGTAAGAAACGTTCTTGCTAGAAACCCATAGCAGCCACGTAAAACATGCAACAACAATTAGAGGACGTCTAACTTGTTTTTGCAGGGTATGCTATGTGATGTGATATGGCCAAGAAGAATGTGATGAATGATATGTGATGTATGAGATTGATCATGTTCTTGTAATAGGAATCATGACTTGCATGTCGATGAGTATGACAACCGGCAGGAGCCATAGGAGTTGTCTTAATTTATTGTATGACCTGCGTGTCATTGAACAACGCCATGTAATTACTTTACTTTATTGCTAACCGGTAGCCATAGTAGTAGAAGTAATAGTTGGCGAGACAACTTCATGAAGACACGATGATGGAGATCATGATGATGGAGATCATGGTGTCATGCCGGTGACGATGATGATCATGGAGCCCCGAAGATGGAGATCAAAAGGAGCAAAATGATATTGGCCATATCATGTCACTATTTGATTGCATGTGATGTTTATCATGTTTATGCATCTTGTTTACTTAGAACGATGGTAGTAAATAAGATGATCCCTTACAACAATTTCAAGAAGTGTTCTCCCCTAACTGTGCACCGTTGCTACAGTTCGTCGTTTCGAAGCACCACGTGATGATCGGGTGTGATAGATCCTTACGTTCACATACAACGGGTGTAAGACAGATTTACACATGCAATACACTTAGGGTTAACTTGACGAGCCTAGCATGTACAGACATGGCCTCGGAACACGGAGACCGAAAGGTCGAGCATGAGTCGTATAGCAGATACGATCAACATGAAGATGTTCACCGATGATGACTAGTCCGTCTCACGTGATGATCGGACACGGCCTAGTTGACTCGGATCATGTAATCACTTAGATGACCAGAGGGATGTCTATCTGAGTGGGAGTTCATAAGATGAACTTAATTATCCTGAACATAGTCAAAAGACCTTTTGCAAATTATGTCGTAAGCTCGCGCTTTAGTTCCACTGTTTAGATATGTTCCTAGAGAAAATATAGTTGAAAGTTGATAGTAGCGATTATGCGATCAGTAGAAAGCTTATGTCCTTAATGCACCGCTCAGTGTGCTGAACCCCAACGTCGTTTGTCGATGTTGCGAACATCGGACATACACGTTTTGATAACTACGTGATAGTTCAATTAAATGGTTTGAGTAGAGGCACCAAAGACGTTTTCGAAACGTCGCGGAACATATGAGATGTTTCGAGGGCTGAAATTGGGATTTCAGGCTCGTGCCCACGTCAAGAGGTATAACACCTCCGACGATTTTCTTAGCCTGCAAACTAAGGGAGAAAAGCTCAATCATTGAGCTTGTGCTCAGATTGTCTGAGCACAACAATCACTTGAATCGAGTGGGAGTTGATCCTCCAGATGAGATAGTGATGTTTCCCCAAAGTCATTGCCACCAAGCTGCTAGAGCTTCGTGATTAACTATAACATATCAAGGATAGATATGATGATCCTTGAAATATTCATGATGTTTGACACCGCGAAAGTAGAAATCAAGAAGGAGCATCAATTGTTGATGGTTGGTGAAACCACTAGTTTCAAGAAGGGCAAGGGAACAAAGGGATACTTCATGAAACGGCAATTCAGCTGCTGCTCTAGTGAAGAAACCCAAGGTTGAACCCAAACCCGAGACTAAGTGCTTCTGTAATAAGGGGAACAACCACTGGAGCAGCATTACCCTAGATACTTGGTAGATGAGAAGGCTGGCAAGGTCGATAGAAGTATATTGGATATACATTATGTTAATGTGTACTTTACTAGTACTCCTAGTAGCACCAGGATATTGGATACCGGTTCGGTTGCTAAGTGTTAGTAACTCGAAATAAAAGCTACGGAATAAACGGAGACTAGCTAACGTATTATTATTATATAACTGTATTATCCGGAAATAAAAGCTAACTCGAAATACACGTGTGAATATGCCCTAGAGGCAATAATAAAAGTATTATTATTATATTTCCTTGTTAATGATAATTGTCTTTTATTCATGCTATAACTGTATTATCCGGAAATCGTAATACACGTGTGAATACATAGACCACAATATGTCCCTAGTGAGCCTCTAGTTGACTAGCTCGTTGTGATCAACAGATAGTCATGGTTTCCTGGCTATGGGCATTGGATGTCGTTGATAACGGGATCACATCATTAGGAGAATGATGTGATGGACAAGACCCAATCCTAAGACTAGCACAAAAGATCGTGTAGTTCATTTGCTAGAGCTTTGCCAATGTCAAGTATCTCTTCCTTCGACCATGAGAGCGTGTAACTCCTGGATACCGTAGGAGTGCTTTGGGTGTATCAAACGTCACAACGTAACTGGGTGACTATAAAGGTGCACTACAGGTATCTCCGAAAGTATCTATTGTTTTATGCGGATCGAGACTGGGATTTGTCACTCCGTGTAAACGGAGAGTTATCTCTGGGCCCACTCGGTAGGACATCATCATATGCGCAATGTGACCAAGGAGTTGATCACGGGATGATGTGTTATGGAACGAGTAAAGTGACTTGCCGGTAACGAGATTGAACAAGGTATTGGATACCGATGATCGAATCTCGGGCAAGTAACATACCGATAGACAAAGGGAATTGAATACGGGATTGATTAAGTCCTTGACATCGTGGTTCATCCGATGAGATCATCGTGGAACATGTGGGAGCCATCATGGGTATCCAGATCCCGCTGTTGGTTATTGACCGGAGAACGTCTCGGTCATGTCTACATGTCTCCCGAACCCGTAGGGTCTACACACTTAAGGTTCGATGACGCTAGGGTTATAAAGGAAGTTTGTATGTGGTTACCGAATGTTGTTCGGAGTCCTGGATGAGATCCCGGACGTCACGAGGAGTTCCGGAATGGTCCGGAGGTAAAGATTTATATATGGGAAGTCCTATTTTGGCCACCGGAAAATGTTCGGGATTTTTCGGTATTGTACCGGGAAGGTTCTAGAAGGTTCCGGAGTGGGGCCCACCTGCATGGGGGGGCCCACATGGACGTGGGTAGTGGGGGCAAGGCCCCACACCCCTGGTCAAGGCGCACCAAGATCCCCCCTTAGAAGGAATAAGATCATATCCCGAAGGGATAAGATCAAGATCCCTAAAAAGGGGGGATAACAATCGGTGGGGAAGGAAATAATGAGATTTCTTTCCTCCCACCTTGGCCAACGCCCCAATGGACTTGGAGGGCAAGAAACCAGCCCCTCCACCCCTATATATAGTGGGGAGGCGCATGGGAGCTATACACGAAGTTCTGGCACAGCCCTACCTCTCTCCCTACTCCTCCTCTCCCATGGTGCTTGGCGAAGCCCTGCTGGATTGCCACGCTCCTCCACCACCACCACGCCGTTGTGCTGCTGTTGGATGGAGTCTTACTCAACCTCTCCCTCTCTCCTTGCTGGATCAAGGCGTGGGAGACGTCACCGGGCTGTACGTGTGTTGAACGCGGAGGTGCCGTCCGTTCGGCACTAGGAGCATCGGTGATTTGAATCACGACGAGTACGACTCCATCAACCCCGTTCACTTGAACGCTTCCACTTAGCGATCTACAAGGGTATGTAGATGCACTCTCTTTCTACTCGTTGCTGGTCTCTCCATAGATAGATCTTGGTGACACGTAGGAAAATTTTGAATTTCTGCTATGTTCCCCAACAGTGGCATCATGAGCTAGGTCTATTGCGTAGATTCTTTGCACGAGTAGAACACAAAGTAGTTGTGGGCGTTGATGTTGTTCAATATGCTTACCGTTACTAGTCCAATCTTGTTTCGACGGTATTGTGGGATGAAGCGGCCCGGACCGACCTTACACGTACTCTTACGTGAGACAGGTTCCACCGATTGACATGCACTTGGTGCATAAGGTGGCTAGCGGGTGCCAGTCTCTCCCACTTTAGTCGGAACGGATTCGATGAAAAGGGTCCTTATGAAGGGTAAATAGCAATTGGCATATCACGTTGTGGTTTTGCGTAGGTAAGAAACGTTCTTGCTAGAAACCCATAGCAGCCACGTAAAACATGCAACAACTATTAGAGGACGTCTAACTTGTTTTTGCAGGGTATGCTATGTGATGTGATATGGCCAAGAAGAATGTGATGAATGATATGTGATGTATGAGATTGATCATGTTCTTGTAATAGGATTCACGACTTGCATGTCGATGAGTATGACAACCGACAGGAGCCATAGGAGTTGTCTTTATTTTTTGTATGACCTGTGCGTCATTGAAGAACGCCATGTAACGTACTTTACTTTATTGCTAAACGCGTTAGTCATAGAAGTAGAAGTAGTCGTTGGCGTGACAACTTCATGAAGACACGATGATGGAGATCATGATGATGGAGATCATGGTGTCATGCCGGTGACGATGATGATCATGGAGCCCCGAAGATGAAGATCAAAAGGAGCAAAATGATATTGGCCATATCATGTCACTATTTGATTGCATGTGATGTTTATCATGTGTATGCATCTTGTTTACTTAGGACGGCGGTAGTAAATAAGATGATCCCTTACAAAATTTCAAGAAGTGTTCTCCCCTAACTGTGCACCGTTGCTACAGTTCGTCGCTTCTAAGCACCACGTGATGATCGGGTGTGATGGATTCTTACATTCACATACAACGGGTGTAAGACAGTTTTACACAGCGAAAACACTTAGGGTTAACTTGACGAGCCTAGCATGTGCAGACATGGCCTCGGAACACGGAGACCGAAAGGTCGAGCATGAGTCGTATGGTAGATACGATCAACATGAAGATGTTCACCGATGATGACTAGTCCGTCTCACGTGATGATCGGACATGGGCTAGTTGACTCGGATCATGTAATCACTTAGATGACTAGAGGGATGTCTATCTGAGTGGGAGTTCATAAGATGAGCTTAATTATCCTGAACATAGTCAAAAGACCTTTTGCAAATTATGTCGTAGCTCGCGCTATAGTTCTACTGTTTAGATATGTTCCTAGAGAAAATTATAGTTGAAAGTTGATAGTAGCGATTATGCGATCAGTAGAAAGCTTATGTCCTTAATGCACCGCTCAGTGTGCTGAACCCCAAACGTCGTTTGTGGATGTTGTGAACATCGGACATACACGTCTTGATAACTACATGATAGTTTAGTTAAACGGTTTAGAGTTGAGGCACGAAAGACGTTTTCGAAACATCGCGGAACATATGAGATGCTTCGAGGGCTGAAATTGGGATTTCAGGCTCGTGCCCATGTCAAGAGGTATGAGACCTCCGACAATTTTCTTAGCCTACAAACTAAGGGAGAAAAGCTCAATCGTTGAGCTTGTGCTCAGATTGTCTGAGTGCAACAATCACTTGAATCGAGTGGGAGTTGATCTTCCAAATGAGATAGTGATGTTTCCCCAAAGTCATTGCCACGAAGCTGCTAGAGCTTCGTGATGAACTATAACATATCAGGGATAGATATGATGATCCTTGAGGTATTCGCGATGTTTGACACCGCGAAAGTAGAAATCAAGAAGGAGCATCAATTGTTGATGGTTGGTGAAACCACTAGTTTCAAGAAGGGCAAGTGCAAGAAGGGATACTTCATGAAACGGCAAATCAGCTGCTGCACCGTGAAGAAACCCGAGGTTGAACCCAAACCCGAGACTAAGTGCTTCTGTAATAAGGGGAACAACCACTGGAGCAGCATTACCCTAGATACTTGGTAGATGAGAAGGCTGGCAAGGTCGATAGAAGTATATTGGATATACATTATGTTAATGTGTACTTTACTAGTACTCCTAGTAGCACCAGGGTATTGGATACCGGTTCGGTTGCTAAGTATTAGTAACTCGAAATAAAAGCTACGGAATAAACAGAGACTAGCTAAAGGTGAGCTGACGATATATGTTGGAAGTGTTTCCAAGGTTGACATGATCAAGCATCGCACGCTCCCTCTACCACCGAGATTGGTGTTTGCGTTGAGCATAGACATGATTGGATTATGTCTATCGCAATACGGTTGTTCATTTAAGGAGAATAATGGTTACTCTGTTTATTTGAATAATACCTTCAATTGTCTTACACCTAAAATGAATGGTTTATTGAATCTCGATCGTAGTGATACACATTTTCATGCCAAAAGATATAAGATAGTAATGATAGTACCACTTACTTGTGGCACTGCTGTGTAAGTCATATTGGTATAAAACGCATGAAGAAGCTCCATGTTGATGGATCTTTGGACTCACTCGTTTTTGAAAAGTTTGAGACATGCGAACCATGTCTATTGGTGTATATGCATGAAGAAACTCCATGCAAATGGACCGTTCAGACTCACTTGATTTTGAATCACTTGAGATATGCAAATCATACCACATAGGCAAGATGACTGAAAAGCCTCGGTTTCAATAAGATGGAACAAGATAGCAACTTGTTGGAAGTAACACATTTTGATGTGTGCAGTCCAATAAGTGATGAGGCATGCAGTGAATATCGTTATGTTCTTACTTCACAGATGATTCGAGTAGATGTTGAGAATATTTACTTGATGAAACACAAGTCTGAATTATTGAATGGTTCAAGTAATTTCAGAGTGAAGTAGAAGATCATTGTGACAAGAGGATAAAATGTCTATGATACGATCATAGAGATGAATATCCGAGTTACGAGTTTTGGCACACAATTAAGACATTGTGGAAAATGTTTCACAATTAATACCGCCTGGAACACCATAGTGTGATGGTGTGTCCGAACATCATAGTTGCACCCTATTGGATATGGTGCGTACCATGATGTCTCTTATCGAATTACCACTATCGTTCATGGGTTAGGCATTAGAGACAACCACATTCACTTTAAATAGGGCACCACATAATTCATTTGAGATGACACCGTATGAATTATGGTTTAGAGAAACCTAAGTTGTCGTTTCTTGAAAGTTTGGGGCTGCAACACTTATGTGGAAAAGTTTCAGGATTGATAAGCTCGAACCCAAAGCGGATAAAATGCATCTTCATAGGACACCCAAAACAGTTGGGTATACCTCCTGTCTCAGATCCGAAAGCAATAAGGGATTGTTTCGAGAATCAGGTCCTTTCTCGAGGAAAAGTTTCTCTCGAAAGAATTGAGTGGGAGGATGGTGGAAACTTGATGAGGTTATTGAACCGTCTCTTCAACTAGTGTGTGGCAGGGCACAGGAAGTTGTTCCTGTGGCACCTACACCAATTGAAGTGGAAGCTTATGATAGTGATCATGAAGCTTCGGATCAAGTCACTACCGAACCTCGTAGGACGACAAGGACACGTACTACTTCGGAGTGGTAAGGTGATCCTGTCTTGAAGGTCATGTTGCTAGACAACAATGAACCTACGAGCTATGGAGAAGCGATGGTGGGCCCGAATTCCGACAAATGGTTAGAAGCCATGAAATCCGAGATAGTATCCATATATCAGAACAAAGCATGGACTTTGATGGACTTGCCCGATGATCGGCAATCCATTGAGATAAATGGATCTTTTAAGAAGAAGACGGACGTGGATGGTAATGTCACCATCTATGAAGCTCGACTTGTGGCGAAGTGTTTTCCGACAAGTTCAAGGAGTTGACTACGATGAGATTTTCTCACTCGTAGCGATGCTTAAAGTCCGTCGAAATCATGTTAGCATTAGCTGCATTTATGAAATCTGGCAGATGGATGTCAAGACAAGTTTCCTTACTAGTTTTTGTAAGGAAAGGTTGTATGCAATACAATCAGAAAAGTTTTGTCGATCCTAAGGATGCTAAAAGGTATGCTAGCTCCAGCGATCCTTTTAAGGACTGGAGTAAGCATCTCGGAGTTGGAATGTACGCTTTGATGAGATGATCAAAGATTTTGGATTTATACAAAGTTTATAAGAAACTTGTATTTCAAAGAAGTGAGTGGGAGCACTATAGAATTTCTGATGAGTATATGTTGTTGACATATTGATGATCAGAGATGATGTAGAATTTCTAGAAAGCATATAGGGTTATTTTGAAAGTGTTTTTCAATGGAAAGCCTGGATTAAGCTACTTGAACATTGAGCATCAAGATCTATAAGGATAGATCAAAATGCTTAATAATACTTTCAAATGAGCACATACCTTGACATGATCTTGAAGGTGTTCAAGATGGACCAGTCAAAGAAGGAGTTCTTGCCTGAGTTGTAAGGTACGAAGTTAAGACTTAAAGCTCGACCACGGCAGAAAAGAGAGAAAGGACGAAGGTCGTCCCCTATGCTTTAGACGTAGGCTCTACAGTATGCTATGCTGTGTACCGCACCGAAAGTGTGCCTTGCCATGAGTCAATCAAGGGGTACAAGAGTGATCCATGAATGGATCATAGGACAGCGGTCAAAGTTATCCTTAGTAACTAGTGGACTAAGGAATTTTCTCGATTATGGAGGTGGTAAAAGAGTTCGTCGTAAAGGTTACGACGATGCAAGCTTGACACCTATCCGGATAGCTCTGAGTAGAGAGACCGGATACATATAATGGAGCAATAATTTAGAATAGCTCCAAGTAGAACAGTTGTTTGGAATAGCTCCAAATAGAGCGTGGTAGCTGCATCTAGGAGATGACATGGAGATTTGTAAAGCACACACGGATCTGAAAGGTTCAGACCCGTTGACTAAAACCTCTCTCACAAGCAACATGATCAAACATAAAACTCATTGAGTGTTAATCACATAGTGATGTGAACTAGACTACTGACTCTAGTAAACTCTTGGGTATTAGTCACATGGCGATGTGACCTGTGAGTGTTAATCACATGGCGGTGTGAACTAGATTATTGACTCTAGTGCAAGTGGGAGACTGTTGGAAATATGCCCTAGAGGCAATAATAAAAGTATTATTATATTTCAATGTTCATGATAAATGTCTTTTATTCATGCTATAACTGTATTATCCGGAAATCGTAATACACGTGTGAATACATAGACCACAATATGTCCCTGGTGAGCCTCTAGTTGACTAGCTCGTTGTGATCAACGGATAGTCATGGTTTCCTGACTATGGACATTGGATGTCGTTGATAACGGGATCACATCATTAGGAGAATGATGTGATGGACAAGACCCAATCCTAAGCCTAGCACAAAAGGTCGTGTAGTTCATTTGCTAGAGCTTTGCCAATGTCAAGTATCTCTTCCTTTGACCATGAGAGCGTGTAACTCCTGGATACCGTAGGAGTGCTTTGGGTGTATCAAACGTCACAACGTAACTGGGTGACTATAAAGGTGCACTACAGGTATCTCCGAAAGTATCTATTGTTTTATGCGGATCGAGACTGGGATTTGTCACTCCGTGTAAACGGAGAGGTATCTCTGGGCCCACTCGGTAGGACATCATCACATGCGCGGATGAGGACACTCGGTATCTCATCCATCTCATTCATTTTTGCGCGGATGAGGACACGATCAGCTGAACTCAGTTTTATTTCATCCAATTCAGCTCTAAGTGTTTCAATCTTTTGACTGATGTGGCCGAAATTTTCTGCACTCCACAAATACACGCTGGCCATGACTGACTTAAGGGAATTTGCAACGTCCCCTAAATGACCAGAAGGCCTTTTCTCTGCCCAAGCTGCAGCTATATATAACTTCATGTAACCCTGAATGCCGCTCCCACATGATCTCGTACCGTGGTGGGGAACGCTGTCCTCGAGGCTTGTCGATGACCTCGAACTGGACAAGGATCGGACAATGGTCTGAGCGTGGTGAAGCTAGATGGACAACCTTGGCGGACGGAGATAAGTCACGCCACGCCTCATCCACAACCGCCCGATCAAGCCTTACTTGGACGTTTCGATGACCGGATTGACCATTATCATATGTATAGGGGAATCCAGAAAACCCCGATCCTGCAATTCACAGACCTCCAAGCAATCCCTAAACGCTAACATCTGATTCTCTGATCTCGTACATCGCGATAAGTGTTCATGTTGCCACATAGCCTCATTAAAATCTCCACAAACAAACCACGGGTCTTGTGAGACAACTCTTAATCTGGATAGATGATCCCACATCAAGTGCCTATTCTCTACTCGAGGTTCACCATATATAAAAGTACCCCGCCAGCTGATATTAATACCATTGTCCATCACATGCACGTCAATGTACCGTGCGCGACTATCCAGAACAGTCACCGTTAAGGATGCGTCTCAAAATAGGGCCAAACCTCCACTTCTTCCATTACTACTAACACCACTGAAATCCTTTAAACCCAGCCGCCATTTAAGCTTCTCCATCTTTTCTTTAGTTTGCCTCGTCTCACAAAGAAAGACAAACTTGGAGGAATTGGTTTTTGCGAGGACCAACACCTCTCGAACTGTCCGGTGGCCTCACATTGTTGACAATCCCCTATCCTGCGCCCTAGTATACTTTGTGGCGAGTGTAGAAACCACATCATTTCACCATCAATCGCTCGATGCCATTCCCGCTATACATGTCTTATCTATATCTATACCACTAGATAGTGTGCCAGTAGCTTTGAATATTAGCCGTTGGATATGCTCCAACCAGCGGTTGAGAGATGGAAAATCCGAACATTATCATCTGTTGGATAAAATTTCCAACTCTTAGGGTTCTGCCCACGTCGCCCTCTAATTGAATCCCTGACTCTACCATCTCATGTGTTCTAGAAGCATCCCCCTTGCTTAGTTGTTTCTCTGGGTGGGGGGGGGGGACAAAGAATAATCTCGGGGATCATCTTCAATATAATTCCAGGAAAGGAAATAGATACTGGGAGTGCATTTTTCTATGATGTTATTTATTTAAATGGCGTTCAAAGCACATATAATTTACTAGTAGTTGTGGCTATCAAATCACTGTGCAAGACGTCCAGTAGTAGCGGCACCATCGCATTCTTGTTAAGGAGCAGGTCTGCAGGCACTGATGAGCCTTCACCCGCTATAGCACACATGGTTATTACCTTCTCCTAATCGAGGAGCTTCGACACTTCTGTTACGCAGGGCACGGGGAGAGGTGGTGATGTATACTCTCACAATCCAACGCACACAACGGGCATTGGGAACTCCAACATGCTCCTTCAGTTTTGCATGGAATTCCTTGACCCAAAAATGGCGTATTGGAGAAACATAAAATGTACTTACCGCCTAATTAAAAAAAGGCCTGCACTACTGGATAGGAGCTCACGAAATTAGTTTACTTTTTGGCATGAGTTGCCTGGGAGAAGCTAAAAGCACAAAGATTTAGTTTGTTAACTGGGTGGAACACTATAGTCAGGCGGAAGGTGTGAGCGGGAGCTCCTCTACGACAGTCACAACGTCAAGCGAACTCACTATCGATTGAAGGTACACTTTGCGAGGTTATTCTCATCTCCTCTGATGGTGACAAGTGGCGCACTTTATGTACATCACTTGTCGCAACGAGAGAGTTTTGATGGATTTTTTTCATTCTAACAGTGAGGGATGGGAGGTTGGTTATTTGTATTTTGTTTCAGAGATATGGTTCTTCAAAATGAAATATCTCATGAATGTACATCCTTGAGATCTCCAAAAACTAGATCTCATATTGATAGGTTTCGACGAACATTTTTTGGGAGAAATTTGTGCTCCCAAAGTGAACATATGCTTCAAATTGTACTAACTCATGCTCCCATCTGAACTAACATGTGCTCCAGAAGGATTGAGCACATTCTGTACTACTAATCTGTGCTCCCCAGTGTACAAACATGTGATCCCAAGTGTACTAACCCATGCTCCCAAATTATACTAACTTGTGGTCCCAAGTGTACTAACTTGTGCTCTCAAAACAGTACTAACATGTGCACCCAAGTGTACTAAGTTGTGCTACCAAACTATACTAGTTTGTGCTTCTCAAGTGTACTAACATGTGCTTTCAAACTAAACTAACTCATGCTCCTCCCGGGTGAATCCCAGATGTGCTCCCACAAAAGTATACCCATGCTCCCGTGTGAAGCACACATATGCTCCATGCGAGAGCACACACAAACCGAAAATTAATAACTAGGAAACCCAGAAAACCCAGCATACTAAAAAAATTGGAAAACCTGAAATAATATGAAAACGAACAATAACCCGAAAATCAGGAAACCAATTTCTTTAGAAAAACAAAAGAAAAGGACGGCGAGGGAAGAATATAGCACGCGACATGTGGCGGCGGTGGCACCATGTGGAGAACCCTCTAGTTAATTGCTCCCTCCGCGTTGAGATGCATGTGTTCTTTCTCAATTAGTTTTTTATTCAATTTTTAAACACCATTATATATTTAAAGAAAATTGTTTTCAAAATTTAGAACATTTTTCCAGAAAGAATGAATTTTTTCTTAAACATTTGCGTTATTTTTAACCGAAGCGTTTTTAAGAAGTTTGAATATCTTTTGAATTTTTAAACATTTTTAAACATGAAATTTATAGGAAAAAGTCCAAACATTTTTAAATTCCAATCAATTTTCAAAATTTCCTAATTTTTTAAAAAATAATAAAAGGGAAATCCGAAAAAGGAAATGGAAGTTCAAAAACCGGTGAAGATCAGAAAAGAAGAAGGTAACCAAAACCAATAAAAACCAAACAGGAAGAATGTTTCCAAAAGCAGGATTTTCTATAGGATGTAACTAGCTAATGGGCCGTCCCATCTCAAGATCACTCGATGGCTCATCTGAGCGAAGCCGCAGCAATTTGACGCAATGTGCATCGAATAGGAATTGCTATGCGTAGTGTAACTACTATTATTTTTCTTGTTAGTTCTATGGTTTGTTTCTTCTTTCTTTTTCCTCTTCTACTACATGGTTCGAGGCGCTCCATTGCTCCTGCTATAGATGCATTTTCAGTTCTCATGTTCATCCATGTTTTAATGACCTTGCTCTGATTATAGTAATGTGAAACAATAATAATAGTGTGTTCATCTTTATTTTTCTGTCACATTGGATCACAGACCATTTCGCAAAAAAAAACATTGGATCACATACTAGCAGGGGACAATGGCTATAGATAGCATAACAACTGAATTTTTTATTTTGCGCTTAAGGTGCCAAATAGTATTCTTCTTGTGCATGGCGCACACAGAGCTAGTCACAGTCCTGACGTCTCCACCATTGATAGACATGGGCACTGTCCGGGAAATTGATCGGCATGTGCCGTATATCGACGGCGCCCACCGTCTGCATTGTGGGGCACCACCAGCATCAACATCGCCTATTGTACACTAGTAACTTATGATCTTCATTGGTGCCAGCTCCATCCTATGCTCTTGACTACTACATTCGTCCTGGTTTATTGGCCCCCTTCGTATTTTGTGTCAAATTTTGATCATAGATTTAACTAACAAAATACTAATGCATGTCACCAGAAACGATATCTTTTGATTTGTATTTGAACATAGTTTCCTATGATGTTATTTTTGTTATGTATAACTTATATTTTATTACTTAAAATCATGGTCAAAGTATGACACTAAATACAACGGAGGTTAATAAACCAGGACTGAGGTAGTACTGTATAGCTACCACCTGGGCACCTCCAACTTCGTTCACCATGCATGGACGCCATCATCACCTTGTAGACCAGCATTGTCACCCAACCACATAGCGTGTCATTGCCCTCTTCCCTCCCTTCCACAGTGAGCCCCTGCCCTATTCTCTCTCTTTCACAAGGCGTCGTTGCCCCCACAGTGAATCCCACATCGGTGGCCAAGCTATGGTGGACCTCCTCGCAGCCTAGTTCACATGGTTGTCCCCTCCAATTCACCTTCCCCAAACCCCACTTAGGACACGGGCACCTAGATCTTGAGGCCACCATGGCTTGCTCATCCTCCGCCAATGCATCCTAGGTCCATCACCATATCCCCCTGGCACACCACCCCACCACCATGTACGAACTGCAATAACAAATGTGGTGCATTTGTGCCACAACTTGGTGTACATGCTCTAGCGCTCAGCATAGGGTCGAGGAGCCTCATCATCGACTATGTGAGGCAGCAAGCCTTGTCTCGCCCACCACCCCTGTGGGGTCTAGTGAGGTGACTGTAAGGGAACCACCATGTTGGGCAGTAGAGGAAGAGGGGATTAACATGTTGTCGGCTATTAGGGCACTGCATAGGATGATGGAGGATGTGCTTGGGTCTGTTGTGTTAGCATCATTTTTTTAGTGAACCATAGTTGTTTTTCCCTCAAATGTTATGTCTCACTTTTTTAGTAATGCTCGCGTGTAGAGTTCTCCTAGGTGGGCTGGCCCAATAGCAGGTTTTGGAAAGCTTGTGTCGACAATAATTTTAGGAACCTACTGTGTGGTTTTGGGAATACTATCAATTTCTCTTTTATTTTTTTAATCTTTTATATACATGTCGACTTTTTCTAAAATACATGTTGAACATTTGTTGAATATAGGTTGAACATCTTTCAAATACACGTTGAAAATTATTCAAATACAAGATGGACCTTTGTTTGGATACACATTAGACATTTGTAAAATGCACGTTGAACTTTTTTCAAATACATCATGATCACTTTTATACACATGTTTAACATTTTTGAAACATAACATGCACTTTTTTTACAAACGCGTGAACATTTTGGAAGTTTATGTGAACTTTTTTTAAACGACACAAACATTTTTGAAAAATTGTGCGAATAATTGCTTTTACATTTCATGAATGTTCTTAGAAAATATCATGAACATTTACTATCTTTCCTCCATTTTCTGCTAGCTCCTAGTCCTAGCTCAAGAGTTTTATGGTTCTCCATACTGGTTTATTTGCTTATTTGCTCAAAACAGTGTATAACTTTCATCAAAATAAAAATAAATTTAAAATACATGGCTTTCCATTTTGAAGATATTAGAAGAGTGGTCCCCGCGAATGTGCGGGCATCATTCTAGTAGCTTATTTATTTATTATTTTAAATTATTGTATGTTGTAGCTTTGTAGTTATACGTTTACAAATGTGGTTGCACTTAAGAAAGATCTAAGTTTTGTATTGTTAGACCATCTTTAGAATGGAGGACTTCGTATAGTATTTCGCTTCTATGGCTGATCTTTTCATAAATAATTTATACCTCCAAAATGACTACAAAGTGCTCTTTTAGAGTCCAATTCTATCTGTTGTTGGAAAGGGATTAAGCATCATGGAGTTTGTTAAATCATTTTGTTTCTTATAGTCACGTGTCCTAAAGGGTACCATATTTTCTATCTTATAAACATATGCTTTAAAATATATAGCCTCTAATATTTCATCTATATATACATGTAGAGTATAAATATTCTTAATAAATATGAAGTGAAATCATATATGAACATCATTGGGTAGTAAATTCTAAAAATTGATAGCATACTTGAATGCAATCGAT